>NC_083428.1:38434517-38740517 GCF_020745735.1 Hemiscyllium ocellatum
GCCTCAGTACCTTGGTTTGCAGAGCGGGGGAGGGTGGCTGGGAACTGTTGTCCCATATTACATTTTGTTGGGAATATTCTGGCACTTGTCTCTTACACACTCTCCAAAGTTCCCTTCCTCTCTGTTGTCACCATGCAACATCATGGTGTCACCACTAATTTGTTCGCAGATCAACGTACAAAGTTGATATTCCTGCACAATAAAAGGGTAAATGTGTGAGCATGGTGCAAATTGTAATACTAAAACTGTTCATGTTAATTCTAAAGTTTTCTAAGAGAAAAGATGGATTCCATGCTCTTCCCATAGTTTGGAGATAATTGAGTTACTTCTGAAATATTGTAGCATAAAGCTAACATAGATATGGCATTGGCACGATAAACCTCTATAGTGTGTACCTCAATGATCAGTGTTTCACTAGAGTATTCCCAAATTCTATACAACAAAAAAAAACGAGGGTGTCTGGTCAAAATGAAAGCAAAAATGTTTGTTGAATGCTGGCCTTATTGTGACCTTCATTTCAAGTGGGTTAGAGTTCAAATGTAAGACAGTGATGTATCAGTTGTACAGAGCTTTGAAGCACTATATTTAGTTTTGGATAGCATAGAATCTCAGGAAAAATATATTGGTCTTGGAAGGGTGTGTTGTGAAGATTTATGCAATGATATTCAGGCTTGATGTTTTTTGACTGATTGCATATTTGTGTTTTCTCAACCTCAATGATAGCTACTATGATATCCAAAATACAAGTCACTCAGCACAGAATCCAATAGTTTGGATTCTTCACTCAAGGGTGTTTGAGAGACAGATCTTCACACCATTACCATCAAACTGCCAGTATACAGATGTCACAGAGCAGGCTAGATAATACACCTTAAACTGTTGCTCACAGACACAAAACCACAGTGCTCAAACTCTGTTTAATTGAATCCCTACAGTGTGGAAACAGACCTTTCAGCCCAACAAGTCCACACCAACCCTCCAAAGAGTAACTCACCCAGACCCAGTCACTTACATTTAACCTCTGACTAATGCACTCAACCTACACAGCCCTGAATACTGTGGGCAATTTAGCTGGCCATTCACCCAACCTGCACATCTTTGGATTGTGGGAGGAAACCCCTCAGACACAGGGAGAAGGTGCAAGCTCCACACAGACAGTCACCCAAGGCTGGAATCGAACTGGGTATCTGGCACTGTGAGGCAGCAGTGCTATCCACTAAGCCATTGTGCTACCCTGTTGAAAATTGTTCTAATCAAGATCTTTAACATCATCAAGGACTTTGAGAAACATTTTCCTTTGATGGAGAAAGCAAGGAGGCAAAAATCTTTAAAAAGCAGCAACATAGATGTATGTAGCACCTTCTATGACATACTCACAGAACCATGACAAGTGTGATATCAAGCTAAATAAGGGAATGTTAGGCCACATGACCACATTTGGAGGTACCCTGTGTTAAATAGTCTACATATTCCATTTTAAGATTTTCTTTTTAAGATTCAGGGACAGTTTGTCATGATTACACTATGAAAATTAACTAGACCAGTCTGGAACTGGCTCACCTTGACAATTTGAGCCCTTACTGAACATTTACTTTGAAATCCTTGACCTTTTCTAAACCAGAAATGGAGGATCAGGAGGTCTATTTTGTATCTATGTCCTTGCATCATACCCTTTCTGTCAGTCAGGGCTCAGCTGGCCTCTGAATCACAAGGTTCAGGCTCCAGCAAGAAGCCTGAGCGTAGAAATCAAGGCAGACACCCTTGTGCATTACTGAGGAAATGCCTTGCTGTCAGAGGTGCCATCTTTAAGATAAGACATTAAACAAGTGTCTCATCTACCTGCTGAGGTGGGTATACCTGGTCTGGTCTACATGTGACTTTGAGCCCTACGCAGTGTAGCTGACTCTTCACTAGGAATGGGCAATGAATGTTGGCCCAGCCAGTTAAATAAATGAATATTTAAAAAAAGTCTCTGACAATATCTTGAAGGAAAGTAAGAATGCCTGCTGTCTTCTCCAATATTTATGTCTCAGTCACCATTGCAACAGATTATTTGAAAATTATCCCATTGCTGTTCACAGAATTGTTACAGTGCAGAAAGAGGCCATTCAGCCCATTGTTTCGGCACTAGCACTCCAAACAAGGATCTCACTGATTGTCATTCTTCCCACATCCCCATGCACTGTATTCCTTTTCAGATAACAATCAAACTCTCTGAAACAAACACGGTGAATGCTGGAGAAACTCAGCAAGGTCTGATAGCATTTGTGGAGGGACTAACAGAGTTAACATTTCGAGCCCAGTACAACTGTTCTTCAGAACAGGTCATACTGGACTCGAAATGTGAACTCTTTTTCCCTCTCCACAAATGCTATCAAGATCTTGCTGAGTTTCTCCAGCATTCACCGTGTTTGTGTCAGATTGCCAGCATCTGCGGTATTTTTTTGCTTCTGAACACCTTCTCTTGAAGCTGCCTGCACAGTATTCCAGACCTAACTACCCTCTGTGTTAAAAGCAGCTTTCCCTCAGATTGCAATTGCTGCTTTTTGTGATTTGTGGGGACTTGCTGTGTGGATATTAGTTAAGAGTCCATCTGGCATTCCAGCAGTGACTACATTTCAGAAGTACTTAATTGGCTGGAAAGTACTTTGAGATGTCTGAAGGTTTGAAAAATTCTACATAAATGCAGGTCTTTTTCCTTACCCTTGGAAGGAAATGAAGTCTGTCATAATTTACGAATCTCTTGCAGATAACAGTCATGAAAAAGTCTGTATGACTTAGCCTCAATAGTTAATGGGCTGCTTCCTGACCTGTTGTGTACACAGCAGCCTCTCGTTCCCGTTGATGCTCCTCATTGACTACAGCACAGACTTCATCAGATCCCCATTAGAACTGATCCTGATACTGTTCGCATTTCCACACACGTTCCTGTTGCTTTATGTTTTTATTAAGATAAATATCATTTATTTCCAAATATTCAGCTGCTGACATTTGAAGAATAAACCTCATTAATCAGCTTAATAAGGATCAAATACCATTTGGAACATCCTCCGCACTGTTATCATGTCACCGTCTGTCACTCTGTCACACAGACTGTAACAGACCCAGTGGTAGCAGCAACCCAATGGCATCAGCTAAGTGATATTTTGAGGATTACAGGAGCATCCAGTCTGGATACCCATTACTACAGACTCCATTAATCTTCAGTTCCAAGGGGCTACAAACTGCAGTGCTGAGCAAAGACCAAGGGGGAGAAAAAACACAAACCTTTAAAACTGCAAGGGAAAAGAAGCTGAGATTTTGTGGCGCAGAGCCAGGCAATTCAGCACAGGTTGCCTGTACTCAGCGCGAGTTTGTCCACACTCTACTTCACCTCACTCATCTCTGCCTTTCTCCTTTGTGCTTCTGCTGGTTTCTCCTTACGTGCAGCAATGCTACTCACCTCAACTTGCAAGAGCTGACAGATGTGAGTTGGCGGAACGTTTCAGGGAACATCTCTGGGACACACGCACCAAACAACCCCACCACCCTCAGGCCGACCACTTCAACTGCCCCTCCCACTCCAACAAGGACATGCAAGTCCTGGGCCTCCACCACTGCCAAATCCAAGCCACCCGATGCCTGGAGAAAGGATGCCTCATTTTCCACCTTGGGACCCTCCAACCACACAGCATCAACGTTGATTTTACCAGTTTCCTCATCTCCCCTCCCCCCCTGCCTCATCCCAGATCCAACCCTCCAACTCTGCACTGCCCTCTTCAACTGTCCTACCTATCCATCTTCATTCTCACTTATCCACCCCACACCACCCTCTACTCTGACTTATCACCATCATCCCCCACCTGCGTCTACCTATAACCTTCCCAGCTACCTACCCCTCAAGCCCCACCCTCAAGCTCCAATTTATCTCTCAGCCCCTTTCCAACTTCACCCCACCCCCGACATTCCTGATGTAGGCTTATGCCTGAAACGTCGATTCTCCTGCTCCTCAGTCGCTGCCATGCTTTTCCAGCACCACACTTTTCGACTTTCCTTATTACGAACTTATGTAAACACCAGTGCTCTTTTTACCAGCTTATCTTGGCTGAAGTTTTATGGGACTCTGAGTCAAATCTGTGTTTGTAAGTCTTGTGTGGGATGTGGGCATCTTGGTTTGTCAGTGTTTATTGCCTATCCCTAGATGTCCTGTGGAAAACTTTCCAAGATTGGCTTTTAGGCCTTATCATTCTAATATTCTGGTTTAACAACAAAGAGCTGGAAATACTAGCCCCTCAGATTGCAAGCCTCAGACTCTGAGTACTTCCTTTGCCTTTCAAAGCTCACTTGCTTCCTTACTGACTTTACCCTCTGGTAGGTGTGCTTGGGCTTCCTCATTGTTCTTATGACTCTTTCTCTCTCTCTCTCTTACTCTCATCTCAATTCGAGGTTGGGTCAAGTCTGGTAGTTGCAATTTAGTCGATGCACAGGCTCAGGACTGGTCACCAGGAGAATTACAGGCATGATAGCGAGCAGTGATGGTCGTGAGAGCATGTTATGTGTGCATGACCACAACATGAATGTTTCATGTCAGTACTCTACCATTGCTCAAGAGAGCTGCCTGCAATCATGGTGGTGATCTAGCGTGGCAAGATGGAACTGTGGTTAACACTGCTGCCTCACAGTGCCAGGGGATCGGGTTTGATTCCAGCCTCAGGGACTGTCTGTGTGGAGTTTGCACATTCTCCCTGTGTTTACTTTGGTTTCCGCTGGGTGCTTCAGTTTCCTCCCACAGTCCAAAGTTGTGCAGGTTAGGGTGAATTGGCCATGCTAAATTGCCCATAGTGTTGAGGGATGTGTAGGTTAGGTGTATTAATCGGGGGTAAATGTAGAGTAATAGGGTAGGGGAATGAGTTTGGGTGGGATACTCTTTGGAGGGTCGGTGTGCACTTGTTGGGCCGAAGGGCCTGTTTCCATACTGTACTGATTCTATGATCTAACAAAGCTTCCTTCCTTGATGGACTTTGAGGTAACTATGTACTGGCTAATGGAACCCAGTAGAGTTAAACTCACTGCTCCCAGTAACCACAGGGAGATTGGAGGTGAATCCAGTATTCTTCTGGCAGGGTTTACAAACCTGAATGAGATCCACATTGTCCCTGTTGATGGTTAAAGTACTTTCTACTGATTTCCCAGCTGGAGAGGGACTCCAATGTTTAAGAAGGCAGCTGACCATCACCTAGGTATGGCCAATGAATGTAGGCCCAGTCAGTGACACCCACCTCCCATGAATGAATTGAAGAATAACTGGTAATTGTCATGAACATACACCCCACCCCCTAGTTCTGGTCACCTCTGTAAGTGGAAACATCTGCAGGTTGCTGTTAAAACCTTTATTTGAAAAAGTTGGCGATGCAACGAGGAGGGTCACTCTCATGAGGAACTTCAGGTCATGACTTTCCTCCTGCGACTGGAAGGTGACGAGAACCCTGCTGTTTCACTCCAAGGAAGGGAAAGAATTCAAAAATAAAGCAGTCCCTCTTCAGTACCTTCGGATTACTCAGTGCCTGAGAGCTGGATCTTCGCATGTGGTCTCTAGCATTGGATGATGGGACAAGGGAAGACCGAGACAATTATAATTTAACTTGAAAAAAGAGTGGTATGGCTTAGAGTCATCGAGATGTACAGCACGGAAACAGACCCTTCGGTCCAACCCGTCCATGCCAACCAGATATCCCAACCCAATCTAGTCCCACCTGCCAGCACCTGGCCCATATCCCTCCAAACCCTTCCTATTCATATACCCATCCAAATGCCTCTTAAATGTTGCAATTGTACCAGCCTCCACCACATCATCTCACAGTTCATTCCATACATGTACCACCCTCTGTGTGAAAAAGTTGCCCCTCAGGTCTCTTTTATGTCTTTCCCCTCTCACCGTAAACCTCTGACCTCTAGTTCTGGACTCCCCGACCCCAGGGAAAAGACTTTGTCTATTTATCCTACCTAAGCTCCTCATAATTTTGTAAACCTCTATAAGGTCACCCCTCAGCCTCCGACGCTCCAGGGAAAACAGCCCCAACCTGTTCAGCCTCTCTCTGTAGGGATGAATAAGTAGTTGAATCACTTTCCTTTCATTTGTTGGAGTTGGGATGAAATCCAGTGAAGATGATGCCCCATTCTTTGTCTCTTTTTCTGTCTATGCATTTGTCTAACTCTCTACCTCTCTCTCTGTCACTTTCTCATGTTTCCATCATCTCTCCTCAGTCCAACTCATCTATCAACCTGTTCCTCATACTGTCACCATTCCCCTTTGTTCAAGCCCATCCCCTCTCCCTCCTCTGGCCCTTACTCTTTGCCTCAGGTTTAGCAAGCCTAACCACATTTATTCTGATGAGACGCTGGATCTGAAATGTTAACTCTGCTCTCCCCTCACAGTTGCTGCCAGACCTGCTGAGCTCCTCCAGCAATTTCTGTTTTGGCTTCACGTTGATATGAGTGGCTTTGATTGGACATGAGTGCCTGTAATTCTGCTCATCTTACCCTGGTGTTCCAATGAGATGATGTCTTTTACAGGTATCCAGTAGGGGGTGCTCATGTGAGCCCCGTGCCATGTTGCTAAATCCTAACCTTTCCATCAAACCTCATCTGGGAACCAGGGAAGATGGAAAAACGCTGTATTCCTACAGCATTGAAAAGTGCCAAAACATTGAAATAACACTAGCTAGTTGAAAACACAGGGTGAGTGAAATCCCATGATTGCATACTTGTTATTTTGAATACCAGTTCTATTTACATCCGTAGACATGTATGAGGAACAATACAGCAATAATGATGATTTGCAACCAACATTTTTCTAAGGTAATTCTGGATTTTGATCTTTTAAGGACCTGCTGGTTATTTAAAGGCCATCTTTCTAATTGAAGTTCCTGTTCATTACCTAGTTGTAGAGATCAGTCTAGTGACCGCACAATCACAAGCCCAGTCCCATTTTGGCCAATGCATGACAGACTTGGGCACATTATCATCAGAGTTGGAAGGAATCATGAGGAAAAGATGATAGTTATTTTCATCAATCTGTTTGGATATGCTATGACCATGTCCAAGGCAGGTTGGACCTCCTGGCCCAGAGGCATGGACACCACCACTGCACTGTGAGACCCTTGAGGAAAGACTAATGGTGGCTGAATGACAAATTCGAGGTTGAAAAATCTGTAAGTTGTAAAAGGGAGACTGAGGAAGAAGGAGCTTGGTTTTAGAAAGTCCCTTCCACATCCTCCCATTGCTCCAAGTTCTTTGAATCAATGATTCTTGTAGCTGCTATTCTTTTAGAGAAATTTGGCAGCCATTTTGTGCACAACAAAAATCCCACAAACAAAGGGATTAATAATCAGTTTGTGCCTTGACTGAAGCCTGATGCTAGCCAGGCAACCAGATGACCTTTCAAATAGTGCTATCGAATCACTCACCTCCCCTGCCATGCCCCCATACTCCTACACCAAAACAGTGCACTAGGACCCAACTTAACACCTCTTCTGACAGGTGACACCTCTAACAGAAAAGCCCACACCTCGAGTGACAAGGAAATAATAGCCGGATGGCATACTGAAATGCTGAATGTGGCTTGATCTTACAATCTGCTATCAAGGGAATATTACTGCTAGCATCATGAACTTAAGATATTAAGAGGAACGAATTCTATGGATTTGAGGTTTTAAATGGACTAGAGGACGACTGATAATTAACACCAAGAGGAAGAAGCATCTGGGTCAGCATGTTAGCTGCCTCAACGTGGCATGACTGTTCCCAGCACAGACTAGTTCAAAGATGGATCCCAGGCTCTGGGAAAGTGCGTGGCATTCAATAGCAAAGTAGTCATTACCCTCTACATCTCAGCACTCACAGATGAGAAAATAAGGTTCAGCCAAGATCTCTGTACTGGTAGTGCTGAACTGAGGCCTGGTGGTGCTGAACAGAGGCCAAGCTTAAACATTGTGTGTTTTTCCTGTGAATTGGATTTGGGCTCCAGAACAGAATTCTCCATTCTCCCCACAGGATTGATTTGAACTCTGGTCAGGAGCCGTGTGTTACTGTGCTCCGTTCTCTGCTGTATCTGGAAAATGTTGATTGATTTTCCACTTGGCATTAAAGAGGTAAGATATTAGAGGTGACTGCTTTTTGCATTTAAGAGAACACAGCGCTGTTTCAGTAAAAACTGCAAGCGCTGACCTTCTGAAATTTTGACAAAGGTGTAGAATGTCTGTAAGTGTACTATAGGTCAGTCTAGGCTATAATCCAACAGGTTTATTCGGAAGGACATGCTTTCGGAGCATTAGTCCTTTGTCAAGCTGTGCTCCGAAAGCTTGTATTTCCAATTAAACCTGTTGGACTATAACCTGATGTTGTGTGATTTTTAACTTTGGGTAAAAAATGAGGTCTGCAGATGCTGGAGGTCACAGTTGAAAATGCGTTGCTGGTTAAAGCACAGCAGGTCAGGCAGCATCCAAGGTTTTTTGACGTTTCGGGCATAAGCCCTTCATCAGGAATGAGGAGAGGGTGGCAGGCAGGTTAAGATAAAAGGTAGGGAGGAGGGACTTGGGGGAGGGGCGATGGAGATGTGATAGGTGGAAGGAGGTCAAGGTGAGGGTGATAGGCCGGAGTGGGGTGGGGGCGGAGAGGTTAGGAAGAAGATTGCAGGTTAGGAGGGCGGTGCTGAGTTGAGGGAACCGACTGAGACAAGTTCGGGGGAGGGGAAATGAGGAAACTGGAGAAATCCGAGTTCATCCCTTGTGGTTGGAGGGTTCCCAGGCGGAAGATGAGGCGTTCTTCCTCCAACCGTCATGTTGTTATGTTTTGCCGGTGGAGGAGTCCAAGGACCTGCATGTCCTCGGTGGAGTGGGAGGGAGAGTTAAAGTGTTGAGCCACGGGGTGGTTTTTTTTGACGTTTCGGGCATAAGCCCTTCATCAGGAATGAGGAGAGGGTGGCAGGCAGGTTAAGATAAAAGGTAGGAATTTCCTATTCCTTGGATGCTGCCTGACCTGCTATGCTTTAACCAGCAACGCATTTTCAACTGATTTTTAACTTTGTCCACCCCAGTCCAACATTGGCATCTCCACATCATGTAGGTCAGTCAGTGTCTGAAAGAGAGCTTGGGCATGTGTCCCTTTCTCAAGAATGGGGTCATACCTAAAATCTTAGCCATGCCTTTTCAGACCATCTAAGACCAAAAGAAAGACTTGTGTTGATGTTGCATCTGTCACAACATCAGAGTATTCCAAAGTGCATTAAAGTGAATTAAATATTTTTGAAGTGTTGTCACCATTATTCTGTGGGCAAGCAGATCAATCAATTTGTGCAAAAATAAATTCCCACAACCACCAGAGAAAATAACAATACAATCTGCTTTGGACAATGTTGGTAAATACTCCTTTAAAATTGTGCCCTGTGATACCTTTCTCTTCTTCACTTAAGTAAACACAACCTTGGTTTAATATCTCATCTGAAAACCGACCCTCTGATAGTGCAGCATTCCCTCAGTGCAGCACCAGATTTTCTTACTCCAGTCACAGGGTGGGATTCTGCTAACAGAGTGAGTCTGAGGTGAGAGTGCTTCTAAATAAGCTCAGCTGACACCTCCAGGAATGCCTGTTATTAAAACCATATCGTAAGACCACATCGTATTGGAGCAACATTAGTCTGTTTGGCCCATCATGTCAATGGTGGCTCATATGTTTCTCAACCCCATTTGCCTGCCTTTTCTCTGTAACTCTTGATCTCTTTACCAATCAAGAACCTATCTATCTCTATCTTAAGTGCACTCAATGCCTTGACCTCTACAACCCTCTGTGGCAATGCATTCCACAGATTCACCAAAATCTGTCTGAATAAATTTCTCCTCATCTCAGTTCCAAAGGGGCATTTTTTTCACTCTGAGGCTGCATTCTCAAGTCATAGTTTCTCTTATTACGGAAATATCTTCTCCATATCCCCTCAATTCAGGACCAGACACAGATAGAGAGGTTCTGACAACTTCAGTACTATGTTACACAATGAACATAAGGTTTACTAAGCCCTGTGGAGAATGCAAGACCCAGGTTTATTGTCTATGCTCATCACAGTTTGGCAAGTATTGGGCAAGTTTCCCTCTGCCTATATATTTGGAGGCTGGAGGGAGAATCAGCTTTGGTTTGTGAACCCTTGATCATAGAACATAAAATTCCTGCAGTGTGGAAGTAGGCCATTCAGCCTATCAGTCCACACCGATCCTCTGAAGAGCTTCACACCCAACCCCACCTTCCTACCCAAACCCTGCATTCCCCATGGCTAGTTCACCTAGCCTTCACATCCCTGGACGCTATGGGCAATTTAGCATGGCCAATCCACTTAAACTGTACGTCTTTGGACAGTAGGAGGAAACTGGGGCACCTGGAGGAAATCCATGCAGACACTGGGAGAATGTGCAAACTCCACACAGACGGTCACCTGAGGATGCAATTAAATCCGGGTCCCTGGTGCTGTGAGGCAACATTGCTAACCACTGGACTGTCCTGTGAATGTTTCCTACTTACTCCAATATGACAATGTAAGGGCATTAAATTGGGATTCAATTGACAAGTGGGGTGACAAGGTGGCTCAGTGGTTAGCACTGCTGCCTCACAGCACCAGGAGATCCAGGTTTGATTCCAGCCTTGGGCAACTGGCTGTGTGGAGTTTCCCCCATGTCTGTGTGGGTTTCCTCCCACAGTCCAAAGATGTGCAGGCCAGGTGAATTGGCCATTCTAAATTGCCCATAGCATTAGGTACATTAGTCAGAGGGAGATGGGTCTGGGTGGGTTACTCTTCGAAGGGTCGGTGTGGACTTGTTGGGCCGAAGGGCCAGTTTCCACACTGTAGGGAATCTAATCTAAAGGGCTACACAGAGGTGATGGGATAAACAATGTCCTTTTGTGCTATGAAGAATCTATGATTCTACATGATCACTCGGCCAATTGGCTGACTCCCTCATAACTTCCAAAGAATGGTCTAGTGGGTGAGTTAGTGCAGTATTGTACTAGCCCATATGGCCCACAATATGATTCAGAGTATTAAGGAGAGGGGTGGAGGGCAAGGGACTGGTGATCAGAGAGGAAGGAATAAAATGTAGGCCACATTCAGCCGCTGGGAATGTTCTCACACATTATTTCCAGCTCCCACGCAAAATCTTCCATCACTTGAGAGGAAATTCAGTATTAGGTTTCTTTTTTTATATTTTCCTAGGCAAGGCAACTGATGAGAAAACAAGAAGTACATTTTTAATAAAGCATGAAAAGGTTTTTGAGTTATTATTCCAGAGCTGTACCGATTCAAACTCCAAGTGGAGCTAATTTTGATTATACTATGTTTGAAATAAATATTTTCTGAGAGAGATGGGAAGAAACATGGAAGGAAACAGACAAAGAGAGCGGAGTTAGACACACACAGGGACTGAAATGAGGAAAAGGGTGGAATGAAATAGTAACAGAAAGAAAACTCATTTAAAGTCATAACTTTACTGAGTTCTGGATGGCAAAAAACACATTACAGCTTAAAGAGGTATTTTCAATGCGTAGTTATTGTTGTGATGTCGAAAATCTGGCAGTCTGCTCAGGCAAAGCAAACTCCCAAGAACAATAATGGCCTGATTTTAGTGATCGTGACTGGAGATAGGAAAAGAATTTCTATTCCAGTCCAAAGGGATAAGCAGTTCAATAGAACCACTACTCTCGATTTACTCTAATTATAGATTTCCAATAGATTCTACTTTCAGTTCTTCATCAAATATCCTCACTTAGTTGCTGCTGCGGCTTCTTGATCTGAAGATGGGTCACTCGACCTGCAATGTTAACTCTGATTTCTCTCCATAGATGCTGCCAGACCTGCTGAGCTTTTCCAGCAATTTCTGTTTTTGTTCTTGAACTGGCGTGGGCCAGACAGTGATCAGGAGGCTGCAATCGTGCAGACTAGTGAAGGGGACAAATCCCATTCCCTTTTCATGTCTGATTTATTTTGAGTGTGGACAGGGGGGAACACATCGTTATGTTCAAATGTGTAACCAATGTTTTCAGTTTGGGTTAGCACGCACAAAACCTGTCCCTTAACCACGATAGCAGGGAATAACCTAAAGAGAATAGCATCTCTTTGAAGAAAACAAAAGGTTGAGGAATTATTGAGGAATGTTATTCCAATGGCATTTCCTGATTGCTTGCATTTTTGGGGGATTAGCAAAGGTCAGCCACTTCCTTTTCTGCTGAGTTCTATGGATCCAATGTTTCTTTGTTATTTTCCATTCTTTGATTTACATTTCTTGTCAGTCACATTTTGGACAATCCACCTCAACACTTGATATGTTGTTTACTTATTGTAAGTGCTACGATGCCACACTAGGAATTTTTGTGTTTGAGACAGACTGGTCAAGGTAATACGTCAATACTCAATACTTTTTAAAACATTCACTTTTGGGATGAGGGTGCCACTGGCTGGACCACCATTCATTGCCCATCCCAAATTGCCCAGAGGGCAGTTAAGTGCCAACCACTTTGCTATGGATTTGGAGGTCAGAGGTAAGGCTGCCAGCCTTCGTTCTCTAAAGAACACGAGCAAGGCAAATGGTTTTTTAAAATAACAATTCACAGTGAGTACGTGGCCGCCATTAAGCCCAGCATTTTAATTCCAGATTTTACTGAACTTCAACCGCACTGTCTGCCAATGTGGTTTTGAACCCTTCTCCCCATAACACTTGTCCAGGGTTCTGAATCACTAGTGCAGTGACGTTACGATATGCCACTGCCTTCCCCATGGACATGGATAATCATGGATACACATATACAGTGTACATACATGTATGTACATATTCTGGATCAGTGGTGCTGGAAGAGCACAGCAGTTCAGGCAGCATCCAAAGTGCAGCGAAATCAACGTTTCGGGCAAAAGCCCTTCATCAGGAATAAAAGCATTGAAGGTTCACTGCCTTTATTTCTGTTGAAGGACTTTTGCCGGAAACGTCGATTGTCGCTGCACTTTGGAAGCTGCCTGAACTGCTGTGCTCTTCCAGCACCACTAATCCAGAATCTGGTTTCCAGCATCTGCAGTCATTGTTTTTACCATGTGTGTACATATACTGTACCTTATGCATGGTAATCATAGATCTACCAGGCTCTATCTTATTAGATAAGGACTCATCCACTTTGTGTGGTCACACGCGTGTTCTCCTGATTTGAATCTTCTAGCCTAGTATGTTGCAGTTCTTCCATGCTGTGCAGTTTACTGTAACACCACCTACATTGTGCTATTGATACTCAATGATGTACAACTCTATGAAATCATACCAGCTCGCTCCAGGGTCCTGAATCCTTTCACAACAAAAAAGGTCTAAAGTTCTCAAAAGAGAATGAAAATCAGATACTTACAAGCATCTACCAACCCACAATCCCATGTGTGGACAATAATTAACCATCGATTGACCTCTTGATTTGCAAAACTCATACTTTGTGGTCTTGATGAATGAACTGATTGCACACCAGAATAACACATTGGCATGCTATATAGTACAGCCTTCCTTACATTCAGATCACTGCATTTATACTGAAGACCAATACTTCAATACCAATTTGAAAACAAAGGTTCCTCAGTTATTCACTTCTTCCTGTTTTTTCTTTAGAATAAGTCAAATGGACAGTATGGCCCACAGCAGCTGCCAGATTCTAGCCAGTGCAGCAACTCACATTGGAAGTCTAATCACTTCTAGAGAAGCCCAGCTCTTGCTTTGAGCTGCTGGATGAGTGATTAAATAGGTTGTAGCACAAAGGTTTGCAAATTGGTTATTTTTAATCTGAACCATGTAAAATCTCCGATCCCCAGCTGAAGATTTATTGGGAAGCCTTTTATAGGCCGTATCAGTATTCCACTGTATTTCCAGTTTGAACACAGCATTGTAACATTCAGAATGTGACCTTTATGAAATGCAAAGTTCGATATTAAGTTTTGGAAAAGACATTTTGCAGAAGTAAATGTTATGGTTCTGTCTGTAGGACATGCTTGTCTTTCTCTCTCTTGCTTTTCTCTATCTGCCTCTCCTGTTTATCTCAGCTGTGTGGGTAAGGTACTTTTGTGATGGTGCCCAAATAATGTCCATCTATTCTGGGGGTGTGGGGGTGTGGATCCAGGAAGGGTGTGCAGAGGTGGTGTGCATTTCAGTCGAGCTCATGTCCTCTCTTCCCTCTGTTTATAGGCACATTGCAGGGATAATTATGGATAATTCCAGCTTTCCTAACCCAATAGCTCAGTCACTAAATGTGGTGCTTCAAACGCTGTCCTAGTTGGGAACAGCTCACTCAATACATACAGTAGAATCAAACCTGGCCTGAAATAGGTTCAGAAGAATTCAACAGCTCCTCCACTCAGCTGAGCTTTCAAGTCTTGGTATTAATTAGTTAGAATAATCGATGAACAAAGTTGCCTGAAAGATACCATCACTGGATGGTTTTATTATCCGGATCCTTTCCCTGCTGGCCTTACAAAGATGATCACCAGGAATGAGACCAAGTTGCTTCTGACTGCCCAGTGTGCAGGGGCGTAACTTTCAGACATCAGTACATTACCAACAAGAGTTGACCCTTTGGCCCCCTGTGCCTTTTCCAGCATTCAAACAGTTCATTGATGATCAGCCCCTCCATTCCATTCCAAGATGGTGGACGAAGAGTAGTGTGGATCTTGCAGCTGCTCCTGAGAGTCAGGCTCATTTCTAGATTTACTTCTAGATTTCTTACAGTTATTACATTTCAGTAGTGTAAGTTTTTTTTGATTCATTTTTTGGTTGTGTGGATCCAGTTATAACATATAAAAGACATTTAGATGAGTACATCAACAAGAAATGTTTGGAGAGATACGGGCCAATATTGTTCCCCTTGATAGGAGTAGTTTGGCCTTGGGTTAAAGTGGATGGCACAGTGGCTCGGCGGTTAGCACTGCTACCTCACAACACTAGGGACCCAGGTTCAATTCCAGCCTGTCTGTGTGATATTTACACATTCTACCTGTGTCTGTGTAGGCTTCCTCTGGGTGCTCTAGTTTCCTCCCACAATCCATAGATGTGTAGGTTAGGTGGATTTGCAATGCTAAAACTGCCCACATTATGCAGGGTAGGTGAGGTAACCATGGGAAATGCAGGGATAGGGTAGGGGACTGGCTCTGGGTTTGGGTGGGGTGCTTTTCAGAGGGTCAATGTGGACTTGCGGGACTGAATGCCCTGCTTCCATACTGTAGGGATTCTGTGAAGCCCAGGCAGGTAAGACTAGTTTAGTTTGGGATTATGAACTGGTTGGATCGAAGTGCTGTATGACTGTATAACACCTTTGCTCCATATTATGTGATGAAGTATTTTTCATCTGTCTGTTTTGGCATGTTATGATACACCTCTGGAGCTAGTGGGACATTAACCCAGAACTTCTGGTCTAGAGATAGGGACACTACTACTGCAACACAACAGCCCTTCATCCACATCACCTGATATCCTTGCCTTGGTATAGATAGCCTGACCTTATGCTAATCACATTGAAGACAGTCTCATAACATCTTCACCATCCCTAAAAATAACACTAAATGGAGATGCCTGATGAAGAATAAATGTGATTTTTTTTTCTGTGTGGTGAGCAACACGCATGGGGATCTATTTCAATCAGTCCAGAGGTTTCCCACTGATGATGTTCCTTGCACTCTGTTCACTCTCTCCTTTTAAATTGAAAGTAATCGACAGTGACTTTCCTGAAATGTCAGACCCAACTTCAATGCAACCTTTTTGTTCATTAATAGAAGCTTTTTTTATTTCCTACTCAATGCAAATACGTTGATTTTCCTCTGAGGATTGTCAAACATGTACCAATGGACATTAAGGACATAACAAAAGCAGCAACTTGCGTTGTGTGCCGTATTGGTGGTAAAGTTGCTCTGAAGGTGTAGCAATGTCAGACTGAAAATAGCACCAAGCCTCAAAGAGAAATATTCATTCAAGGTTTAGTCAAAGAGGTAGATTTTAAGGAGCGCATTTCTCAAAGTTAACCCGCTGCACAGATGATGTATTTGAGAGATGAGTATTCACCAGTTACACAAGGCACTCTTACAAGTTTGGCTAGTTCTTCAAAATTCTGGATAATCCAAGATGGAGGATGGGACAAAATTGTGGCTGTAGGCGCTGCTCCTTTTTGGAGGCACTTTCAGTGCGGGGAGCTGATTTCCTTGAATTCTTGGAGCAGTAACTACAGTTTTATAAGCCATTGCATTGTTTTGAACTTTGGAAAAAAAAATAATGGCACAGGCAATTCAACCCACTCAGAATTTACTGATATTTTCTTGAGTGTGGACCATCTAGTTTAATCAGTTTGGATAGACAAAGACCAAAATTGACCCTTTCCCTACCACTTCCTGGAAAACAGTGGATAGGAATGGAGTATGCATCTTACCACCTACTCTGAAGGTTCCTGTGACTAAAGAACAGTTCTGGAAGCAAGGGGACAGTTAATTATGAATCATAGAATTCTTAGTGTGGAATCAGGCCCTTTGGCCCAACAAGTCCACATCAACTCTCCGAAGAGTAACCCACCCAGACCCAATCCCCTATGTTTACCTCTGACTAATGCGCCTAGCCCAATTATCCTTGAATGTTATGGGCAATTTAGCATGGCCAATTCACCTAACCTGCACATCATTGGATTGTGGGAGTGTGCAAACTCCACACAGACAGTTGCCTGAGGCAGGAATCTAACCTGGAATGTAACCTGGCACTGTGAGGCAGCATTCTGAACACTGAGCCACCGTGTTACCCTAAGGCATCAACCAATCCATTGTCATTCGTTGAATATTTTGTTTAATTATCCTGCATTCCTCAAGTTATCATATTTATGTAGTTCATACTTCTGATCAAATGATACATTTCTCATAAATCCTTTAGGCAGAGAAACAATTTCTCAGTGTTGAATACTGCTGATCTAATATGCTCCCTCCTTAATGATAATGTAAAGTTCTTTAGCCTCTGACCTTGTGTCAGAAAGCCAAGATCATCCGGTTCTAATCCCAACTCATTACCTCCGTGTCCGATGAGCTTTCCCTGATGGATTTCAGCATTTCACTGAGCAGATTGTAGTACTTACACTGTAATAAACTCAATACCATTCTGCAGTTATAATCAGGCTGGAATCTTGTGGCTGTTTTAATGGAGATGCCCTGGTGAAGGACACCATCACTCTCAGTCAAAGAAAGGTGGAAGATGGGGGATTTCAATACTAGGGGACAGTTTTAAGTTGAGAAGAGAGAGTTTTAAAAAAGACATATTTTTATATTTAGAAAGTGGTTCGCATGTGGAATGCACTTCCTGAGGAACTGGTGGATGTGGGTATAATTACAATATTTAAAAGACATTTGGATAAGTACATGAATAGAAAAGGTTTGGTGGGATACAGCCACATGCAGGCAGGTGGGAGTAGTTTTGTTTCGGATTATGTTTGGCATGGGCTGGTTGGATGGAAGGGTCTGTTTCAATGCTGTTTGACTCTATGACTTTAAGTGGATGTTAGACACAAAACAATGTTAATTTGGGTTTCAGAAGCCTGTTGGTTTCAGGTGAAGGAAGAGAAGACTGAGGGAGATGTGCAGTTCCATTGCTTTGTGTAGGAGAAGAAATGGCAATTCTTAATTTCGCTTCTTGAAGAACGTTCAGGAAAAGACTTGCATTTGCATAATACATTTCAGAACCTTAGACCTTCCAACTGTCCTTTCCAGCCAGTATTGTATTAGTTTTGAAATGGAGTCACTGCTGTAATGCAAGAAATACACCAACTAATTTGTGAATAATAAGTTCTCCTGAACTGAAATGTGTTTGTGATCAGATAATCTTTGTCAGGGATGATGATTGAAGGAGTAAACTATAGACAGGGCACCAGGAAGATGATCTCTGTATGTCTCTGAAATACAGACATGGAATCTTTTCTGATATGGAGAGAAATGAGAAATATTGCGGCTGAGGGAGACCTTGGGATACAATCAAATGGTTATCACTCACAATGTGAGTGGAGGAGACACAATGGAAAATGTAGATGAGGTGGCTTATTTGACCCCATTTCTCCTGGTAAAGATTCTGATCACAGCATCTACCCAGATCTTGAATGGCTTCAGACATTTTGCCTCTGTACCTTGCCCAGATAACTTTTGTAGTTATATATGTGTAAGCAAGTGAACAAACTCCATATAAAGACCACATTCACAGATGACTGCTAAGACAGTAGGAGTAGTTTGAAGAGGTATGCTGTGAGAGCTGTAATATTGCCAAGCACTGAAACACATGGGCTGTGGAATGGATTCACTGCTTCAACAGATCTGTCACATCCAATGATGTCAAATTTACAGGTTGCAGTGCAGTGAAGCAGTGTTCCTTTTGACTATTGTGCCTTCGGGGAAATTCTGCGAGATCATAATGTGAAAGGATGTCTCATCTGGATTTAGAGAATTAAACATCTCACAATCCCTCATCTGTCTTCATTTACTACTTGCATAGCCTAGGTATTCCCTGTTACAGGTAAATCCCACAGTGGTAGCTCTTGGTTTGTGCACCTGAACCTCAAATAGTGTGCTGCATTCTCTTGTGTCACGACTTCCCCGGGGATTGGGTTTGATTCCACCCAGTTTCCAAGATCATATAGTCATGTCAGCAAGAGCTGCCACTTGATGTTTCTTTTGTTCGTGGAGAATTTTGACAAGAATTCAGAGATTTGTGATTGCTATGCACTCTGAGAACGATCTCGTCATTGAAAAGCCAGAGTCTCTGGAGATGTGGTGGTGGTGCCATGCGCTTGATACCCCTTGGGAGATGGAAGGAAGAGCCCTCTCATTGGTGGCAGATGCTTGCCACCTGGAAACTCCTGTGGCATTCCCCAACAGTCTCAAAAAAGTAAGTCAGTGGGGAGTCTCAAAACCCCGCCGCCGAGTCGAACTGGATGGTCTGACTTGCTGCTGTTCCATATAGCTGCTCCATCAAGGTCAGGACAGTCTGGATCTTGTTGTCGCCATTTTCTGAAGGCCACAGCACACTGGAGGCTGCCTGGGTTTTCAGCTGCCTTTTCTTTTCTTTGTCAGTTTTATTGTTGTTGGCGAATGCCCATGAGAGATATCGTCAAGTTCTAGGCAGCAATACATCGTCCCAAATGAGAAAGACTCTTCTTTCTGACTGGCTTCATCTCCCAGGAGTTCTCAACAGGTGCCAACCCTCCTGCATCTCCAGAGACACCTTACCTTCACAAATGGTTGGCAGAGCTGCTTTTCTCCAGAGCTGCCAAGAAAGGTCTAGAAGACTTGATTAATTAATTCAAGGCGCCGCAGCTTCTCCTCATCAGTGGGTGTGTCTGGGATTTGGATTCCATGCTGACAGTCCTTTTGAAATGTTTTCCTTTCTTGAGAACCTGCTCTCACACAATGTCTCACACGCTCCCGCTGTTTCAGGTTTTGTGCTGTCCCATGATGGTCCTCCTACTATTGGTTAGCTTATTGATCACCCTGGGGATTACCTTCCAATTTCTCCAGTTGTCCTTGACTCTGTGGTCAAGAGATCTCTGTCCTGTCCATTGGTTGGCTGAAGCAACCTTTTCCAATATAGAGCTTTGAGGAAGACTACAAGAGAGTGACAATTGTCACTTATTGTGAATGGGATTGAGCCCAGTCAACTGGAGGATTGAACTACAACGGAAAGAAATTGCCTTATAAACAACTCTGAACTGGGAGCATTTTAGTTTCCCACCTGCTTTTTCACTTCTTCATCTCAGATGTTGGCAGTGGTCCGTGTTCATGCTGAAGGAAACATCTGACCATTTATGTTCCAAGGTCAGGTCAGTGGCACTGTAAAGAGATGCTGAGCTTGTGGGAAGCAATTACCTTCAGCATTCTCGACTTCAGACAGTGAGCAATAGGAACAGGGGTAGGCCATTTGATCCCTCGAGCCTGCTTCACTATTCAGTCAGATTTTGGCTGACCTGACATTCCTCTATTCCACTTTTCTGGATTTTCCCTGTAACCCTTGATTCCATTACTGATAAAAAAAAACTACCTATCTCAGCCTTAAATATAGACAAGGACTCTGCTCCCACTGTTCTCTATGACCAGAAGTTCCAAAGACACTCAACACTCAGAATAAGTTCTTCTATATCTTAGTCTTAAATATATACCCTCTGTCCCAGACTCTGCCAAAAGGAGAAACATCCTCTCAAGATTTACCCTGTCAAGCCCCTTAAGAATCCTTTATATTTCAATGAGATCACCTATTGTTCTTTTAAATTCCAGGGAGTAGAATTCCAATCTCTTTATCTGTGGCTCATAAGACAATCCCTCCTCACCAGGTCATCCTGGTGAATCTTCTCTGAATTGCCTCCAATAAAATGATATCATTCCTGAATAAGGGAACCAAAACTGCTCATAGTACTCCAGCTGTGGTCTCTCCAGCACCTTGTACAGTTCCAGTAAGACTTCCTTACTCTTGTACTCCAACCTTCTTGAAATAAGGGCCAGCATTCCATTCGTCTTCTTGATTACCTGCTGCACCTATGTGCTAGCATTGTGTGTTTCAATGAACAAATGCCCCCAAGTCCATTTTGTGTAGCTTTCTGCAGTTTTTCTCCATTTAAATAAAACTGTGTTCTTTTGTTCTCACTTCCAAAATGAGCAACTTCATATTTTCTATATAATACTGCTTTTGCCAACCTTTTGCCCACTTATGTAACCTATCAATGTCTCTCTGTAAACTATTTGCAACCTGCCTTTCCAGCTATTGTCATGTCATTTGCAAATCTGCCTGCAGAGCATTCACTTCCTTCCTCCAACTTTTTAATATATATTATAAGCAGTTGCGGTCACAGCACTGATTCCTGTAGAACCACACTGGTCATGGGTCACCAACCTAAAAGGAACGCCTTACCCTCACTCACTGTTTCCTGCCCATGAGCCAATTCTCTATTCATGCCCAATATACTACCTTATTAAAACAATATATAGGAATGGACGGTGCAATACATTGTCCTGTAGCCTCTGGCATCCCATCCAGCACATTTTCCTTAAATAATCCAGGTCTGTTCTACATGAATAACCTTCTCTGCTATTTATGTTCTTTCTCATATTACATAATTGCAAAGTTCAGCTTTTTCTTTTGTGCTTGCATCTTTAGTTTATTTCCTTTCTCTCGTAGCGATGATGATGATTTGGTGCTGATGCTTACGTATCCATTTAGCATTTTGTCCAAGTGGTCATCATTAATGGAAACTTAACAGAGTATTGAGACGTACCTGCCATCACAGCTGACTCTGAAACTGGAACGTTTAGCCAAAGTAATGTCTCCACTTGTACATGTAGCATTTCATATAGCACTTTCTCACAGCGGAGTGGACTCCAGCCAATACTCTGTCACCTGATCTCATGTATATGCATCACCTGGACATATTCACATTGCTGTCCTAAGAATTTGATGAGCCCAATTGTGTGTCATGTTCCATAAGTTATAATAGTGGCTAAAACTTAGAGTACTTCATTGGTTGTGAAACTCTTTGGAATGTTTTGATGTTTTGCATGGCCTGTATAAAGTACAAATTTTAAGGATGTAATGGTACAATGGTTGTCCTTACCTCTGAGCCCAAAGGCCTGGGTTCAGCCCCACCTGCTTCAGTAGTGTGTCATGACTACTCTGAACAGGTTGATTAGAAATAGCTGAAATATGAATCTTTCTTATTTCTTTAGTAAGGTGTTAACCGAATACATTTGCTCCTTGCGAAATATCCCCAAAATGTGAAAGTGGGAGAAAGTGAGGACTGCAGATGCTGGAGGTCAGAGTTGAAAAGTGTGGTACTGGATAAACACAGCTGGTCAGGCAGCATCCGAGGAGCAGGAGACTCGACGTTTTGGGCATAAGCCCTTCATCAGAAATGATGTATTGCAAAGATTTGACCATTGTGTACCTGAAGCTGGCAAAAGTCTTTCCCAGTGTAAATATCCGTTCAATGAATATTATATCCTCATTTGAAGACATTTACAGGTAACTCTCACCTGATGGTTATCATTTAGTATTTGTTTACACCCCATTTAGTGGTTCTCAGAGGATGGCTTTTTACTGCTGGGAGTTAGACAGACAGACTGAAGGGGGATTGAGTTCAAATGAAAGGTTAAGAGAGAGGGAAAAAATTAGAGAGGAGAAAGAAGGGTCCCAATTTAAGATGCTTGATCAGGTTTAGCATGCACAGAAAGGTTGTTTTTGTCATCCCATCTTCTTTTTGACTATCGGATGCTCCACAGTTGGCATGATAACATGCATAGTCAATTTAATTGAGAGACATTCCATTGTTAATTGCTCGGTAGGTCAATTGCAACAGATTCCTGTGGCTTCAGTGATGCCGTGACGTATTGTTTGATTTGGGGGCTAATTCGTTTCACCCTCAACTTACCTTCATTCCAGTCACATTATATAAAAGTGGGTTAATTCCTAAGAGGTTTGTAGGTTGGGTAGGTGTACTAAGTGGCTTTTGTTAATCATCATTAAGCACAAATAAACTTGTGAGTAGAGGTACTCATTGATAGCTTGTGGAAATGTGATCAAAACGCTGAGTTTTAAAAGTTTGTTCTTTTTGACTCCAACTCTTTGGTTTCCTCAGTCACTTTTTAGATGCGCTTCCTTATTCTGAGAGCAGGTTGGGTAATTACTCTATGGTAGGTTGCCCAGACAATGAGGGCCAGCTGTTGAGGGGCCTGGCAACTAAGGCCCATCATGACTGGGCTGAAGAGGCTTGAATCCTGGCTACTCTTTTACTCATCAACCAATGCTGAGGTCAACAGCAACACCGTACAGAGATCAAACTCGATTCTAGCCTTTGGGTAGTTAACTTTCTAGTTCTGTGATCTGAATGTTGTTCATGGCCTTCTCTGTGCATCATAAAGCCACGGATTCACATAGTGCCAACAAGATGCCAGCTTCCAGTGAAAGGAAGTGCCACCTGCTGGTAGCCTTGTCTTAGTTAAATTTATTCTTATGATGAAGGGAAAACTTTGCAGGAATTTTTTTCATTAGCATTGAGTCAAGCTGCTTTGTCTCAGACAATATTTCTCAAGGCCTTGAGTTGAGAGATGGCAGCTAGCAACAAGCTGCTATTGTCCTCCTATCAATCCATGCAGCACAGAAAATAATTAAACTGTGTTCTGTGTTTTGCAAAGGGGAATGACATGGTACTGTATTAATATTCTTATCTGTTGCTCTCTTTTGAACTTTCAGAAGACTTTTATATTTTTTCTCTGCTGAACTGGGCATTTTGTTGATAGTGCGCACTATCCCACATCTCAGTCACAGTCAAACACACTTGACCAGCCCAAGCACTCAATCTGCACATAGCAAACAGCATGGGGAATGAATGATCATTTGAGTAGGTCATATTGGCCCAGGCATTGGGACCATTCGCTGTCCTTTGTCTTGTCAGCTTAGCACCTCCTCTAGGGTATTTTACCTGATTTAGCAATGCTGTACGCCCAGCAGGACATTTTACCTGTTACCATAAGTAATGCTTATGGTAACACAAGAAACTGGGTGTGGTTACAATGGTATTGAAGAATATACTGGGTATTCATTGCTATTACATACAAACAGTAAATACCTTGGGTACATAAGTGTCTGGAATAATGTTAAGCTAATAGGTTACACCAAAGGAATATGCTTTCAGTAGTACATTATGCTTCAAGTGATCCCAGAGCAAGATGGAATATGAGGCCTTTATTACCTTATGCCATATACATGTGATTGTCTCTTCAGGTAAAAGTATCTCACTGACAGTGAGACAATGCAACCATGAAATAGATGGTCATCCAGCTGACTAGATGCTAAAAATATCTAACCTTATGTAATGCAGCATTGTTTATTATTGCCCATTAGATGAAATATTAAACACCAGCTTTAAGTCAAATATTGACGGAGATCCAGAGAATTCCTTTTATTCTTGTATAATGTCATATCATCATTTGCTTACAACCTAATTGTATAGCATTGACTCTGAAATATGACTCCTCCAACAATGCAGCAGTGCCTCAGTACTGCACGATCAGTGGCCTGGAGCAAGGTTTGAATCCACAGCCTCCTGGCTTACAGTGGGAGTAAGCAAAGATGTCATTCATAATGCCTCCTAATTCATTCAGGAACCTGGGCTAGAGCTTCATGACGTCCAAAAGGTGCCATGATATCTCCAGGCACTTGTACAGCATTTTGTCTCGCCTTCTCCTGTGTGATGAATCTCCTTAGCAGTTCCACATATCTGTGAATGACTAATGTGAAATCTGCATCACCACCATCTGTCCTTTTCAAAACTAATATTCATTGATTCAGTTTGAAGATGCTGAGTCATGCTCGGATGCAGTCTGGAACCTCAATCTTCACCTGTTGCACTGTGACTGTGGCATGAGCTGAATCACAGTTCAGTCTTGACTTCAACGGATATCTACGGATGTGCATGTTTTAGCTGAACTAGATTTACAACCAAGAATCCTTTGGCTAAGATGACTAACTCAGTAATTTGAGTTAGGAACTTCCTATTCTTTATGGCTCAGTTCCACATTGGTGAGACCGGTTACAGACTGAGCCAACAGCATGCTCAAATTCCACTTTCAAATTGCATACATAGCACCAGCTGAGGGGCAAACAAGATTCTGATTCTGTTCACAAAAATTTCGACTTTCAAGTTCTATGTGGAAATGTAGATGTGTAAAGACTTATACCTGTGTGTGTGTGTGTGTGTGTGTATTTGTAAGCATATCCCTCATCCATTTAAAGGTAATTAAGAGCTTATTGAAGTGTGGCTATTGTATAGCTATAGTTATAATATAGGAAGTGCAGCAGCCAAATTGTGTTACACCTCCCACAGACAACAATAAGATAATGACTGAATAATGACTTTTAATGACATCGTTCAAGGGACAAATATTGACCAGCAGGCAAGGACAGCTCCTCTGCTATTCTTTAAAATAGTGCCATGGGATCGTCTGCATCCAACTGAGAGGGTGTCCAGGTCCTCAGTTTAACACCCCATCTGAAAGAAGGCACCACTTGACAAACTGTGGCATGGTGGCTCAGTGGTTAGCACAGCTGTCTCACGGGACCTGGGTTCGATTCCACCCTGGGCTGACTGACTGGAGTTTGCATGTTCCCACAGTGTGGCTTCCTCTGGGTGCTCTGGTCTCTTCTCATAGTCTGAAGATATGCAAGTTAGGTGGATTGGCCATGAGAAAAAGGGGGGTAGGGGGAGCTGGGTCTGAGTGGGCTGCCTATTGGAGGGTGGCATGGACTCGATAGACTGAATGCATACTGAAGGGATTCTATGATTCCATAACAGGAGCCTCAGTTCCGAACTGGACTATTAGTCTGGGTAAGTTATGCAACTCTCTGGAGTGGGATTTCGGTGTACTTTACACTCAGAGTAAAGGAGAAGAGTGTGACCAGCCAATCCATGGCAGACATATAACTAAAGCAGACAGCTTGTCTCGATCTTAACCTGTTACACTCTTGCAGCATCCTTGTTTCCCCACTCTCCTGTGCTTACAAGGCAGATGCTGCCTATATAGTGCATATTGACTTTTGACCTAGCTCCAGGATGCTCACTGGGGACTGAACTGAAACCACCCAAACTGCTTTTGCTCAGAAATATTACATGTTGCACTGAGACAAGCCTGGAGGCCAGAACCTTTCAACACAGCCTGTCTCGGTTGACTGACTGCTCGCTTGCTCTTAACTTGTGTGTCCAACTTCCCAAAAGGCTGAGGCACTTTACAACTCAAATTCACCTTTTGTTGGAAATGTTCACAAATGGCTAATTTGGCTCAATCATCTCTGCTCCAAGTCTAACATATTGAATCTTGTTGTTGATTGTGAGTAAACTCCAGTTCCATGGAAATTATGACAAAGAAATGATCAGTTTGCTCAAGCACTTTGTGTTGGATTTACTACTTAACATCAACAGTACCTTATAGCCTCACCTGTTACTTTATTCCCATGGAACCTTTCCAACTCTCTTAATTACATTTCCAACTTATTCTTGAGGGTTAATATGGCTTCTATTTAAATCACTAACACTGCTAGTGAATTCTACAAAACCTTTACTCTGATCCAGAAGCACATGGGTAGATTAGGCAATTATGCTCACACTATCTTTTCAGCTTTTAATACCATGCAGCCGTTTAAACTGTCAGCACAGTAGCTCAGTGGTCAGCACTGCTGCCTCACAGGGCCAGGTACCTGGGTTCAACTCCACCTTTGGATGCCTGATTATGTGGAGTTTGCACGTTAACCTCGTGTCTATGTTAGGTTGCTCTAATTTTCTCCCATAGTCTAAAGATGTGTAGGTTATGTGGATTGGGCTTGCTAAATTGCCCATAAAGTCCAGGGATGTATAGGCTACATGGATTACCCAAGGGGAATGCAGGGTTACAGGAACTGGTAAGGAACTGGGTCTGGGTGTGATGTTTTTGGAGGTTTGGTGTAGACTTGATGGGCTGAATGGTCTGTTTCCACCCTGGAGGGATTTAATGATTTAAGCTTGTTAAAAATCTGAAAACCCTGATGTTGGTCTCCCACTTTACATCTGTGATTTCTTTCCCAATAGGATCCAATGTGATCTTACTCAGAACCTGCACTGACAAACATTGGTTCTCCTCAGGGCTGTGTGCTGGCACCTTCTACAGTTCATCATCTATACAAATGATTGATGATCCGAGTATGACAATATAACGATCTATAAATATTCTGATGCCATGCTTGTCGGACTCGTTAGGAATTTCAAAGCAAGCTTTTGGAACTCAGTATGGAGTTCATAAAATGGACTGAGAACCATTCTCTTAAGCTGAATGCAGACAATACAAAATAACTACCGAAAAACTTTAGGAATGATGACAGTTTCTGTGAAGATTCACAATGAAGGCAGTAAAATTGTCATCGCTTCCAAGTACCTAGGTGTCAGAGCTAATGATGGGTCGACTTGACGGGAACAATGCACCAATGTGGTGGCCAGGGAACTTAACACAGTTATAGTTCCTCTGAAAATTGAAGTGTTTTCAAGTTGATCCGAAAGTTGTGAAATTTGTATATGGCTGCAATTGGGTGCAGTACACAATTTGGAAGCATCGCCTAGCATGGCTGTCTAAAGAAAACAGATACTTTAAGGTATTAGAGTTTATTAAACCAAGTAGAAAGGGTATTTGACGAGAAAATAATTTTTTAATGTAAGAACAGGGATCAATGAAGTATTTTGATAAAGGTGCCGAGTGCCTTAAATAGTGAGGATTACCCCATGTGTCACTCTTACAAATAGGTTTATTCAGAGAGAAAAAAACCCTACAATCCCTTAGATGCGGAATAAATCAACTCCTGAAATCATTTGTATCTCTCTCCCCAGCAAACTCCCAACAGGAGCTGGTGTGTGGTTGAGGGTGAACTCACTGATCAATCTAATTACACTAAAATAACTTTAATGCTTATTTTAATTAAAGCTAGAATTCTGTGACAGAGTGCCTTTTTGTTCTTTATTGTCAGTGTTTACTTGTGAAATCTTTTAATGAATGAGCTATGTACCCAAAACGAATTTCTGTCAGGAATTTTCTGTCTGGATAGCAATGTGAAAATGAGGTGAATCATTTGAGTCTGAGACAGTAAACTATTACCATCACAAAATAAAAAGCGATTTCCTGGTCATTATTAACTTTGCAGTTTTTGGGACTTTGCTGAGTGCAAATTGGCTGCCATATTCCGAGATTATGTTAGTGACTACACCTCAAAAAGGACAACGTTGGGTGTAAAGTGCTTTGAGAGGTCTGGTGATTGTGAATAACAACATCATATAAATGCAATTTTTTCATTTCCCTTTTAACCTGTTCTTAGTATTTAGATGAGGTGCCCTGACAAACATTCTTTCCTTAACCAATGCCAAATTTTTTTCTCATTACTGTGATGCGAGTAAAACAGCTGCTGCACATGTCCGTTCAAGAGTCACTGCAGTTCTTCGATTGTGGGGGAACTCACCACGAGTCACACAGTGTAGGGTTCTGTCCTTTGGTAACTATTACCTGCAGAGATACCAAATCCATTGGCCTTGATATTGCAATAGCCGGAGAGTAGTTGGAGCAGCATCAAGACCCTGTGGCATTCCCAATGCAGCTGAATCCATGGGGAATGCTTGGGTATTGGAGTTTTCCATGGACAATTCCCCAGTGATTGGAACCCTCTTAAAGTGTCCATTAAAGTTGGAGAATTCGAGATTTCTGAGCCATTTAAGCTAAATAGTTACTCGGGAATTGCTAGGGGCTTTAGAAACCTGATCTAACTCCTGGGTAACTACGGAGTTGCCCTCCCTGCTCCCAAATCCACCACTGACCCCACAACTACATCTAACTGACCACCCCGCCCATCCCCCACCCCTCCCCCCTCTCCCCCCCACCCCCAAGGCAAACCCCCAACTTAATTTTATCTAACTCCAACCTGATCAGGCCAGACCCAACAGCTACCCCTCCTCCCAGCCTAAAAATCTACCCTTGACCCGACAGCCCCCATTCCTCCCCACCCCATTCACCTTGTAGGTATGAGAGGGCCCATCCCCTTCTGCCACCACTACCTCTGACAGTTGGTGGACCAGATATATCGCTCACTGTTGCAATGTGAGATCATGGTCTGCACTGCACCCTGTCATGGGCTCCCTCATCCAACACCCCAGCCCCTCAGACACGGGCTCCCCAAGCCAACCACCACCCCCAACTTTCTCCATCGCACCCCCCTCTCTGATTTATCCCACGCCCTCACTCACCTACCTGACTCACTCACCTGGCACCTCACCCAAAACTCACAAGACCCACCTGGCACTTGCCATTATCAACATGGTAAAAACAATGACTGCAGATGCTGGAAACCAGAGTCTGGATTAGAATGGTGCTGGAAGAGCACAGCAGTTCAGGCAGCATCCGAGGAGCAGTAAAAGCCCCAGGATGAATGAAGGGCTTTTGCCTGAAATGTCGATTTTCCTGCTCCTCGGAAGCTGCCTGAACTGCTGTGCTTTTCCAGCACCATTCTAATCTAGACTCCACTTGCCATTATCACCCACCTGGCGCATTACAGCCCTCACCCACCTGGCAGCATCACCCACCTGGCACTTAACACCTCAACCATACATGATCCCAATCCCACACTTACTATACAGCCCCCTTTCCCAGCTGTTGCCAAAGTGTCTGGCCATGCAGTTGGACACTGACATTTCCGAACAGGACTCTGACTGTTGCAAAAGGGGACATGGTTTTCACACATCATCTTCACTGCTGGATTCTACAACAGGAGGCCCCTGTCCACGAATCTTCAGTACAGAAACCATCTAAAGGGAAGCATGGACATTTTAAACTGATTAGGTTCAGAAATAGGGTTCCTGACCCTGATCTGGATATTTATTTGCTTTGAGTATTCTTTGCATGATTCTGTAGAATGTAGACACTGGGAGTATCAGTAATGCAAATGCAAGTCCTGTTAAGAGACTGGGCTTTAGTAAACCCTGATAGTGTTGGAGTGACAAGACAGCAATCGGTGTTTTCCCTGAGTTTGGGAGATGCTGTTCTTTAGTTGCCAATTCATGGTTCTGGAGGACAACAGGTTGGATCGAAGGGTCTGTTTCCATGCTGTACATCTCTATGACCTTTCCCCTTGAACCATCTGACTGCTGCCCCTCCCCACCAATTAAATGGCCTTTCTTCCCACCTCCAATACTTTTATAAATGCATGAAAGCATTAAAAGAAAATAATAGTGTGCAATTTTCAAAAATACATTGATGTTTCTCCTGAGTTGCTTGTAGCAGTATACAGTAATCTTTAATTCTTGGGG
The DNA here is from genome assembly GCF_020745735.1 of Hemiscyllium ocellatum. NCBI lineage: Eukaryota > Metazoa > Chordata > Chondrichthyes > Orectolobiformes > Hemiscylliidae > Hemiscyllium > Hemiscyllium ocellatum. The sequence continues at coordinate 38,464,410 of NC_083428.1, forward strand.
AGTTAGCAACACACCCACCATGGATCAGACTTATTCACGTCAGCACTTTGCTCCCAAAGCTAATTTCCATTCTTATAGTGCCTTGAGTGAAGTAAAATATCCCTCAGTACTGCACAGCAGGGTCATCAGACACAATATGACACCAAGCCACTTGACAGGATCTTGGTTTAAGAGCTGGATATTAAGGAGCATCTCGAAGGAAGATGAAAGAGACTGGAAATTTTATTCATCGATTTAATTACAGACCTTGAAATCATGGTGACTGAGGACAGAGCTGCTAGTGGTGGAGCCAAGAAAATCTGGTGATGAATAACATGAACGTAGACTTCTTCAACCTGACAAAAGTGGAGACTTGTATTTGCCGAGGATCAGTCTTTGTGGAGGAGTTCAAAGCTGGGAGATCACTCTTCCGGGCCGCTGCACCATGCTGAACAGAATGGTTGGATCTTGGGCTGTCTTGAGATACATTAATGGAGTTTGATCATCCAGTGTCGCTGTGAGTTTGCGTGTACTCTGAGGCTGATAAGCCTCACTGCCTGTTGCTGAGAATGCGGACAAGAATCTGTTCCCATTTTGTCAAGGTAGCAGGCTTGTCTCTCAGTTCCACTGCAGAGGTTGCTCTCATTGGCAACCCATGGAAAAAACCTCTCTCGTCTGATGGCTGACCTCATTAAACATTGGACCCTTTTATCGTCTGGCTAAGCTTCATTAACAACTCATTCAGACCATTCCCTTATGTAATTCAAATGACTAAAATTTCTCGACTTCCTTAACTCAGCTTTCCCTCTTTTGCTGTGTCTCATGATGATGTGACTGAAATCTAAAACTGAACTGCGCAGACTGTCTGCATTTTATTCCTGAATGATATAGAGGTTTCCACTGTTGTACTTTCTGTTTCTTTAACCTTCTGTGCACTCTTGTCAATTTCATTCTTCCTATCTCGCACCCCCAACCGTTGGTATTCCCCTCAGTCCAGGAGCTGGATCTTAGCTGTGAGCATCACAAAGATCCTGCATTGATATATTGCCTGTCAGAACCTCACTACACCCCAGCAACAGCAATGCAGTGATTGTTGTAACATCATAAATTCAGTGGCTGGTCGAATCTGAAGCATCCAGCACAGTCCACCAAGGTAGGACCCTGCTGATCATTGTCAAAATACTGCTGTGGCACCTTTGGTACTGAGCAAAAGCACGGTTGGGACCTCAGTTTAACACTGTGTGAAAGACCGCTCCTCTGACAGGACAGCATTCTCTCAGTACTGCACCCGACAGTCGCCCTGGATTCTATGTTGAGTTTCGAAGGCAAATACTTAAATCCACAAACTACTGACTCAGAGGTGAAAGAGATCAAAAGTTGATGTTCGCCCAGATGCCAGTGCCAATGGCTGTTCAACTTCAGAGGCACCAACCAAGCCCAGTCCAGTTTTGACTTGACAGCTGACCAGTTTTTGACTGAGCGATCAGAAACAGAGACTGATATATTGACCTCCTACCTCTTCTGCTCCTAATCCAATGTAGGATCGCTGAGGCCAATTTGTGTTGTCTCTTACATTGGTTGAACAGGTCAGGACAGATCCAAATCTTGCTAACTTTCATGTGTTTTTACAGCTAACAGCAGTATGACTTAGAGTCATATAGCACGGAACGGGGTGACCAGTCCAACCTAACTAAAGGACAGAGGTTTAAGGGGAGGGGGGGAAGATTTAAAAGGGACCAGAGGGGTAATGTTTTCACAGAGAGGGTGAGGCGTGTATGGAACGAGTTGCCAGAGGAGGTCGTGGAGGCTGGTACAATTGCAATATTTAAAAGGCATCTGGAAAGGTATATGAATCGAAAAGGTTTCGAGGGCTATGGGCCTGCTCTGTTTCCTATAAGTGACCGGCCTTGTACGGGATACACATCGCTTAATGCTTCAGCTTGAAGATAATTACAGCTCTGGGATTTATCGAGACTACTGCTGAGTTTGACCAATCAGAAACATGCTGTTTGCAAACTTGAACGAAGGAAGTGTGACTCAGCGGAAGGAGGATCTACATTTTCTAGAGGGTTTTTCACAACCTCCTGACATCTGAATGAATTTTACAGCCAATTAAATATTTTAACATGTGGTCACTGTTGTAATTTAGGAAGTGCCTGCAGCTAATTTGCGCACAGCGAGCTTCCACGGACAACAATACAATAGTGACGAGGAAACTGGCTTGTGATGTTGTTTGAAGGATAAATATAGGGCAGAATCGTGGAGAAAATACAACTGCTTCTCTTTGAAAGTCTTGAATTTATGAAAATAGGAATTAGGAGCAGGAGTAGGCCATTTAACCCCTCCACTATTTGATAGAGCCACGACTGATCTGCTTCTGGCTTCAACTCCACAGTCTCCTAGTGCTGATAAACTGTTAGTCAACAATGTATCTGCCTTCAATCTGTTCAATGACTCCATCTGTGGAAGAGAATTCCACATACTTACCTGTCTCTGAGACAAAAATATTATCCCCATCTCCACCTTAAATATAAACTGTGTCTCCTCATTTTAGCCTTTCTTTCAGAGGTGAACATCCTCTGAGCATCCAAACTACAGCTGGAGTCCACTTCCATGGGCTTCGAAATGCATCAAGCCTCCGTTTTCCCCCTGGGAGCTGAGATAGCCAGTATCAGCAGGCAGTGTGATCATGAACCTGAGAACAGCCTTCAGTTTGGAAGCTCAGGTGACCCTCCCCCACCCTGCCTCCTCCTCAGCCGCCATTATTCTTTGCCTCTGCCCATGGGGGAGGTTCGGTATGTTAATGCATTCACGCTGAGCTTCTAACTTCCCGACCTTTCATTGCCCAGTTCAAACACAGGGAGTTTCAGCAGACCTTTGCCAGGATATGAGCTGCTTTAGGGGTTGGACAAAAATCAGCACTGCAGCCAGCTTTAGAGAACAGGACATGTATCTGTGTCTCTGTCTATCTCTCTCTATTCTTCTCTCTCTACCTTTCTCTACATTTCTATCTTGCTCTCTTTCTCCTTTTCTCTCTTGCTGTTTGGTTCTCTCTCTCTTCCTCTCTGCCTCTTTCTTTAATATCTCTGACTTATACACTCTGGGCAAAATCTTTTCCAAATCTGAGGCAGCACAGTGGCTCAGTGGTTAACACTGCTGCCTCACAGTTTGACTTGAACCTTGGGCGACTGTCTGATTGGAGTTTGCACATTCTCCCTGTGTCTGCATGGGTTTCCTCCGGGTCATCTGGTTTCTTTCCACAGTCCAAAGATATGCAGGTCAGGTGAATTGGCTGTGCTAAATTGTCCACAGTGTTCAGGGACGTATAGGTTAAATGCATTGGTCAGTGGTAATGTAGGGTAATGGGTCTTGGTGGGATACTCTTTGGAGGGTCAGCGTGGACTTGTTAGGCCGTAGGGCCTGTTTCCATACTGTAGGAATTCTAATTCTGATCTACAGAGGTGATTTTGGAGGAGCTGTTACACAGGGAGTGGGGGTGGGGAGGTGGTTGGGGTTTGGAGTGTTATGTGTCAGGTTGGTACCTGATGCCATGCTAACACTAGGCACAAAACTTCAAGGCAGGCTGCTGTTACAGTCAGGGGTGAGTCTGCAGAAGCAGGGAACCGGTTAACCTGAAATTATCCAGGGGCTCCTGCCACATTTCGGTAGCAGAGAGGCTATCGCGGTCACCTCAGACATGACAGGTTCGGAACTAGGCAGGAACATTGTGAAAGCTCTGGGATTGGGTGAATGGAATTTTGTGGCCCTCCTTGTAATGTTTCTACCTCTGGGCCACCTACTCCAGAGGTGTGTCATAACAAGTACAGGGATCCCCTCACTCTGGGAGCATTTTTGGAAGCTGTCAATATTTTCTGAACGTCTGATGTGTCCTCAGTTGATTCTGGAGCATGATAGCTGCTTGGAGGTAGACCTTCCCAGTTGTAAATGCAAGGGCCATTGGAACTTGGCATGATGGTGAATATCCTTGCCAATGTTTATGGGTTTGCCATTGAGAGCATTCTGTCTGGATATATCACTACCTGGTATGGCAACTGTACCATTCAAGATCAGAGATGGTTACAGAGAGTGGTGAACTTTGCCCGGACAATCACAAAGGCCAATCTCCCATCTATAGAATCCATCTACCAGGCCCCACTGTCAAGGAAAGGTCACGAGCACTCTCAAAGATCCATCCCACCCTGGCAATGTTTTTCTACAACCTCTATCATCGGGGAGAAAATACAGAAACCTGAACACAGGCACCAGCCGGTTTCGTAACAGTTTCTACCTTCCTGGTGTTAGAATACTGAATGGTCTCACAGCTCTTAACATTCGCCTGTACCTGTGTTTTTGTTTTGCTGCTGCTTGCCTATTATTTATTTATCTATGCTACTTAACTCTGTGATCTGCCCATATTGCTTGTAAAACAAAGCTTTTCACTGTGCCTCGGTACATGTGACAATAAATTCAATACAACTTTCTAAGTGGAGGAGCTGCACAGATGGACAAGGTTCTAATCTCATTCAGTCCTATTGAAGGTCTTCCATCCATGCTGATGCATTGCCAGTTAGGATCAGGATGGCAAAGCGTCCTTTGTTTCATGGGATCGCATTGGACTTTTCCACTCCCTCCCACGCCCCTTGCATTGGCTTCCCAGGACATTACACGTCCTGTATTTTTTCAATCACTGATTTGGTGACTACTCAGAGTAACCTCCTGCAGATGTCTGAGCAATCTTTGCTGTCAATAAAACCAAAGAACTACAGACGCTGGAAATCAGAAACGAAATCAGAAATTGCTAGAGAAACTCGGCGAGTCTGGCAGCAGCTATGGACAGAAAGCAAAGTTAGCATTTCAGGTCCAGTGACCCTTCTTCAGAACAGTGGGACCTCCTGGCCGGTCTCACTGTGATAAACTTGAGGATTCCCAAAACTCTAGCTCTTTTATCTTCACTGGCATCAACTTCCATTCTGCCATCACACCCAAGTTGGCTGGTCTACATTGTCTCCCAGTCAAGCTACCTCTTTACGTAACCCTTGGTCAGCTCACCCCTCCCTATCTCTGTAATCACCTCCAGCCCCTTACCCTGTGAGGTATCTGTGCTTCTCTAACTGTGGTCGCTTGTACAATCCAGTTTTAATCACTTCACTATTAGTGGCTGGGCTTTCAGTTGTCTTGAAAATAACATCCATAAATTTGCTTCGTACCCCTCTCTGCCTTGTTTTCCTGCTTTAAGACACCCCTTAAAACACAATTCTTTCACCAAACCTTTTGCTTATTTGAGCTAATATCCAATTTGAAGTCATTATTTTACTTAACAATGTTCCTGCTGAAACTCCTTGGAATGTTGCACGATGTTAAGGGGCTACATAAATTTAAGTTGTTGTTACAAGGTGATGGGTTGCTGATTTGAAGAAGGTGGTGAATCCCTCCTCATGCACACCAGGTTTGGCTTGTCATTCTCTGCAGCCATGGTGGTGGGGGAGAGGAATTTCCCCCCCCCCCCCACCCTTTTTAATTCTGCATGTTTAAGATGAATTCCCCACCATTCCTTCAGCAAACAATTTCTCACCTCTACCATTCACTCAGGTATCACACGCCAATTCATCCAGACCCCACAATATACTGTCTCCAATCCCTCCCACCCCATGACAAAATGAGAGTAGGAATGTTCCTGAAATGTTTTACCAAGTTTTAAAAGACAGTGTTCCCCTTTGAGACCCCTCCCGATCTTGTCTGGTTGTAATTGGCTCGGGAGAGAGCCCAGTGGGCAGCTTGAGACTGAAGGATCAAATATCAGCCGCTCTCAAAACCCCATCTGTTTCCACTCCGCATTTGTCATTCATAACAGACTCCTGTGAGCCGGCAGCCTTGTGTGAGCGTCTGAGAGACTGAGGGGAGGAGAAGGGAAGGGGAGGAGCACAGGCACATCATCTGCCCAGCTCCCCTTAACAAAACACACCTTCCACAAAGCCCTCCACATAGTCGAGGCAGCGGCTCTGGAGGGAGCTGGTGTTGAGCAGCCCTTCCCCAATGTCAAGGAGAGGATGCAGCACTTTGAGCAGCTCCGTGATCCAATGAACCGATGGAGTCAGAGTGAGGGGGCTCCAGAGGAACGGGTGACGCTGATGGTGATGGGGAGGAGGAGGAGGATCATACCTAGGTGCCTGAATAAAAGAAAGTAAAGCTCGGAGGTAGGATCTGTCTCTCGCTGGCTCTCTGACAGGAGGAGATGCTGAATGTGGGGCTTCCCCCCGTCCAAGTTAAACCTGTCTTTTGCCTGTGACCTGGGCTAATCAATTATCATTCTTGCTGACAGTCCAGACAAGCCTGCTCCCTCTGCCAGAGATAAAGGGATATTACGTCCAGTTGTCTCCTTGGTCTCTTGTTAAGCAAATTGCCCGCTGGCGGCAAAATTAGATGTCCTTTGAAAATAGATCCCCCTGTAGTGTTCCTGTGTTGTCGGCTTTGTCCTTGCAGGACTCAGTGTTACAGTGTGTCCTGTGACAATAAGGCTGGGTTGCTGCACTTAGTTCGTTCTGCAACACTGTTGGATTAATGGCTTACTCGCTCCCTAATCTCCATCTGTCAAACAGGATCGCTCACTTTTCTCCCTGGAAACAATTTCCCCCCCAACACATCACCCTGAAAACAATATTCCCCCCCCCCACACACACACACATATCTCCCTGGAAACAATATTCCCCCCCCCCCACACACACATCACCCTGAAAACAATATTCACCCCCCCTCCACACACACACACACACACACACACACCACCCCGGAAACAGTATTCCCCCCCCCCCCCCCACACACACACACACACACACACACATCTCCCTGGAAACAATATTCCCCCCCCACCCCCCCCCCCACACACACACACATCACCCTGGAAACAATATTCTCCCACATCACCTGGAAACAATATTCCCCCCCCCCACACATCACCCTGAAAACAATATTCCCCCCCCCCACACACACACACACACACATCTCCCTGGAAACAATATTCCCTACCCACCCCCACACACACACACACATCACCCTGAAAACAATATTACCCCCCCCACACACACACACACACACACATCACCATGGAAACAATATTCTCCCACATCACCTGGAAACAATATTCCCCCCCCACACATCACCCTGAAAACAATATTCCCCCCCCCACACACACACACACATCACCCTGAAAACAATATTACCCCCCCCACACACACACGCACACACACACACACACATCACCCTGGAAACAATATCCCCCCACATCATCTGGAAACAATATTCCCGCCCCCCCCCCACACACACACACATCACCTGGAAACAATATCCCCCCCAACACATCACCCTGGATACAATATTCCACTCTCATCGCTCTGGAAACAATAATCCCCCCCTCATCATCCTGGAACTTTTCTGATTCTCTGACCTTTTTTGGGTCACTCGCTCTGGCTGTCATTGCTGTGTGCCAGCTGTGGTTCAGTTAGTTGCTCTGTCACCTCTGAATCCCAAGTTTACTAGTTTAGGTCCTACCCCCTGGAGGTGAGCTGACCCCATGATACAATGCTGTGGGAGTTACTGCACTCCTGAAGGGGCCATCTTTCCGATAAGATGTGAGACCAAAGCCTCCATTTGCCTCGGTTGGCTGTAAAATATCCCACGGGACCATCTCCAGGTGCTAATCCCTGTGTCCTCACTGATACTTTATTTCCAGTGACACAATACAATTTAAAACAAAAAAAACTGTCCCGTCTTTGTCCTGCTTCTATTTGTGGGATCTTGCTGTGTGAAAATTTGCCGAAGCATTTCTGATATATACCCAGCGGTGGCAACATTTCCAAAGTACTTCGTTAGTTGTGACGCACTTGGGAATGTCATGACGATACAGGAGTTTTCAAAAGGAGCACTGTCTTTTAAAACTTGGTAAAATATTTCAGGAACATTCCTCCTATCTTTTTTTGATGGGATGAGAAGGACTGGAGACAGTATTTGTGGGGTCGGGAAGAGTTGGCATTTGAACAGCCCGGTGTGTGATACCTGTGTGTCCATCTAAAGCCTGTCTCAGTGTTACTGGGGGACAATGTGGCTGACTTCTTACAGTAGTCCTATCACTTATACAACAATGCCCCCGGTCTTATGGTTGAGGCAGTTGTGTAAATACATTTTAAATGTGGGATCAGTACCCAGCCTGTTGTTAGAGTATAGTTGAGAGTGGTGCTGGAAAAACACAGCAGGTCAGGCAGCATCCGAGGAGCAGGAAAATTGACGTTTCAGGCCGGAGACCATCATCAGGATTCCTGATGAAAGTCTCCGCCCTGAAACATCAATTCCCCTGCCCCTCGGATGCTGCCTGACCTGCTGTGTTTTTCCAGCAACACACTCTCAACTCTGATCTCCAGCGTCTGCAGACCTCATTTAGAGTACAGCTGAGTGAGACTGCTGTTGGAAAAGAACACATGCTTTGGTATCAACTTAGAGCTTCATGTCAGTTCTAACCCTTCTGGTATCAGGAGTTTCATGATGCTAAATTGTGGAGGTTGTATTGTGAATCTGTGTCCACTGGATTAGTGTTCACTCAAACCTGGTAGTGGCTCATTTAGCTTCGTGTCAGCACATTGCTAAATAAAGTCCCAATCATGATGCTCTAGTCCAGTGCAGCATTGGGAGCACGTTGCACTGGGGATTTAAATGCTGTTCCACATCCAGTTCTGGGCTTCACGCATCTTACACGAACCCCTCATCCCAGTTACTGGAAAACCAGGAATAATTTCAAAATACAGTGGATGCTGGTGATGTGAAATGAACATTGAAAGTGCAAGAGAAACTCCGTAGGTTTGGCAGCATCTGTATAGAGAGAAAAATGGAGGTAATGTTTCAAGCCCAATATTACTCTTGTTCAGAACTGGATTCTTTTTTGAGTCTTGGCGATGGACTTAGACCAGCCACCCAGTGCCACACAGGCTAACATTGCAGAATATTAAAGCTCGATTGATGTCCCCCCCCCCCCCCCCCCCCCCCTCCCAATATGGCTGAAGTTGGGACACATCCTGCATCTGCTTATACTCCGTCTAGTTCATTTGGCTGCATCTCAAGTTTGTTGACAAATATTGAAAGGGCATTTGTAGAACTGTCGGTCCATCTGCCATGAACGTAAATGATTCCGATGATGCATCTCAATTTGATGTAGCAGGCAGTCAGCTCAGACATATTGTGACAGCAGGTAGGAGTAGATCAGGGTGACTAATGACTGCTGGGTTTGTTTCCTGATCCCATACTGGATTGCGTCTTTTCACGCCTTAAAGATCCCAAAGCACCACTGGAAGAGAAGACAATTCTCAGCAACTCCAGCTCATTTATTTCCTGAACTATTAAGACCATAAGACATAGGAGTGGAAGTAAGGCCATTCGGCCCATCGTGTCCACTCCGCCATTCGATCATGGCTGATGGGCATTTCAACTCCACTTACCCGCATTTTGCTCGTAGCCCTTAATCAGTAGCCCAGAAAAGATACCACATTTGCCTGAAAAACAGGAATTGCACCTTTTAAGTAAGTGACCAATTTGAAATGTTTGATGACAGTTCAGAAATGGTGGAGAAGTGTTTCTGGAAAAGCTTTATACATTCTGTTATCTGAGCAGGTTCTTGGAGCCTTGGACAGACCAGGAGTGAGCACTTTGTTTTAGCTGTTGGTCTCCACTCTCTGAGTCAGCTACTGCAGGGCTTCGATAATGGGGAGTTAAACTGATTGCCACTGTGAGTCTTTTCTTGGTATGTATTGCCGGGTCAAAGGTTCTTCCTTTCTCTCTTTTTTTTTAGTGTAGGCTGGAATCCCTCAGAGGGGCTCGCTGACTCCACATCAATGCAACCACCATGTGTAAATACCCAGAGCGGGTTGCGGGAGCCTCACTTGAGATGTGGATACCACACCAATACAAATCGATAAACATTTATTTGCTATTTATACTGAGTACAGATGCACAGCAAAGCAGGACTTCATTTAGATTAGATTAGATTACTTACAGTGTGGAAACAGGCCCTTCGGCCCAACAAGCCCAAACCGACCCGCAACCCACCCAGACCCATTCCCCTACATTTACCCCTTAGCTAACACTACGGGCAGTTTAGCATGGCCAATTCACCTAACCTGCACATTTTTGGACTGTGGGAGGAAACCGGAGCACCCGGAGGAAACCCACGCAGACACGGGGAGAATATGCAAACTCCACCAAAAGAGTCGCCTGAGGCGGGAATTGAACCCAGGTCTCTGGGGCAGCAGTGCTAACCACTGTGCCACCGTGCAGCCCATGAGAAGCTTCAGTAGAAGCTTCTTCACTTGGGCATTAGTTAAAGATGGTCTGGCATCATCTGACATCACTGATGATATGATGTAGCAATTAGCAGATGGTTATAAATCCCGTATACGAAGTATCACACCCAAACTATTCACATTTGATCAATTTAATCTTCAAAGACAGTTGGCTCACAACTGGACCTAGGCATCCTATCACAGGAAAGAGATAGACCTTGGAAAGACAACTTGAAGATTCAAGAATGGAAGATTATAAGTTGTGCTGTAACAGTGTTTTGTAAAAGAGAAGATCAAAGGGGAATCAAAGATGATTTCAAAATGGCAGATTTTGAGATGTTAGTTCATGAAACAGTGAAGACTAAAAGTGTAAGACTGATCTGGACAGAGGAACAAAGAGGGCTTTACCACAATTAGCTTTGCGGCACAACTGTAAGATCATTTCAAAGGCAATTGGATAGGTACTTGAAAAGGAAGGCTATGAAAGGATTTGTGAAAAGGCCAGGCCCGAGATTGGAGATGGAGAGCTCCCTTGAGTGTCTACCAGCAAAACGGATGTAATGAGTCAAGTGGCTTCTTTCTATCTTGTAGCTTGAAAAATGTAGGACATGTGTGAGAGTCAGGACAAGGGAATGGCCACCCCACTGGACCATGCCAACTACTGCCTAGTTAAAATGGTTGTGGGTGGGACAAAGTGGAAAAAGTTTGAAACTCAGTGCCTGCCATCCAGTGGACACATTCAGCAACTGCAGTACATATCAGAGGGGGCATTTTTGATCTGACCACATTGACAACTCTTCTAGTTTAGACTGTTGTCAATACTTCGGAGATGAGTTTTAAAGAGGAGTCCAGCTACTGAGGATTCCTTGTCAAAATACTCAAAATGCTGATAGTGCATGTTGTGGGGAATGATGAACTTGAGAACTGGTTCAATCTTTAGTTGGACTTACAAATAAATACGTCTGCTCTGACGTTGATCAGTTCCACTGGTTAGTGAGCCTGTCAATGGTTGAAATATAATTGGATATGGTCTGCTGTCAGTTACTTTACTGTTTCCTGATTGCCTCGTCTTGTTACCTAGGTCTTTCAGCATTCGCTGCTTGACCCTTAACCTTGAGGATCCAATGAGTGCACACATTCTGATGTGAGCTGCGTGACATCCGCATGAACTATCCATGGCTCTGGCCTGTTTCTTTAAGGATGGAATCTCTCCTCCTGATGATACAGTCCTGGATCAATATGGCGGACTCCTGTCCTAAACTAGGCTCAGTGAGGAAATGATGGGTTACTGTCCAAAACTCATTGCGTTTTGGCATTGGGATTTTGAGAAATGGGGTGGTGGAATTGGAAATGCTTTTATCCTAGTCAAACATAGATGTTGTTATGTGGTGCTCCAAGAAAGATCAGTGACCTCTTTGTGAATCCAGGGCCTTGATTGGGAAGGGGATGGATCATGCCTTTCTTCACACCTTTACTGGCTGTGTTATAGAGGTGTAAAGATGTACAGCATGGAAACAGACCCTTCGGTCCAACTTGTCCATACCGACCAGACATCCCAACCAATCTAGTCCCACCTGCCAGCACCTGGCCTATATCCCTCCAAACCCTTCCTATTCATATGCCCATCAGATGTATTTTAAATGTTGCAATTGTACCAGCCTCCACCACATCCTCTGCCAGCTTATTCCAGCACCCTCTGCATGAAAAAGTTGCTCCTAAAGTCTCTTTTATATCTTTCCCCTCTCACCCTAAACCTATGCCCTCTAGATCTGGACTTCCACACCCCAGAGGAAAGACCTTGTTTAGTTACTCTATTCATGTCCCTCTTGATTTTATCAACCTCTATAAGGTCACCCCTCTAGAGAAAACAGCCCTGGCCTATTCAACCTCTCCCTATAGCCAACTCCTCCAACCCTGGCAACATCCTTGTAAATGTTTTCTGAACCCTTTTAAGTTTCACAACATCTTTCCAATAGGAAGGAGACCAAAATTGCACTTAATAGTTACCTAACCAGTGTCCTGTACAGCCGCAACATGACCTCCAAATGCCTTCTTCAGTATCCTATCTACCTGCAACTCCATTTTCAAGGAGCTATGAACCTGCACTCCAAGGTCTCTTTGTTCAGCAACACTCCCTAGGACCTTACCTTTAAGTGTATAAATCCTGTTAAGATATGTTTTCCCAAAATGCAACACCTCGTTTATCTAAATTAAACTCCATCTTGTGTTCTTCATTTCTAAAAGTTGTTCTTAGTAGTTTGTTAACATGTGTTCTTGCGTCTTCAATGAGCTAACTTGGCAGAATACTGAATGAGACTTAGTTCCAATATTCAGTTGAATTCCACTCAGTTATGAATCCACATTTTCAGGCACTCCAAAGGCTGGTCTATGATTTTGAAGCCAAATACCTTATTTTCTGAGTTTTGAATTTACTTTACACCGTGAGGCCACCACACTGTGGCTGAGTTGTATCCATGGCAGTGTTCCAAATGCCAGTTGAGGCCCAGGTGGTAGCACTCTCACCTCTAACTCCAAACCCCAGTCCACTTCAGAGAGTTCAATACAAAATATAGCCTGAGGCTCTGATGCAGTGCCAAAGAAGTGCTGCACTGTCAGAGGTGCCATCTTTTGCTTGGGAATATTAAACAGAGGCCCAATCTGTCTTCTCGAGCAGATACACAAGTTCCCAACACAATCTTTTAAAAGGTGAAGCAGTTTCCCATGATGTCCTCCACCACATTTATCTGTCAACTCATGTCATAAAATCAGACAATCTGGTCATCATCACTGTACTCTGTATAACAGGTATATGGGAACACCACCACCTTCAAGTCCCCCTCCAAGCCACTCACCATCCTGACTTGGAAATATATCGCTATTCCTGTCACTGAGTCAAAATCCTGGTATTCCTCCCTAATAGCATTGTGGGTCAACCCAATGCAGGTGGACTGCAGCGGTTCAAGAAGGCAGCTCACCACCACCTTCTCAAGGGCAACTAGGGACTGGCATTAAATGCTGGCTCAGCCAATGATGCCCTCATTCTACAAACAGTTGTGTTTCTTACATTACAACAGTGACTAGATTAAAAAAAGAAAGTCAATCCTCAGCTACAAGCCTCTGAGACATCCTTCGATTGTGAAAGGTGTGAGCAACCTATCAAACTTTTCATTCAGCACTTCATCTGTCAACATTCCTGGATTAAAGAGGGAAAAATTGCGAATGTTTCTGATCCCAATGAGGGAGCAAACTATTCACACCCTCTGACCTGCCCCTCTCCTGTCAAGTCACAGCCCCATTTAGATCAACGTGTTGCTGAAATGAGACCAAAGGAGATGTTATTTTTCAAGGACCATATTCACATTTCAGGATCTGGATTTTTGGGAGTGGAGGGTGTGGGTTTGAAAGGGCTTTATCTTAAAAGATTGCACACATTTTTTATCACATGCTTGAAGAAATGTGTATGATCTCTCCAGAACTTGAGGGCATGGGTTTAAGGCGAGATGGGAAAGATTTTGAGTCATAGACTGCCTTCAGTGTGGAAGCAGACCATTTGATCCCTCGAATCCACACTGACACTCCAAAGAGCATCCCACACAAATCCATCCCCTATCTTATCTCTGAAACCCTGCATTCCCCATGGCTAATCCAATCCACTCTCCTCTCTGAACTATCACCTTCATCCCCACCCCCATTCACCCATTGTACACTTTGCTACCTTCCCCCACCCTCCTCCCTGACCTATCACCTTCATCCCCACCCCCACTCACCTATTGTAGTCTATGCTACTTTCTCACCACCCCCACCCCCCTCTCATTTATCTCTCCACTCTGCAGGTACCCTGCCTTTATTCCTGAGGAAGGACTTTTGCCCAAAACATTGATTTTCCTGCTCCTTAGATGCTGCCTGACCTGCTGTGCTTTTCCAGCACCACTCTAATCTAGACCCTACCCACCTAGCCTGTACATCCCTGAACACTGTGGGCAAGTTAGCGTGGCCAATCCACCTAACCTGCACATCTTTGGACTGTGGGAGGAAACCAGAGCACTCGGAAGAAACCCACGCAGACACGGGGAGAATGTGCAAACTACATGCCGGCAGTCACCCGAGGGTGGAGTCGAACCGTAGTCCTTGGCACCGTGAGGCAGCAGTGCTAACCACTGAGAAGAGCTTTTTAGTACAGAGAATGGCACGTGTGTGGAATGAGTTGCCAGTGTTGGTGGTGGAGCTGGTACAGTTCCGACATTTGAAAGGCATCTGGATGGGTACTTGAATAGGAATGGTTTAGAGGGATATGGTTGTAAAGCTGGCAAATGGGATTAGATTAGTTTCAGATATCTGCTTGGTATGGATGAGCTGGATCAAAACGTCTGTTTCCACACTGTATCTCTCTATGACTCTTCATGAACCCAGAAATGTTTGTGCAGTGATGGTGGAGGGACGAGCTTCTGCCAGGGACGAGCTCCTGCCAAACTCCACACCATGTTGAGGGGAAAGTGCATGACCATTGAGTGAAAGGAAGATTGGGTTTGCCTGCTGTGTCCTCCATGTTGAATGTCCCACTGGCAGATTCTAAGTGCAGCCATTTCCTCTGGAAAGTCGCTGACTCCTTTCGGGGGTGGCAATTAGCAACAGCCTTCCTTTGAATGGACCTGTCAGCTGGATGTACTGGAGGGGTGTCTGGATGGGTTAATGATAAATAGATGAATGGGGGAGGTAACAGAGCCTCCTGGCTGGTGAGTAGAAGCTAAGCACGACCCATTAATCACATTCCGACTGGGGAAATGAGCAGCAGCTTTTGCAAATTCCCCTCTGGTGTTGCACATGTTCTGAAAATATTCCTCATTTCATAACAGGTAATGTGTGGGGACGTGGTGTCCCTTTCTATTGAACGGTGTGCGCTGGAGGAGATTCGCATTGCTACAATGTAGATGAGGCTAGACTGCCCTGGGCTCCATTTCCAATCTGTGTCGAGTTGTCTGTGATGCCTGGCCTTGGGATACCTTAGTCTGGGGACAGTGTGGGGGAAGGGAGTGGAAAGAATTAACTGGTGTATGTGAGTGTCTGCTCAAGAGTATAATTTTGATAACCCCTTCTTAACTTGCTTCTCTTGATTGACAGCGAACTCTAAGCGAATAGAGGTTAAACAGGACGGTAGAGTTGAGGTCACCATAAGATCAGACATGGTCCTTCAATGATGATATAGCAAAGGACTGAATGGCCTACTCTAGCTCTTAATCTGTAGGTTCTTCATTCCCTGGTGCCATCAAACCTTCCTGTGTCAGGACTGTGTCAAGAGTAAAGCTCTCTCTACCGTGAATGGGAATATTGTACCTGACCCCAACACCTGGAATTGTGATATTCATGACCCCGCCCTGAATCAGGCAGCCTGTTGGTGTCCTACTGAATTATTGATGAAATGGTTCGAGCCATTCTCAGATTGGTTTCTTGTTGTCATTACTTAGATTGAACCTCGCACCTTCACAAACGTAGCTCAATCACAATCCTGCTCCTTAGATGCTGCCTGACCTGCTGTGGTTTTCCAGCACCACTCTAATCTAGACCCTCCCCACCTAGCCTGTACATCCCTGAACACTATGGGCAAGTTAGCGTGGCCAATCCACCCTGACCTGCACATCTTTGGACAGTGGGAGGAAACCAGAACACTCAGAAGAAACCCACGCAGACATGGGGAGAATGTGCAAACTCCACGCCGGCAGTCACCTGAGGGTGGAGTCGAACCCTAGTCCTTGGCACCGTGAGGCAGCAGTGCTAACCACTGAGAAGAGCTTTTTAGTACAGAGAATGGCACGTGTGTGGAATGAGATGCCAGTGTTGGTGGTTACTTCTGAAGTGGAAATTGTTGATTTGCTGTAAATAGTGCACAGAAAGGTCCCACAAACACAAAATGGGGTGACTGACCAGTCGATCTACTTCTGATGCTCTTCCTAGTCGGCGAAGTGTCCTGTTTACCTTATCGCTGGATGGATCTGTAGTTTAATGTTTCACGTGAAAGCGATAACCTCGTGTAACGCTGCACTCCCACCGCAGTCTGACTGGAGTGTTAATTTGAATGCTTCGTCTTCTGACTTGGAAAAGGGGGATGCTACCCATGAAGCCAAACTGAGACTTCACATGCAGAATTATCAATACGTGTTTGAGGAACTAGTTGGATAACTCTTTCAAAGAAGCTAACACAGGCACAACGCACTGAGTCAGTTCTTTATTTCAGAGTCATCGGGTCATACAGCGCAGAGACAGACCATTCGGTCCAACCCGTCCATGCTGAACATAATCCCAAACTAAACTACTGCCACCTGCCTACTCTTGGCCCACAGCGCTCCAATCTGTATAAAAATTTGCCCCTCTTGTCTTTTTAAAATCTCTCTCCTCTCACCTTAAAAAATATACTACCTAGTCTTGAAATCCCCCATCCTAGGGAAAAGACACCTGCTATTAATCCTATCGATACCCCTCATCATTTTATAAACTTCTATCAGGTCGCCTCTCAATCTCCTATGCTCCAGTGAAAAAAGTCGCAGCCTACCCAGCTTTCCTTTTATAATTGAAACCTTCCCTACCTGGCAACATCCTGGTCAATCTCTCCTCACCCTCTCCAGCTTTATAATATCCTTCCTATAACTGGGCAACCAGGACTGGACACAGTATTCCAGAAGAGGCCTCCCCAGTATCCTGTAAAACATTGCGGTCAAGGCTGGCATTTGTTGTCCATTCCCAGTCGCCCTTAAATTGATTTGGCTCTCCAAGCCATTTCAGAGGGTGGTTAATAATCAACCCCATGCCTGTGGGTCTGGAGGCAACTGAATCCAGCCAAGCTACATGAGGACAGTCTGTTTTCCTGAAGAATGGGGTTTCACTGCAATCCACAACGGTTATATGGTCACAGTTAGACTAGCTTCTAATTCCAGATTTGATTAAGTCCATTGTTTACTGTGGGACAGCAGCCCATGTTCTCAGAACGTTACCCTATGGCTCTAGATTATTAGTCCAGAGACATTATTGTGACACCGCCACTACCCTTGTGCTGTAAATTGATTGTTTTGTAGTTCTAAGTCTTGGAAATCCAGAGGGGTACCAAAGTGGGAGATATGAGAGAGAATTGGAAAAGGCAGGCTATTGGGCAACAGCATTCACCATTTCCAATTCTCACTCATGTTCACCATCCAAAGATTGATAGAACATGATCACTTGCTGACACATGGTTCCCATCCTTTCGACTGTTCTCTGAATCCAGTCGCTGAAAACCAAACGGCTGGAAAAGTTTCAAGGCGTCCTGTCGTCGTGCTAGCCAGTCACTCTGGTGGTCTGGTCAACAGGCTGAACTCATTCATTCGACCAGCATGGTCAGGTTGTCGAGATGTTCCCAGACATCCTGAGCCTGGAATCGTTATCCCGTCTGGTGCCTAAACAATCAACAAGTGCCAGATGAAAATATAAGCTCAGGACGTGGTGTATAATGCACATTTTCATACCGCTGTCCTGGGATCAAATTTAGAAGGCAGCAGGGGTTAAATGTGAGAAATCTGAAGCAATATAATGTCTACTTGTCACCGACACACAAGGAAATGAATGATTTCTGCACTTTTGAATATGATAGCTCTAGGCCATGATAATTAATTGGTGCAAGAGAGAATGATTGTGGAAGGCACTGCACGGTCTCTTCAAGGTTGTGCACTGCCTTCCCGCTCCAACCTAGCTTTCCCACAGTCACCTTTCGGTCTTCAACCTGGATTTGTACTTTCCTCAGCCCTGTTCGGCTAATCTGGGAGATGCTGGAAGCTCCTGGAGTGGGATTGCTGGGGAGGACATCAGTTTGATCGTGAACCACACAAACAGCTCCAAGCCTGTGCTGCAATTTATTCTCCAGTTTAGCAGCGGAATTGCCAAGTGAGGATTTCCTGTCAGGGAGCGAAAGTTGTGCACTCTGACCTCCCATAAAAGAAGAGATTTGATAGGTGTTATTAAAATTATGATGGGGCAGGTTAGATAGAAACTGGCTTTCGAGCAGAGCATGAGAACAAGAGTAAGCCATTTATCCCTCCAGCAAATTTGACTATTTGGTAAAATTACAGTTGACCTGTAATATACCCAACTAAACCTTGTATCCCCTTTAGTTCTCAAAAAATGTTATCAATCTCAGATTTGAGATAAACGATTAACCTAACATTAGTTACATAGAGACAGGGTGAAGGAGACACATTATATACAGTGACATGAGTCTGGATTGCATTGCCAGAATTAGCAACTAAAGCAAAGACTCTTAACATTTAGGAATAGGTTAGGTAGGTGGGAAGGGATTTAAGGCTGTTGTTCACATCAAGGGTAAACAGCAGCACACACTGGTTGTGTTGACTGGCCATGCCTGCTATTTTTTTCATTCAATGTTAGAACAAAATTTGACCCAAACGAGGAACAGGATTTAAAGCAGCTTCCAAATGGCTGGTGATTGGTCACCTGAACGATTAGGTGAGCCCCTGAAGCTCCAGCAATGATAACGTATGCTCATTAAACCGTCACAGCCTTGAGCAAATGCTGAAGGGGTTTGTCGTTGCCTCCCGCATGCTGGCTGGCCAGGAAACTCTCCTCCTCACTCCTCCTGACAAAAGGCACATTGGAACAATTTGGCTGTCTCATGAGCTCACCTTTTACATCCATTTAAGTTCTGGAGTGGGACTTGAGCCCATGGTTCTCTGACCTATTAGGGCCACAGCATCTCCTGCGATGTGCCTTATACAGGCATCAAAGAAAACCCTCAATCTGCACCATGAAAGAAGAGTTGTATCAGACTCAATTAACTTGTTTCCCTCTCCATAGATATTACCAGACCTGCTGGGGTTCCCCAGCATTCTCTGTTTTAGTTTCATACTTCCAGATTCTGCAGTGCTTAGTTTTTATAAAGTGGTGTAATCTGTTGGTACAATGCTGTAACAAGGGGCAGCACACTAGCCAGTGTGTGACCCACACTGATGTGATGGACGAATGACCAGATAGCAGCTCTGGGCAATGTCTGTTCTTGGGGAAGTAGTTCTGTGGAATTTTCTGGATGTATTACACCGCTTTGTTGCCAGGTTGTAAGGAATAAGCTAAATGGTATTGTCAGGCTGAACCATATTGCACTACAATGTTCATCAGGAAAGCTGCTACTACCAAAATAATGAAAGTGGAGAAGGGATAGATCAACAATCCACCTTCTACCTTTCCAGCTCAGCACACCTCACTCAAGAAAGGACGAACTGGCACTGGAGACAGTGCAGAGGAGGTTCACTAGAGTCATAGAGATGTACAGCTTGGAAACAGACCCTTCGGTCCAACTCGTCCATGCCAACCAGATATCCTAACCTAATCTAGTCCCATTTGCCAGCTTGGCCCACATCTCTTTAAACCCTTCCTATTCACATACCCATCCAAATGCCTTTTAAATGCTGTAATTGTATCAGCCTCCACCGGTTCCTCTGGCAGCTCATTCCATACAGGCACCACCATCTATGTTACCCAGAATCCTTTCCCAAGGTTGATTGCACAATCAAGAGAGCTGCCTTGTGAAGAGAGATTGAGTAGGCTGGGGCTATACTCATTGGAATTTAGAAAAATGAAAGGAGGATCTTAAAGATGCATGAAAAATTATGAAGGAAATAAATAAGATGAAGCAGAGAGTTGAAACTAAAACAAAGGAGCAAGCCTTCATATAAGGGGGAGCAGATTCAAGACTGAGTTGAGGAGGAACTTCTTCACCCAAAGGGTTGTGAATCTGTGGAATTCCAAGCCTAGTGAAGCCTTTGAGCCTATCTTGTTGAATGTTTTTAAGGCAGAGATAGATATTTGAACAGTAAAGGAATTAAGGGTTATCCTGAGCGGGTGGGTAAGTGGATCTGAGGCCACAAAAACGATCAACCGTTATCATATTGAATTAGCGGAGCGGGCTCAATGGGCCTACTCCTGCTCCCAGTTCTTAATTTCTCAACCTACTGTTTGTACAGGAGACAATAATAGCCCAAATGACCCTTAAATATTCACAGCTAGATATCTAGAGATTCTTCATCATTGATCAGTGATATTGCATGCTGTGAATCTCCCTTGTGCCTCTTCCAGGCAGCCACATCCTGATGTCATGAGTAAAGCCAGCTGCTCATGGGAGAGATCAGGTTTAAGGTGATGTACAGGAAGCTCTCAATGGCATTTCCTGATTGGGAATTAAGGCATGAAGTACTTGGCGCAGGTTGCAGGTCAGGGCTTAGAAGCAGCTTGAGTTTTAATTATTTTCAGTCAAACCCGTGCTTCAGAAATGAGGGGCAGATCGAGAGAGAGAGAGAGAGACATGGAGAGAGAAAACACATTATCTTCTCAAATGTACAAATGTGGAGAGAGAGAGAGAGAAAATACAGTGTGGACAAGATTGAAAGGGGATACATGTTCTTTGGGGATTAGCTGGAGCTTCTAGAAAGTCACCACAGGGCCTACCAGTTTTGAAATCTTCCTGACACCAGCGAGTTTAGGTAACTTCTTAAGGAGGAGTAGAATAAAGTAGTCAGTATTAGTGAATCACCAGCCCCCTCTGGGCCCATGGTTGTATTAGTTTAGTCATAGATATGAAAACTAAGTGCAAAGACAGGACAAATAAAGTGTCAATTGAGATGAACTTGAAATTCTCCCCTTGGCTGAAGTTCAGCTGTGACTTGGTATACTTCTCAGTTCTGTTCTGTGCTCATCAATCACTCTCTCCAACACTAATGCAGTGACAGCAGTATGTACCATTTACAAGGCGCAATGCAGCAACTCACTTAGGCTCCTTTAATAGCACATTCCAAACCCATACCATCTAAAAGGACAAGGGCAGCAGATGCATGGGAACCCCGTCACCTGCAAACTCCTCTCTGAGCCCCATAACATCCTGACTTTGAACCATGTCACTGTTCCTGGACTGGAGCTGGGTCAAAATCCTGGCAATTCCTTCTTCCGGGCACAGCAGGTGTCCATATATGCCATGGATTGCAGAGGTGTGGGATGGTGGCTCCGACCACTCTCTCGATGACAATCGAGAATGAGCAATGCCTACATCCCATGAGCAAATGTAAAATGAAAATTCACAATCCAAAGACAATGGTTGGTAAAAGTTAAAGTTTATTGTCAAGATTTAATAGCCAAACATTTTGAAATACAAAATGTGATCAAGCAGAGTCCATATTAGTTACAACATTTAAAAGATAGATTTGGATAAGTTCATGAATAGGGAAGATTTGGAGGGATATGGGCCAAACACAGGCTGATGGGACTAGTTTAGTTCAGGGACATGGTCGGCATGGACTGGTTGGACTGAAGGGTCTGTTTCCATACTGTATAACTCTATGAATCTATTTGACTTCATGAAGGGGAGTTCATGCCTTACAAATGTACTAGAATTCTTTGAGGAAATAACAAGCAGAGTAGATAAAGGCAAACCAATAGATATAATTTATTTGGATTTCTGAGAGGCATTGATTGAGTTTAAGGCTACTTAAAAAGCCACGATGTTGAGGTTGGTATATTAGCAGAATAGAGGATTGATTAATTGAAGACAGACTTGAGATAAAAGGGATTTATAGGATGACAGCATGTAACTAGTGGAGTGTAACAGGGAACAGTGCTGGGGATGCAATTATTTATAATATATGATTATAATATGAACATTAGGTATATGAATACAGTATAACATGGACAATAGAAGTGAACGTACTACAATAGCCAAGTTTGCAGATGACGCAAAAATAGGTGGGAAAGAAATGATGAGGCTGACAGAGTGTACAGATCGATATAGTCAGGTTAAGTGGGTGGACAAAAACTTAGCTGAAAGGAATATAATGTGGGAAAATGTGAGGTTAGCACTTTGACAGGAAGAGTAGATAAGTTCAATATTATTTAAACAGGGACAACAGAAAGCTGCTGCACAGAGCGATTTGGGAGTCCTTGTTCATAAATCTTAAGTTCAGCAGGTAACAGGGAGGGCAAATAGAATGTTGGCCTCCGAAGTGAATGGAGTGTAGGAGTAGGCCAGTCTTGCTAAAACTATACAAGGCATTCCAGGTGTTTGACCACATTTGGAATGCTGTGAACAGTTTTGGTCTCCTAATCTAAGGAAAGATATACTGGCATTGGAGACAGTCCAAAGATGTTCAGTAAGTTGATCCAGGCATGGAAGGACTTTCTTCTGAGGAGAGGTTGTGTAGGTTGGATCAATACTCAGTGTAGCTTAGAAGAATAAAAGACAACTTTATTGAACCATACAAGATACTTGAGGGTTTGAGATGTAGAGAGGTTGTTTTCTCTTCTGGGAGAGTCTAGAAGCCTAGGGCATAGTCTGAATGAGGGGTTAGCAATTTAGGATAGCGATGGGAAAGAATCTCTTCACTCAGATGGTAGGGAGTCTATGGCACTGGATGTTAATAGACACTAGTTGCTTAAGAATATTCAAGGTTGGAATGAAAGCAAAATATGGCAATTGCTGAAAATCTGATTAAAAACAGAAGCAGATTTTTAATCAGTAAGGGAACTGAGGCTTACGAGGAAAATACAGGATGATGTAGGATGAGGAGTTGAGAATTATGAATTTGGCCATGATCCCATTGAATGGCAGAGCTGACTTGATGGGCTGAATGGCCTACTTCATGTCTTTTCCCTTATGGTCTTGGTGGGAAATTGCAGAAATGTTACCTCATTGGGGATCCATATTTTCTTGGCCCACAAGAGTTGGTGAACTGGATCTTGATGCCCTTCCCAAACTCTGACTCTATTTGACAAACACCTGACCCAATAATGGCTTTCATTTGGAGCAGAGGAATAACAAAAGCCAAATGAAATGAGCAACAATGGTTTGTTTTCCCCCCTATTGTGTGGAAAAGGCTCCATAGAGATAATGGCAGTTGGGTTTGAGTTAAACATAGAAATCATCTCATTCCATTCAAATCCAATCAGTACCAGTGAATTATATTTTCTATTTAATCCATCCACCTGTCTGTTCTCTCCCTTGATGTGTCTATCTGTATCTATTTAATCCACCCATCTGTCTATCTCTCCCTCTTTGTCTGTCTTTGTATATCTATATAACTTATCTGCCTATTCAGCAGTCTTCTCTATGTATTAGTTGTAAGTATCTTATTTATTTATATGTCTATCTGTGTACCTGTCTAGTTCGTTATCTGTCTATTTCTCTCTTTACGTCTGTAAATTTCCTGCTCTGTCAATGTATCTGTCTTGTGTATTCTATCTGTCATTTTTGTCAATCTGGCTGTCTTTCTATTTATCTGTTTTTTATATGAAAGCTCAGAGAGTTTCATCACGCTGTGGAGAAGCAAAGCATAATACGTGAGGAAAAAAAGCCATGCTGTTTTAAATCCTGGATTCAGTCAATTCCAATAACCGAACAAACCTCCTTCTCAGAATCAAACAGAACTGACCACAGAACCCATTTAAACCCCTTCCAAACTGGGAGGATTCAAGGTGTGGCTTTAAAGGGACAGATCATGTTAGGAATGACATTTCAGCTTCCTTCACTGTTGCTGGGTCAAAATTCTGGAATTCCCTCCCTCATGGCATTCGGGGCCAACCCGCAGCAGGTGGACAGCAGTGATTCAAGAAGACAACTCACCTTCTCAAGAGGCAACTAGGGACAGGCAATAAATGCTGGGCAGCCAGTGACTCACTGATCCCACAAAAGAATGAATAAATGAAAACTTGAGAGCATTGCCATGGGAGCTCAGTTAGTGTATGGATGAGATGTTAGAACTAGCCCATCTCTGATTGTCACATTTCAAGTATCACTGTCAGTCACATTTCTGTCTTGGAAAATGGTAGAGAAAGTCTTCGCACTCAGTCACGTTTCACCAGCTTTACCAAATTGCAAGCTCTGTAAAACAGAATGTGAACCGATGCTGACTCTTCACTTTTGGATAAAAGTATGTAATTGAACTTAGACATTTTGAAGTGCCTACCTTCATGATTTTAATTCCTTGGGCAGATTAACTTTATACAGGAAAGGTGATTTCTGAGTTTGGCTTCGCATTAATTGTAGTTTAAGTAATAAGTTTTAATGAGAAATGTATCGGCCGCAGCCTATCATCCATATTGATCATGTGAGTGAGATACAAAAAGGATAGCATGTAGGATTGGATCTCGAACTTCATTTCAGTTGCCACTGCCTTAAGTAGATTTGCAATGTTGTCTCTGCCTCTTAGCACCTCAGGGAGAAAGTGAGGACTGCAGATGCTGGGGTGTCAGAGTCGAAAAGTGTGGTGCTACAAAAAGCACAGCAGATAGGCAAGAACTCTTATGGGCAGCATGTGGCCCAGTGGTTAGCACTGCTGCCTCACAGCACCAGGGACCCAGGTTCGAGTCCAGCCTGAGGTGACTGTCTGTGTGGAGTTTGCACATTCTCCCTGTGTCTGCGTGGGTTTCCTCCGAGTGCTCCAGTTTCCTCCCACAATCCAAAGATGTGCAGGTCAGGTGAATTGGCA
The DNA here is from genome assembly GCF_020745735.1 of Hemiscyllium ocellatum. Lineage (NCBI taxonomy): Eukaryota > Metazoa > Chordata > Chondrichthyes > Orectolobiformes > Hemiscylliidae > Hemiscyllium > Hemiscyllium ocellatum. Next base: position 38,489,209 of record NC_083428.1, read on the forward strand.
ATGCTAGATTGTCCATAGTGCATTAGTCAGGGGTAAATGTAGGGGAATGGGTCTGGGCGGGTTACTCTTTAGAGGGTTGGTGTGGACTTGTTGGGCCAAAGGGCCTGTTTCCGTACTTTACGGAATCTAATCTTATCTCCTCACACATCTCTCCCATTATAAGTCTCGCTCGTGAGATCCAAATTCATACCCAAAGATAACTCTGCAATTCCATCCTCTTGCATCTCCCTTCCCAAGTCATACAACACTGAAACAGTCCCTTCGGTCCAACCAATCCATGCTGACCATAATCACAAACAGTAGTAGTCCCGCCTGGCTCTCCAAGCATTTGTTACTCATGTACTTATCCAAATGTCTTTTAAATGTTGTAACTGTACCCGCATCCACCACTCTCTCTGGAAGTTCATTCAATGTATGAGCCACTCTCTGTAAATCAAAAAAAAAATTGCCCCCATGTCTTTTTTAATTCTCTTTCCACTCACCTGAACATTTTGCCTCTAGTCTTAAAATCTCCCCCTCTACCAGGGAAAAGATACCTGCCATTCACTTTATCTACACCCCTCATGATTTTATAAACCTCTATAAAGTTGCCTCTCAACCTCCTATGCTCCAGTAAAAAAAAAGTCCAGGCTCTCCTCATAGCCCAAACCCTTCATTCCCAGCATCATCTTGGTCAATCTCTTCTGAACCTTCGCCAGCTTAAAAATATCCTTCCTATAAGAGGCGGACCAGAACTGGACACAATATTCCAGAAGGGGGCTCAGCCATGTCCTGTACACCCTCAAAATGACATCCCAACTCCTATTCTGTCCTAATGAGATGAATTCAGAATTGTTGCCCTCCCTTTCTAGTATCCCCATGATTTGCCCTGGCCATATTGAGCTTTCATAAACCAATGTACATGTGTGTTCCATTTCTCTGAAGCCTTTGTTTAATTGTTTGACTCCAGTAATACAAGGAAATAGTGTGGGACTGCTGACTGAGGGGTGGTTCCATTTTCCAATTTGTGAACTCCAGTCAATGCAGAGAGAGAAGAATAGAAGTTGCCCCTCAAAGGGACACTAAATAGAATAATCCAGGCCTTCATCCACACACCTCCTTGTTGTACCACATACAGCATTGATACATCCTACAGAGATAGGGGGAGGTTGCTTGATGTAAACGACAGTGGGTGTTAAATGAGGAAAGATGACAAGAGAAGAAAATTCATCTCAATTCATCTCTGCTCCTGTATTCCTTTGAATAACTGAGGTAATCTTTGTCCTGATAATACAGAAGATGAAAGTTGCCAAGGTGAAATCTCCATTCTATATTTCCATTTAACCATTTTTCAATTGTGGCTGTTTTTGGGGGTGTTAACATTGCCCTGAATCAATGATTGGCAAAAATTTAGGCCAACTTCCTGCTTGGTGAAGACATCATAGATCAATACAGACTGATTCACCTAAGGAGTGTAGATAGAAATCAAATAAAAATTATGTTAACACCCCTGAACCTATAGCGGTCCTATCTTATCATGGCTCGTTGCAATCTTTTGAGTAATCTAGTTATCAGGCAAAGCATTTCTTTACTTTTCCCCACCAGGTTTCTGCTGCTTTGCTTGTTCCTCTCCCATGTCAGTTTGTAGCCCAGTTGGGAACGAAATAAAGCATCCTCTATCCTCTTGAGCTACATCCAAGGCTTACTTTAATTTTGACTTTTCTGTATGAAAAGTAACAGAGCCTCTCAGTAACATTTGATGGAACCTTTGTTCACTTGTTGGTAACAGTTTGGACATTTTTGGAAGAGAGGGAGGTCTGACATGGTCACTGGATGAGAGTTCTGCAATTGCAAGGACTCAGTAATGTTTCAAGTTTAGGAAATTGAAGATGAGGATATTGAGCAGATGGTGAGAAAAGTAAAATTGTTTTACTGCAAAAAATGTTATTGGGTTAATGCTCATTAATGAGGGCCAACAAATCTCTCACGAAAAGGGGCATTGCTGGGGAGTGTGAAGGTATAAATTAACAAAGTATTGCGACATTCCCATTTAGGTAGGACAGTTTCAATCCTGAGCCTCCACAAACATGAAGATTAAATTTGAAAACCTGTCTCTCTCGTATGGGCTGTGAAAGCAGGCAGTTTATCCCAGAGAGTCCACACCGACCCTCTAAAGAGCATCCCACCCAGACACATTAGTGTTAGGTGAAGGGGTAAATGTAGGGGAGTGGGTCTGGGTAGTATACGCTTCGGCGGGTCGGTGTGGACTTGTTGGGCCGAAGGGCCTGTTTCCACAGTGTAAGTAATCTAATCTAATCTAATCTAACCCTATCCTTGGAACACCTGCATTTCCTGTGGTTAATCCACCTAGCCTGCACATCTCTGGCAATTTAGTGTGATCAGTCCACCTAACCTGCACACCTTTGGGAGGAATGCAGAGAATCCAGAGGACACCCACACAGAGAGGATCTGTAAACTCCACACAGACAGTCAGCCAAGGCGGGAATTGAGCCCGGTCCCTGCTGCTCCAGTGCTAGCCAACATGCTACCCGTAATGGTATTGATGTAATCTTCACTACCCCATCTCATCAGTTCTCACACATCCCCCCCCCCCCCCCCCCCATCCCCCTCCATCATGTTTACAGCCTATCAGGTTGTGGGTTTGGCAAGTGCTTCCTGTAGCTTTCTCTGGCTGGGGAGTGGAAGAATGCCACAGACGCTGTTACACTGGGGAGCTAACCTCCTGTAGATTAAATGGAGCACTGAGTGCTGGACCAGTCCCACATCCAGTGAGTTCCCTTGCATTCTCACGCCATGTAAAACCAAATGCACTGCTGGTCTTTACTCGCACAGTACAAAGATGCCTGAGATAAGCTGCTGTGATTTCCTGTGCTAAGGTTCTGCTGTATGTGGGAATATTGGTGGGTTTGCAAGTTCATTGGGAATTTCATTTAGTCTAAGGTGGGCATGCATTGACCAGAGGGTGCTGAATGGTCTTTGACATCCTCTGGGCTTTCACTGATAAACATTCAGCCACGCTCTGAATAGCAATCTCAAAGCCCCTCCCCTCCTCCACTCCCCCAACCCTCGCCCCCTCAACAAAAATTCTTTGAACCTCTTTTCTTAATGATTGGAATAAAATACTTTGGTCCTGGCAGTATTTGTCCGTTCCTGGGCCAATGTGACATATTTGAAAATTTGCCCAGTGCAAAACGCACCAAACAAAATCTAAGATTTGTAATGGTTTGCTTGCGGTCTGTTTGCTTCAGTCCCTTTTGTCTTCAACTGCCTTTCCATTAGATCATTCTTCGCGTGTGGACTGTTTCCTTTCAAACAGCTCTCCATTCCTCGGTTATACCCAAGGGCTCACCTCTTATCACCTCTCCTACTAACTCCAGTGAACATTGAGAACAGCCGTGCCTATTATCAGGATCCGAATATGCACTAGAGTGCAAAATCCCATTAACCAAGTGGCAGGTGCAGCCAGGAGGCAGTGCTCCCTTGTGGGGAGAATTAATGATCTGTTCTCTCCCTCTTTATCGCATATGAAGACCCTGGTTCAATAGCAGAAAGGCAGAATCTTCAACTGCAGACACTGATCTAACTGAGTGAGCTTGTTTAATGATAAACAATCTCTGTGCTTTAGGTTCGAGCACAACAGCCTTTCTCTTCTCTCCTTCGTTCTCATAACACATCTCTCCTTCATACATTTCGAGTGCTCACTTTCCCAACCTAGAATAAGATTAACAATTCCACCTCCCCCACTACCCAGTCCTCCAGAATCTTTAAAAGTTATCAGATTTAACAACTTCTTTTACTTTTGGTTTAATTTTCCTGCATGAATTGCAAAAGCTAGGCCAGTAGATTAAATATTTCTCCCATCCCTTGAATTTTTTAACTTTATTCCTTTTATTTTAGTTTACATGAAGAAGGACTTTAATGTGATCTACCATCTTATTTCTTTATTTTTCTACTTATTCTATGAAACTCTGTAGTACTTAACCCTCTTGTTTCTCTTTTGTACCTTTGCAGCAAAGATGGCACAATGTATGGCAACATAATGCACTCTTCACTGTACTCCTGTACTTGAGTACACGTGACAATAAAATCTAAATCTAATCTGAGATCTAATCATACCTACTCTTCATTTGGGTGACTCTCTGTTGGCCTGTCTGGCTCCCTCCTAAGTGAGCATTTATGATCAGGAATCACTAGACAGTTAAACCACAGGGAGTGTGAAACTGTTCCCTGAGATATTAGCAGGTTGGTGTTTTACCTGTTAGCCTGTGATATATTTCTTTATTTCTGCAGCCTTTAAGAGGTTAAACGGTTGAAAGCTTCCACTGAATAGTGGAGGAGGAAATTTCAGTGGGCAGATTAAGTGTTCATTCAGAACAAGCACCCACCTGAATAATTTGGAGTTTGTGGAGAGCAGGAGGTCACCAACAAAGCAGGGGTGTAACTGAGTACGAGAGTGACAAGACCTGTGTAAGGGTTCCCTGCATTTGTTTTATCGCCACATCCTTGAATCCCTTCTCTTTCTAGCAAAAGTGTCGAATTCCCTCCGGAATTCATTCACACTGTGCACTTCAGTGATTTGCTTGCTTCACAGCTTTGCGGTTCTTTGTGGGCGACATTCCTTGTTCCAAAGTTTAGAATGATCTCTCCTGGGCTTGGAGTCTCCGATAGGCAGGCTGAGCGACTTTCTTCAGTTGCTCCCACAGTAGTGAAAGTTTTGTGTAATGAGGCTGCGCCCTGACTTGTGGGTTGCTGAGAGTGCCTCGGGCCTCTGGCAAAAAGAGTTGTCTTGGAATCATAGGACGGGACTTCAGGCGATACGTAATGGCTTGTTATTTTGCAGCGATGAGCAAAGAGGAACACAAGACAGAGGGAAGCAGAAAACCACATTCCGCCTATGCAGTCACTAATCCTCTGATGCAATGCCTCAGGAATTTTTATCAACTTGCATTAGAGGGATTAAAATTAGCAAAATAACCAACCAAAACATTAAAAGGACAAGTAGATCTTTGTTCACATGAGCCTTCATTAATGACAGTGTGTTTGCTAAGTTCGGGTTATTTGTTGCAATATTGCTTTGTGTGTGTTTCTTTTTAGATTTAGATTTGGGTTGAGGTTTTGTTATCACGTTTACTCAGGTATGAGATAGAAGAGTACAGTGCAAAATGAACAATGTGTTCACACACAGCGCCATCTTGGGTACAAAGAATCTAAGGCACGAAATCTTAGTTACTTTTGTAGAAAATAAATGAATAAGTTAGGAAGTCCTGCACCTCAGTCTTTTTAGTGTAGAAGTAGAAAAATAAAGAAATCAGGTTTAAAATATTAAACATTGCAGTCCTTTCTTAAGTTGTGGACCTGCAGAGACTCCCCAAGCAGGCTTGCTCTCCCCCTGCATACTGGGCATGATTTCACCCACACTGGGCTAAGACCTACCTGTTGCTTGCCAGCCACCTTTGTCATTGACCACCACTGCTGCTCTGTATTGGTCATGCCAGGCTTCGCTACCCCTCGCAAGGCTTTTGCCTTGAACGCCACTTTGCTGCTGCTTACACAGCTTCGGCCCCAATCGCTGCTACTACCATCTTTCGCCACCACCAAAAAACATACTTACAGCAAATTTACCTTTCCATCCAATCCCTTCACCTCCCCCCAGCCCACCCCAACCCAGCTGTGAGCCCTTAGGTCAGAAAGTTGAAGGATCAAACCCCACTCCAGTGACTTGCGTTCATCAGACATTCTCCATTGCAGCACCAAGAGAGGGTTATCTCTGTCTGAGGTGCGGTCTCTCAGAGGAGAATTACCATGTGACACTATCTGCCTTCTCATGTGGATGTAAAAGATCCTGTGACACTGCTTTTGAGAAGAGTAAGTATGCGCCAGCTACAGTAAGACCATAAGACTTAGGAGCAGAAATTAGGCCATTCAGCCCATTGAGTCTGCTCCATGGCTGATAGGTTTCTCAACCCCATCCTCCCACTTTCTCCCTGTAACCCTTGACAATCAAGAACCTAAGTCTTAAATATACTCAATGACCTGGCCTCACAGTCTTCTGTGGCAATGAATTCCATAGATTCACCACTCTCTGGCAGAAGGAATTTCTCCTTACCTCTTTTCTAACGTGAGGTTTACACTCTTATGAATGAACAGTTTCAGGCTTCCTGCTCCTCGGATGCTGCCTGAACTGCTGTGCTTTTCCAGCACCACTCTAATCCAGCATCTGCAGTCATTGTTTCTACCTTTATTGAACATAACTCTATTGTTGAAGATGGAAAGAGAAGGCATCTTATCCCAAGTCTCTCAGACTTGGGCTCCAGTTCTGCAGTGTTCTAAAGGGACTTGAAACGTTTACTCTGTTTCTCTCTCCACAGGTGCTGCCAGCATTGCTGAGTTTCTCCAACATTTTCTGTGTTTGTTTCACATTTCCAGCAACCACATTATTTTGCCTTTATTCTAGTATCACACGATCTGACATCACTATAACCTAGTTCCTTTAACACATGCTCAGTTAGGACAATGATTTGGTCCTCTTTACTCCCAAAGTTTATTCCCAGCCATTGCCTAGAAACAGGTTATGTAGTATTCTGTGTCGTTTCTCCTTGTGGGCCCTGGTTGCTGAATCTCCCTATATTGTACTGATGCATTTCCTTACTTACGCTCTCTGTCTGATCCTCACGCGTTCCTATGAAACAGTCACTTGTTAGTAATCTGCAGGTTAGTAATCTGGTTAAATTGGCCTGAATGGATAACACATTGGGGTTGCACCAGTAAAGCATGATGGAGCAGAATAGACGATAGCTCCATTTCAGAATTGTCCCACTGAGTCAGACACTAAAATACTCGATGTTATACCATCCATTTCAGCGCACAGTTCCCAAAGCCACACCACCTATATCAGAGTGATTTGTGTTTTTATTTTCTACACAAATGATTCTTTCCATCTCTTTGCTAATAATTTTTTCTTTTGACACTGGATTCCAGCATCTGGACCAGGATAGCATCCTTTTATTCGCCTCCAATTGTCTCTGTCCCTGATTTTTTTTTGTCAGTCCACTATTGATGGCCATCATTAATAGTTGTCTAGCCATGCACCTCTTTGGCTCCCTCTCCACCCAATAAGATGCTCCTTGAAGCCTACATCTTTGTCTGAGCATTTACCAATCTGTCCAATAATGCTTCTCTGAGGCAACCTATGACACTGAAAGTGCTATGTAAATATAGATCGTTGTTGTTCATGCGAATGCCCCCCCACCAACTGCACCAAGAACCAGTGATCTGGAGAGATACTTATCTAGTCACAAAAGATGGGGCCAGATGAGGAAGATCTTTCACTTCTCCCGTCATACCTGACTGATCCACACTCAGTTGCTCTTTAAGTGACTGAAGTGTTTCTTATTTTTGATGTGAAGAAATTGATGACTCTGGTACTCGGTTGCAGAGTACTTGACTTTGCCTCCTTTATAACCCTGTTTTGAAGTGTAAAAGTAAGATCTGACTATTCCTGTGGAAAATTACTGGGTGCGCTCAGAGGACACTAGGAATTATTCAAAACAAGGAGGTTGCTTAAGCTTCTGCCCAGGCTCTGCCAAGTTGATAAACTGCCAATTGTGTAAAATAACTTGAACGGCAATGGAATTCTGTCTTGTAATGCAGCTGTCTGGCCTTCGAAGCATGTCTCTGACAAGACTTGTCTTCCATCTACTGTAAATCCTACCCCATTGTTCTGTCAGACTCACCGTAACTCTGAGTGACTAACCGCCATTATCTGCAATGTGCTAAATTGCCTGCTGTGTTCCCACTTAGTGGCTGTTTTTCTTCAGAAACACCCACATGCCATCAGTCCTGTAGCCGTTCTGCATGTTTGTGGTAATCGCTAAATTGTGTAGTGTTGATGTGCTTAAAAAGGAATAAGTTGTCTGTGTAGGGTTTTCTTTCCCTCTGCATATTTTTTTTCTCTTCCACAAAATGATGACATTGTTAATACTGCACAATGAAAGATTGAAACAAAAAGCGGCGATTGTGACTGGGCTGTGGTCACTTTTGAATGTTATGTTGTGAAAAATAACGTAATTCCTGTCGGGGCTCTCTGTGTGGTGTGATTTCGGCAATTGGATGGCACTCCACACATAATCCCTCCTCTCCGTCCCACTATTATTTCAACTTGCCAGAATATTGCAAGGATGCACAGGTTCAAATCAGTGAAAGGAGAATTTAGAAATGATATCAGGAAATTCTGCTTCAAAGAAGTGGCCGACCCATGAAATAAACTTCAGGATGAAGCGATGGAGCCATTTAAAATAACAATTTAGTGCTGCAGTGGGGACTCCTGTTGAGTCTTTGTTGAATGGCTTCTCGCAACCATATGTATCTTGTAAGCTGATGATCACCAGGATTGAAGGTCCAATGCATCACTGCAGGGCTCCACATTGGCGCAAGTCCAGTATTTTGGACAGGATGTGAAAGGAGCTGGTGCTTGCCTATTCACTTGGATGGAAAGCATCTTTTGGAGCTGTTGTGGTTCTGTTCGCCGAGCTGGGAATTTGTGTTGCAAACATTTCGTCCCCTGTCTAGGTGACATCCTCAGTGCTTGGGAGCCTCCTGTGAAGCGCTTCTGCTAATTCAAAACGGCAGATTCAAACCACTACAAATGCCGGAGGAAAGATCACAGAAGCGCTTCACAGGTGGTTCCCAGGCACTGAGGATGTCACCTAGACAGGGGACGAAACGTCTGCAACACAAATTCCCAGCTCGGCGAATAGAACCACAACAACGAGCACCCGAGCTACAAATCTTCGCACAAACTTTGAATCATTTGGAACTACTGGAGGAACAGGAAGTTCCCTTTATGTCCTGGGCCAGAATTCCTCCTTTGGAGAAAGTGAGGATTGTAGGTGCTGGAGATCAGAGTCGAAGAGTGTGGCGCTGGAAAAGCACAGCAGCTCAGGCAGCATCCAAGGAGCAAGAGAGTCGACATTTCGGGCATAAGCCCTGCATCAGGAATGAGGCTTCTACCCAAAACGTCGACTCTCCTGCTCCTTGGATGCTGCCTGATCTGCTGTGCTTTTCCATCACCCCACTCTTCCACTCAGAATTCCTCCTTTGTGTGATACTGCCAAAGCAGATTTGATTGGTCACCTCTCCTGCCTCCATTTATCGTGATCTTGCTTTGTATAGATTGCTACATACTCAAATGCAGCAACTCATGAGTGCATTCCATAGTGGATGTTAGTCTGAAATACTTTGATGCACGTACATTTGTAACAAAGATGAGGCTTTGCATTTGTTATTCAAGTTTGCGGCCCTCATTCACGAAAACATTCTCTCCAGCTGAGGCCCCGCGACATGGACAGTGGCTAACCCCTTGTTACCTCACTCAAGTGTTCACTCCTCATAGATGTGCCCAGACCATGAATCCTGACTGGCACAATTAGGACATCACTGATGAGAGGTCTATCAGTTAGTCCAAGAGGTTGTGGGTAAGTGGGCAGAAGATCAGACTTCGTGTTTAAATGAGGGCCTATTAGATCAAGCGGTTTCAATAACTGAAGGAATACTGCTATTGTTATGGAGGTTTTCGGCTATGGCTGAGGAAGGGTCACTAGACCAAAAAGTTTAACTTTGATTTCCCTCCACAGATGCTGCCACACCTGTTGAGTTTTCCCAGCAATTTCTGTTTTTATTTAGGCGTAAGATTCCTTGGTTTGTCATCGCTGGGTGTAACCTTGCTCTCACTGACCTCTCAGGCATGACTTCCAAAGTAGTCCCGTTCACTGGTGTCAGGTTAAAACCAGGTGAATGGACAAATGATAAATTTGTGCACAAATGCCTTGCTGGCAGCCCCATCCTTCTGTAAAGAGCCTTGCGATCTCTCTTCCACGCTAACAATTACCTCGGAATTCTCCCCCATGTTCTCAAAACCATTTCCAGAAGCAGGGCTCCTCCTCTCTCCTAGCGACTGTAAGGACTGCTTTCTAAAACATTTTCACTCAGAAGTCTGTCATTTCTACAGTGCTTACATGAAAGGATTAAAATGCATTGCTCTTAAGTTAAGAACGATGACAAATAATTGAATAAAACTGCAGAGAGCAGGACAGCTTTTGTGTCTGAAAATCTTAGTCAGCAGTGGTACAGTCGACTGTTCTATGCCTGTCAGCAGCTTTTTTCCCTCCTTTGTCTCTCCCTGACCTATTTTAAGTCATGGAGTCAATAGGAGGGGGAGGTCTCAGAGGAAAGAAGCTGAAAATGGCAAGTTCTGAGTGTGTGTTTTTTGTTCCCCTGACTCCGTCCATTCGTTTGGGTGAATTGTTCTGTTTTAGGAATAATGCCAGAGTGCCAACACAGCAGGTAGTATCCACTCCTCGTATACAACTGCACATTACAGATGCCAGAAGGCTCCAGCTTCCATTCCTAATAGCATTGAAGCTCATCTCAAGACTCTTCTCCAGCAGGGGACATCGCACTGGGCCTTTGTGCGCTTGACCTAGAAGGGAAACGGGGTGGGGTGGGGGGTGACTATCCAGAGGGGTCGCTGCTCCCAGTCCTGTAGAATGATGTATGTTGTACTTCACTGGAGTTGCGCACTGAAAATCAAGTTCAGCTATTCCCAGAATTATCACAAAAGTTAAAGACTTTATAAAAGACATGTAAAATTGGTACCAAGGTACCTTCATGCTTAAGATGGAACCGTGAATGGTGACTTGTATACTTTTCACTCTAACATGTGACAATAAAGCTCAATTTAATTCTAAACCCCAATTTTGGTGGGCTTGTTCAATGAGGAGAAGTTAAGTAGATTGGGCCTGTACTAATTGGAATTTGGAAGAACAAGAGGCAATATTATTGAAACATGAGATTATAGGGCAGATGTGGAAAGTCTGTTTCCGCCGTGGAAGGATTTTCCCTCTGACTAAAACCAAAACTGATATCAAAAGTAAGGCTAAAGGATAAACCCTTTAGGACAGAGATGAGGAAAAATTTCTTCACCCTGTGGAATTCACTCCACTAAACATTACCTATCTCATTCTTGAAAATATTTATAGTTCTGAAGGCTAAAGGAAAGAAGAGCATGAGGAGAAAATGGGAACAAAGGACTGAGTTGAATGATCAGCCATGATCATATTGAATGGTGGAGCAGTCTCCAAGGCTGACTGGCTCCAATAATGCTCTTATTTCCTATGTTTCTATGAAACGCTGGATCATAAGAGGAAATAACACGAAGTATTTCACAGGTTAGGGTTTGTTAAGAGAAAGAAGAGGAAGGGCCTTAAAAACACTGGTCTTGTCATATCACATTAACAAGACACCAATGTTAAGGGTGGCTCAGTGGTCAGCACCGCTTGCCTCAGAGCATCAGGGACCCAGGTTCAATTCCAGCCTTAATGACCGTGTCTGTGTGGAGTTTGCACGTTTCCCTGCGTCTGTGTAGGTTTCCTGTAGGTGCTCCGGTTTCTTCCCACAGTCCAAAGGTGTGCAGGCTAGGTGGATTATCCACGGGGAAATGGGGGTTCGAAGGATGGGATGGGATGGGTGTGGGTGGGATGCTCTTGGAGGGTCAGTATGGACTCGATTGGCCTGCTTCCACATGTAGGGGTTCAGTGCCTCAGTTGTGACCTGGGAATAAGACTGAGTGTTCCTGTCCCAATATCCTACTGTGAGTCTAGCATGTGGTCATCACACCAGCTGTTATGAACATATCAATATAGAGATGATAGCTGTGGCTCAGCTGCTATCTCATCTCTCAAGTCATTGGGAAACTCACTTGTTACCTTTTGAATGGAATGTTGGGATCTTTAACTTGGATCAGCACAGCCTGGCTGGTCCATTTCCATCCTGAATGCACCAATTGACTGGGTACAGGATATCAACACTTCACATTCCTCTGATTTGAAGAAATTGCTTCTCATTTCAATCTTAAATGGCTGACCACGAATCCTCTTGTTGTAATATAGATGGTATTCCTTAAGTGTTCTCCTAGCACTCTTCTTCCTAGGGGCTAGGCTAGACTTACCCAGGCACAGGTAAGAGAAAGCAGCTCCATCAATAAAGCTCTCCACACATCCCGTACAAAGGAGCTGGCAGGAGATGACTGACAACCAAGGGTTGTGGTGCATTTTTTAAAGCCAAGTAACCTGACATTCATTGCATGTGCTGTTTACACTGCTGTGTATTCAGGAAGTGAAGAAGGAAGGTTTGCAGAAGAGCTGGAGCCAAGGGCCGTGTGCAAATGGAGATTTGACTGGCAACAGTTAGCTGATTGGTCTATGGGCTTGTGACCAGTTATGATGACAAAGGCTTTCTGCCTGCCAACAGCTATCTGATTGGCTCTTGGGTAGCTGTACAACTTGATGAGTAAATACAATATTCTTTATACTGTTGAGATGAATGGCCAATTAAAGCATGTTTCATTGAGAGCTTCAGTACAGCCCAGACTGAGCTGGACTTCACACCTACACAGCAATCTGTTCCTTAATTCCAGGGTAATACCTGACAACAGAGACTCCCTGTGGAGGAGGGTCTAGGTCACTTTGCCCAAAGTCAGTTTGGCCCTTAAATCCTGATTCCATAGTCATCTTCCTGTTGATGTAATGCCAAAACCAGTCATTCCAACACAGATCAATGTTTCCCCTCACCCAACTTCTGTAAGACAGATGGCTTTGTCATTGCTTACATTGCTGTATGTGGGAGATTACTGTGCACACGTTGTTTGATGCATTTTCCATGTTAGAGTAAGTGATTGGTCTTCACAAGAACATGAAGTCAGGCAGCATCCAAGGAGCAGGAGAATCAATGTTTCGGGCATGAACCCTTCTTCAGGAATGAGGAGGGTGTGCCAAGCAGGCTAAGATAAAAGGTAGGGAGGAGGGACTTGAGGGAGGGGCGTTGAAAATACGATAGGTGGAAGGAGGTTAAGGTGAGGGTGACAAGGTGAGGGTGATAGGCCGGAGTTGGGGTGGGAGCGGAGAGGTCAGGAAGAAGATTGCAGGTTAGGAGGGCGGTGCTGAGTTCGAGGGTTGGGACTGAGACAAGGTGGGGGGAGGGGAAATGAGGGAACTGGAGAAATCTGAGTTCATCCCTTGTGGTTGGAGGGTTCCTAGGCGGAAGATGAGGCGCTCTTCCTCCAGCCGTCATGTTGCTATGGTCTGGCAATGGAGGAGTCCAAGGACCTGCATGTCTTTGGTGGAGTGGGAGGGGAAGTTGAAGTGTTGAGCCACGGGGTGGTGGGGTTGGTTGGTCTGGGTGTCCCAGAGGTGTTCTCTGAAATTTGAGCCCCACCCCTCCAATCGCCACCAGGACAGAACCCCACTGGTCCTTACCTACCGCCCCACCAACCTTCAGATACATCGTATCATCCTTCATCATTTCCGCCGCCTCCAAACAGACCCCACCACCAGGGATATATTTCCCTCCCCTCCCCGATCAGTGTTCCGAAAAGACCACTCCCTCTGTGACTCCCTCGTCAGGTCCACACCCCCCACCAACCCAACCTCCACTCACGGCACCTTCCCCTGCAACCGCAAGAAATGCAAAACTTACGCCCACACCTCCCCCCTCACTTCCCTCCAAGACCCCAAGGGATCCTTCCATATCCAACACAAATTCACCTGCACCTCCACACACATCATTTACTGCATCCGCTGCACCCGATGTGGCCTCCTCTATATTGGGGAGACAGGCCACCTACTTGTGGAACATTTCAGAGAACACCTCTGGGACACCCGGACCAACCAACCCAACCACCCCGTGGCTCAACACTTTAACTCCCCCTCCCATTCCACCAAGGACATGCAGGTCCTTGGACTCCTCCATTCCCAGACCATAGCAACATGTGCGTGGGTAGGCGCTGGGGCCGAGGGAAAGGGTGTCCCTCGGCTGAACGTCTGAAATCAATGATTGAAAGGGGTGAGCTGACCTGCTCTAAGTCAATTCCCGAAAGTGCCTGTCGCCTTCCAGCCAATCCCGATTTTATAATGGGAAATGGAGAATTTAGTGCAACAGAGATTCATCTCTCTAATGCAGATAGTGCCGGAAATTAATACTGACTGCTGCGGCTGCTAATGCTTTCAACTTGTTTGGAAGCAGCATTAGTCTGATGAATATGGGGAGCTGAAATCAGATCCATCGCTTTATTAGAGCTCTGCTTGTCTGCCTGATAGGCTGCAAAGTGCTCAGCTTATTCTCCCCCCCCCCTTCCTCCTCCTCCTCCAATGGGTGGGGGTAGGGGTGGGGGCGTGGAAAGGAAAGCTTTCTGATTCTCTCAGAAAACACAGAGCCTCCTCGGCCGTTTGCTGCATCTCATAAGGCAGCTGGGAGGGCGCAGGACCTGAAGCACTGCCAAGATGAGTCAAGAAACCTTCCATCCAGGATACAACACATGAGAAATGTGTTTGAAGATTGAGGCTGGTGTGTCAGAAAGTCATTGCTAATCATCACTTGCCAGCTCCTTTGTACGGGATGTGCGGAGAGCTTTATAGATGGACCTGCTTTCCCTTACCTGTGCCTGGGTAAGTCTAGCCTAGCCCCTCACAATGACCAGTCCAGCTCTGTACTTAGTAGTCCAGCACTGTTGGTGAGTGTGAATAGATGGAGGAAGAGGGCAAAGAACACTTAAATAATACCATCTATGTTACACATTAGGGTCAGCCATTTAAGATTGAAGGAATTCCTTCTCATTTCATTCTGAAGAATGTAGAGTTTTGATGTTCTGTACCCAGGAGGGCTATCGTTGCTCAGTCAATTGGTGCATTCAGGACGGAAATAGATGTGTTTCCAAAGAGAGTCAAAGCATCTAGGAAAAGGACAGGAAGGAAGAAGTGTGATGAGCTGCAATCTCATTGAACGGCTGAGTTTTGGCTGGAATGATGTTGAGGGTTGAGAGTGTGTTGCTGAAAAAGCACAGCAGATCAGGCAGCATCCGAGGAACAGGAAAATCGACGTTTCGGGCTGGAGCCCTTCATCAGGAATGGCGGTGAACACTGTAAAGAGAGATTCAAGCAAAATTGAATCTGGAAAGTTTCTGTTTTCCATAGACCGGGTGTGTTTTTAGAAGGAGAGAGCAGGATGGAAGGGAGGAGTCCTGGCTGTTTCTTAACACCAAAGGTCAGTAGGTTGGAAAGAAATCAGGCAATGGGACTTATATAAATGATTTGGCTGGGAATATAGGAGGCATGGTTAGTAAGTTTGCAGATGACACTAAGATTGGTGGTATAGTAGACAGTGTAGAAGGTTACCTAAGATTACAAAAAGATCTTGATTAATTGGGTCGATGGAGGGGCAGATTGAGTTTAATTTGGAGAAAGGAGACATATTAGACAAACAGCGGCAGGACTTATACAATTAATGGAAGTGCCCTGGTAAGTATAGAACAGAAGGACCTAGGGTTTCAGATACATATTTAGACTATAAGACCATAAGACATAGGAGTGGAAGTAAGGCCATTCGGCTCATTGAGTCCACTCTGCCATTCAATCATGGCTGATGGGCATTTCAACGCCATTTACCCGCATTCTCCCCGTAGCCCTTAATTCCTTGTGACATCAAGAATCTATCAATCTCTGCCTTGAAGACATTTAGCGTTGCGGCCTCCACTGCGCTCCACGGCAATGAATTCCACAGGCCCACCACTCTCTGACTGAAGAAATGTCTCCGCATTTCTGTTCTGAATTGACCCCCTCTAATTCTAAGGCTGTAACCACAGGTCCTAGCCTCCTCACCTAACGGAAACAATTTATTAGCGTCCACTCTTTCCAAGCCATGTTTTATCTTGTAAGTTTCTATTAGATCTCCCCTTAACCTTCTAAACTCCAATGAATACAATCCCAGGATCCTCAGCCGTTCCTCGTATGTTAGACCTACCATTCCAGGGATCATCTGTGTGAATCTCTGCTGGACACGTTCCAGTGCCAGTATGTCCCTCCTGAGGTGTGGGGCCCAAAACTGGACACAATACTCCAAATGGGGTCGAACCAGAGCTTTATAAAGTCTCAGTAGCACATCGCTGCTTTTATATTCCAACCCTCTTGAGATAAATGACAACATTGCATTCGCTTTCTTAATCACAGATTCAACTTGCATGTTTACCTTTAGAGAATCCTCGACTTGCACTCCCAGATTCCTTTGTACTTTGGCTTTATGAATTTTCTCACGTTTAGAAAGTAGTCCATGCTTGTATTCTTTTTTCCAAAGTGCAAGACCTCACATTTGCTCACATTGAACTTCATCAGCCATTTCCTGGACCACTCGTCCAAACTAACTAGATCTTTCTGCAGCCTCCTCACCTCCTCAGTACTACCTGCCTGTCCACCTATTTTCGTATCATCGGCAAACTTCGCCCTTCATCCAGATCATTAATATATAACGTGAACAGCTGCGGCCCCAACACTGAACCTTGTGGGACACCGCTTGTCACCAGCTGCCATTCCGAAAAAGAACCTCTTATCCCAACTCTCTGCCTTCTGTCAGACAGCCAATCCTCAATCCATGCCAGTAGCTCACTTCGAACATCATGGGCCCTCACCTTACTCAGCAGCCTCCCGTGTGGCACCTTATCAAAGGCCTTTTGGAAGTCTAGATAGACCACATCTACTGGGTTTCCCTGGTCTAACCTACTTTGTCACCTCTTCAAAGAATTCTAACAGGTTTGTCAGGCACGACCTCCCCTTACTAAATCCACGTTGACTTGTTCTAATCCGATCCTGCTCTTCCAAGAATTTAGAAACCTCACCCTTAACAATGGATTCTAGAATTTTACCAACAACCGAGGTTAGGCTAATTGGCCTAGAATTTTCCATCTTTTGTCTTGATCCTTTCTTGAACAATGGGGTTACAACAGCAGTCTTCCAATCATCCGGGACTTTCCCTGACTCCAGTGACTTTTGAAAGATCTCAACCAACACCTCCGCTATTTCCTCAGCCACCTCCCTCAGAACTCTAGGGTGTATCCCATTGGGGCCAGGAGATTTGTCAATTTTAACACCTTTTAGCTTTTCTAGCACTATCTCTTTTGTAATGGCAACCATACTCAACTCAGCCCCCGACTCCCTTTAATTGCTGGGATATTACTCATGTCTTCCACTGTGAAGACTGACGCAAAGTACTTATTAAGTTCTCCAGCTATTTCCTTATCACTAGCCTTCCAGCATCAGTTTGAAGTGGCCCAATATCTACTTTTGCCTGTCGTTTGTTTTTTATGTATTGAAAGAAACTTTTACTATCATTTCTAATATTACTGGCTAGCCTACCTTCATATTTGATCCTCCTTCCTTATTTCTCTCTTTGTTAGCCTCTGTTTGTTTTTGTAGCCTTCCCAATCTTCTGATTTCCCACTGCTCTTGGCCACTTTCTAGGATCTCTCTTTTTCTTTGATACATTTCCTGACTTCCTTTGTCAGCCATGGCTGTCTAATCCCTCCCCGGATAATCTTTCTTTTCTTGGGGATGAACCTCTGTACAGTGTCCACAATTATACCCACAAACCCCTGCCATTTTTGCTCTACTGTCTTCCCTGCTAGGCTCTGCTTCCAGTCAATTTTCGTCAGCTCCTCTCTCATACCCTCATAATTACCTTTATTTAACTGTAACACCATTACATCCGATTTTGCCTTCTCTCTTTCAAACTGCAGACTGAGCACATATTATGATCGCTGCTTCCTAAGGGTTCCCTTACTTTAAGATCTTTTATAAAGTCTGGTTCATTACATAGCACTAGGTCCAAAATAGCCTGCTCCCTTGTGGGCTCCATGACAAGCTGTTCCAAAAAGCCATCCTGTAAGCATTCCAAGAATTCCCTTTCTTTGGATCCACTGGCAACATTATTTACCCAGTCCACCTGCATATTGAAGTCTCCCATGATCACCGTGACCTTGCCTTTCTGACATGCCTTTTCTACTTCCCGCTACATGTTGCACCTCTGATCCTGACCACTGTTAGGAGGTCTGTACATAACTCCCATTATGGTTTTTTTTGCCTTTGTGGTTCCTCAATTCCACCCACACAGACTCCACATCATCTGACCCTATGTCATTCAGTGCCACAGATTTAATTTTGTTCTTAACTAACAAGGCCACCCCATCCCCTCTGCCCACCTCCCTGTCTTTTCGATAAGTTGTAATTCCTTGGATGTTTAACTGCCAGTCCTGAACCCCCTGCAACCATGTCTTTGTGGTGCCTACCACACCATAATCATTCATGATGATCTGTGCCATTAGTTCATCTACTTTGTTACGAATGCTACGAGCATTCAGGTAAAGTACCTTAATGCTAACATTCTTATCATTAGAGATATTGGAAGTAATAAGATGTCCTAAGGTATCCTTCCTTTTTGTTGCATTCCTAATCTGCCTCAAGGTTAAATCCACCTGCATACATGCTATCCTCCTGCTTATCTCTCCATTTAACTCCATACTCCCTGTCGCTTTCACTTTCCCTTCCCCCCAACTCAGAAGTTTAAAGTCCTACTGACCACCCTATTTATCCTCTTGGCTAGAACATTGGCACCAGATCGGTTCAGGTGGAGACCGTCCCAACAGTGCAGATACCCCCGGTTCCAACACTGATGCCAATGCCCCATGAAATGGAATCCCTCTTTCCCACACCAATCCCTTAGCCACGTGTTTACTTCCCTAATTTTCTTATCCCTTTGAAATTTCTTTGAAATTTGCATCACTGGTATATGGGGTGGTTAAGAAGATGTTTAGGATGCTTGCCTTCGATGCTCAGACCATATGCTGAGGAGTCGGGATGTCATGCTGAGGATATACAGGATGTTGGTGAGGCCTCTTCTGGCGTATTGTATGCAGTTTTGGTCACCATACTACAGGAAGGATAGTATTAAATTGGAGAAGGTTCAGAAAAGATTTACTGTGGATGTTGCTGGGGATGGAGGCTTGAGTGAGAAGGAGAGGCTGAGACCTTTTGTCACTGGAGCGTAAAAGGTTGAGGGGTGATATTATAGAGATCTATAAAATTATGAGGGGTGTAAATAAAGTGAATAGCAAGGGTCTTTTCGCTATGGTGGGGTAATTTAAAACATGGGGGCATATTTTTGAGGTGAGAGGAGAAAGCCTTAAAAAGGCTTTTATATACTGGTTTGTTTTTGGAATGAAGACATGATGGATGCAGTCACAGTTACAACATTTAAAAGACATTTGGATAAGTTAATGCAGGCAAGTAGAACTATTTTACTGTGGGTACATGGTTAGCACTGACTAGTTTGGACCGAAGGTTCTGTTGCTATGACTGAATTTCTTCTTTTGAAGATAGGAAACCAATATCAGAACTGTTCCTGAGCTGGTTTCCAAAAGGGGGGAAATGGGTTCACCGGGTGAACAATCACTGACTTGGGACTTCCAAGGCCACATCCAGTTACTTGGCACGGAGACAGGTTTCCTGTGCAATTAAGGGGAACAGGCAAACTCCCCATAGTCATGAGCAAATCATAGGCCATCCATTTTGAGAGGAGCAGCAGTAAAGGGAGAGTAACCTAGATGGTGAGTCCATGAGGTATAGTACACATTCACCGATATTATTGGAAATGTAAATTAAAACGGAAAACGCAGTCAGGTCACCACTGCAGGGTGACTTCTAAGTGAAGCCTAAGGCTGCACACACCCCCAGACCTGGCAAGGCCTGGCTGGAACACTTGTGTTCCCTTATTTTTAAACTGACACCCTAGTTCGCGATTCTCCCACAAGAGGAGACATCCTTCTGACAGTACTCAGTCAACTTCCCCAGGATTAAGATTCCTCTGACTCTTCTAAATTCCAGGGGGTGCAGGCCTTGCCTGTCTAATCTTTCTTCATGAGGCAATCTGCTCATTCTCAGTATTGTCCAGTAAACCTTCTCCTAACTGCTTCCAATACATTAATATCCTTCTGTAAGTATGGTAACCAATACTGTACACAATACTCCAGACACAGTCTCACTGACACTCTGTATAACTGAAGCATAAACTCCCTTTTCTTGCATTCAGTCCCCTTTGCAATAAAAGATAACAATGTCTTAGCGTTTCTGATTACTTGTTATACCTGCAGACTAACCTTCTGTGATTCACAGACTTGGCCATTCAGATCTCTCTGCATCTCAGAGCTCTGCAACCTCTCACCATTTCGATATTGTGTTTTTTTTTCACTTAGACTATCCAAAACCCTTCATAAGCACCTTATGTCCAGTTCACGACTCACTGTCCTACCTACCTTTGTGTCATAAGCAAATTTAGCCACCGTATCTACAGTCTGTTTATCCAAATCATTTACACACATTGTAAAAGTTGAGACTCCAACACTGACCCCTGTGGCACACCTTTCCTGACATCCTGCCAGCCTGAAAAAGACATTTATTCCCACTCTTTGTTTCCTATTAACTGACCAGTCTTCTATCCATGTACGTTAGCCCCTACACTGTGAACTTTTATTTTCTGATTGGCCGGAAACTCAAAAGGTGTAAGGGGTAGGTAAGAAAGTGGAGAGTGATACTCCAATCCACCGTAATCTTACTGAATGGTTGAGAGGCTGAATATTCTGCTCTCGCTCCTAACTCTTCCATGTGTAAGAGCTAAGAGTTATTGGGAATGTGTTGTGTGAGCAAAGTTTTACATGGCATTGGTGTTAGGGATTTAAGTATTGATCATTTGGTTCCCCTCTGGTCCTGTTAAAGATGTAGACTCAGGCTGAATTACATTTCCACACCCCAAGCTCCTGAATGTGGGCCAAGTTCACTGCATCTTGATATTCCATCCATGGTTAGCAACTCTTTGAATGTCCTGCAGTCACCAAATATTAAAAATTAATCTCCCAGACACTTTGAGCCAGCAACTCAACAAGCACTTGGTTTCCTGGTAAGTATTTATTGGCTATGAGAAAGAAAAAGGTTATTTTGACCGAGTCAGGACATCCAATGAGAGCCTAGTCACCATTCAGTTGGCAATGTAGTGCTCAGCAATTCAAGGGAGAGATGGTGCATTTGTTTCTTTTATGAGATATGGACCATTTTATGGTCTGGCATTTGTTGCACAACCTTACTTGCCCTTGAATAGAGTGACTTGCCTGGCCATTTCAGAGGGCATTCAAGAATTAAGGACCTAGCTACAGTTTAGGATTCACATATAGGCCAGACAAGGTAAGGATGGCAGATTTCATTCCCCGAAGGACATTAGTGAACAAGATGGGTTTTTGCGACAGTCGGTAATAGTTGATTTGACTAGCATTTCTGAGACTAGTTTCACATTCCAGATGTGTTCACAGGATTCAAATTCCACCAGGTGTTGAGGTGGAAATGTGTCAACAGACCACTTACCTAGGACTCTAGATTATTAGTCCAGTGACATCACACTACGCCACTAGCTCTCTCACTGCCTCCAGGAATATGACCAACCCTAAAATTGGCAATCCAAATGCTGTGTTCCTCCAACATTCACCTTTTGTAAGGAATTGGCATTTGATGAGAATCCAGGGCCCTGACTGACTTTTCTCTGTCTCTCTACACCTCACCCCCAACCTCCTCACTGTATCCACCTTATAGCCTGGGAAAGACAGAAAGGTCAGACGTAGTTTAACCCCACTCCCACTCAGGGTGAGCACAGTTGCGGATTGAAATTGAGACCTACCAATCTGAGGGTTCTGTGTTTTTTTTAAAATCAAACTGGACTATCATGGCGATCATCATTTCAGAAAAGACATTAATTTGGTAAATCACTGGAAAAGTGGTTAACTACAGTTAAAATCGAGGCAGTGCACAGCCTGTCAACACTGGGAAGTGTTAACAATTCCAAGGGATGGTCTGGTAGGCTGAGATGGTTAGTGTTAATGCAGTTGTGTGTCTACACTCCTAAATGGGCCATTATGATAATTACTGTTCAGCTTTCTTTGGACACTTTAAGAGCCCTCAAGCTAATTTTGAGTTGTTGACTGCAGTCTCTATTTCTAATCAAACGTCGGACTGTTTATTCCAAAGCTTTTGGCTGTGGTAACGACATCACTGTTACTGCAGTGACCTGTGTTCTGTAACAAAGCGCTGAGTAAGCGTTACACCTCAGGTTCATGAATCCTAACAGTTACATTTCTTGGGGACTGACTGCAAGTTATTGATGTCACTGCCATAAGACTCATTGGAATGTAATATCCTTTTTAAAATGCTTCCTATTAAAATTTTAATTGAGTCAATCTTGACTGAGGCCTAGGATCAAGGTCGTCACAGGGGTGGGTGTTAAATTCCACCCAAAAAGTACATGTTTCACTCCCCATTCAATTTAAAAGAAGCACGTTAGACACTTTGTTGAATTCTGAGGCTGAAGTCAGGAATGACATGAAAAGAAGAGAGGCTTCAAACATGACAGCAGTTTTATTCTGTGAAATTACTGTGCAATGCACAGAGACACATAAATCCAGCCCAGGTTTATAAAGTTCACCTGCTGGCGATTTGGCATTGGATTATCTCACTTTCAACCCAAATTCTTATTGGCTGAGAAGTCTAACACAAAACCTAATCAAATCCTAAGGTTTTTTAGCGATCTCATTTTGAGGTGCCATTGTGCGATGTGGAGAGGGTTCTGTTGATGGGCGAAGCTGCAGGGGAGGGGCTGGTGGCAATGGAAGCCGCTTGCTTAGAAATGGTTTTCTGATCCAGGGAGAAGGTGCGGTTCTCCGGTTGCAATCTGATGAGTTTTTGCAGCTGAGCACAAGAATATTTATTCTGTATCTGACTGTGCTTCCTGACCTAGGAGTGTCTTGGCCTTGGGAAAAATTCCATTCCTTGGCATTAACATCCTTCAGCTGTATGCAGTGGCGCAGATGGTATCCAAGGAAGGCGCAGGTGGCATGGCAGTCAAGTGGTGGTAGATCGAAGCAGAATGTGAAGGAGATTTCATTATTCCATTGATGTAGCTACAATGTGAACTATCCTTAATGTTTGGCCAGAGGATGCTTTGAAATGGAAATCAGATATTTCAGGTAGTTGTAAATCCCCATGTTTTTCCACAGGCTACGACCCTGGATTGCACAGTGTGGCTTTGTTGGTGATTTGTATGATCAGTAATGCAGTAAATGTACCTCAAAATGCAGCAATGATAACATTTCACAGCTGTTTCAGGATTTCTTTCCTGCTGCCCTCAAACCATGATTTATTAATCCGTAAGGCATTACAACCCTATGTCTAAAGTAGACAAGTCCTGTTCAGGCAGCGCCTTGCAGGACATTGCAAAGTGATTACAGCTGATGAAATTGCTGTTCCAATGCATCTGGCGAAACAAGCTCCCTCAAAGCAACAAGGTTATAACGACCAGGTAATCCAATTTTATATGTTGTGCGAGGGTTAACAGTTGAACAAGACACCATGAGACCATGGGATTTTTTCATGCGGACTGGAGTGGGAAAACAGACTCCTGTTTCATTGGCACATGCAAACGGAAGCTATCCCAATGCACCCCCTTGTTGTTGCACATCCACTGGTCTCTGGAGTGGAATTTCAATGCACAATTTTCTGGTGCTGAGATGAAGGTGTTCTCAGCTGAGCCATGGCTGGTACCTTACAGCTTGTTGTAATTTCTTTAACTGTAATGGCAAGTCAGCCTTAGCCTTACAGAGGGAGCAAGTCAATGTATTGTATTTGAGGGAATGGAAGAGGGGGCAAGGGTCTCACTGCAATCTACCATCTTTCAAATCTCCCCTCTTTAATGTGGCTAACATTATAGCTGCAAATGAATCAAGTAGGAAAAGCCGTGGATAGGATGCAGCCTCATCCCAGTGAGAGGTTGATTGCATTTATTTTGCATCTTATCACAGCTCTTAGAAAATGACAAAGTGCCTCATATTTAATCAATTGCTTTGAAGAGCACTGGCAGTAAAACAAAAGTTTTTTGCACACAGCGCGCAACCACAGGATGAAAGATGTTTTTGTTGGTGGAGTGGTTAAAAGGGCAGGAGTTTGCCTAGGAAATTGGGAGATCCTCTGGTCTTTTGTGAAATGCACCAACAGTATCTTTCATGTTCTCCTATGCTGCAGGTGCAGTCATTTCAACCAAGTAGCAACGACACTGCAGCAGTCCCTCACTGTTGTCCTGGAATGTCAGTCTGGAGTATACACATGGGCCATGGATTGAGGCTAGAACTGCAAACTTTCGACTCAATGATGAGCCATCATGGTCAGATTAGGGCTGCGAGAAATGGCCATGATCAAACTTCTGGCAGCGACAGTGAAAAGACAGAAATCTTAAATAATTATTTTGTTTCCCTATTTAGAGTCATAGAGCTGTACAACATGGAAACAGATCCTTCGGTTCAACCCGTCCATGCCGACCAGATATCCCAACCCAATCTAGTCCCACCTGCCAGCACCTGGCCCATATCCCTCCAAATACTTCCTATTCATATACCCATCCAGATTCCTTTTAAATGCTGTAATTGTACCACCCTCCATCACTTCCTCCAGCAGTTCATTCCAAACCCGTATCACCCTCTGTGTGAAAAAGCTGCCCCTTAGGTCTCTTTTATACCTTACACCACTCATGCTAAACCTATGGTCTCTAGCTCTGGACTCCCACACTCCAGGGAAAATACTTTGTCTATTTATTCTATCTATGCCCCTCATGATTTTATAAACCTCTATAAGGTCACCCCTCAGCCCTAGCCTATTCAGCCTCTCCCTTTAGCTCAAAGCATGGCAAAATCCTCATAAATCTTTTCTGAATTCTTTCAGATTTCACAACATCCTTCCGATAGGAGGGAGACCAGAATTGCATGTCATAACACCACAAGAAACAGGAACAGGAGTAGGCCATTCGGCCCCTCGTGCCTGCTCTGCCATTCAGTCAACTCATGGCTGATCCAACATTCCTCACATCCTCCTTGCTGCATTTTCCCCAAAACCCTTGGGTCCTCAACTGGTCGAGATTTTTTTTTATCTCGGCTTTAAACATGCACAAGGACTTGGCCCCCTATAGCTTTCTGTTGCAAGGAGTTACAAAGTTCTTCTCTTCCCTCTGAGAGAAGAAATTCTTTCTTAGCTCACTCATAAATACGCATCCCTTTATTCTGAGACGATGCCTCTGCTCCTAGACTCTCCCATGAGGAGAAACATCTCCTCAGCATTTATCCCATCAAGCCCCTTAAGAATCAATGAGATTCAATGTTTCAATGAGATCACCTCTCATTCTTCACTACTCCAGTGAATAGAGTTCCAACCCGTTTAACATTTGCTAAGACAATCTCTCCTTATACTGGGGATCATCCTAGCAAACCTTCTCTGAACTGCCTCCAAAATGAAATGATATCATTCCTTAAATAAGAGGATCAAAGCATCTCGCAGTGCTGCAGATGTGATCTCGCCAGCACCCTGTACGGTTGCACTAAGATTTCCCAACTCTTATACTCCAACCTCCTTGAAATAAGGGCCAGTAATTAATTCCACACACTAATCTCCATCTGTTGGCCCTCACACCCCTTTTAAATCTTTCTGATTTGAGCTTAAAAATATGTCCCTTGGTTTTAAGCCCTCCTCCACCCCCAACTCCTTGAAAAGACCTTTATTATTCACTTTATCTGTGCCCCTCATAATTTTATAAACCTCTGTAAGGTCACCCCTCAATCTTCCTTCACTCCAGTGAAAATATTCCCAGTCTATCCATGCTCTCTTTTTACAATCTGCACATCTGTTGAAAGATTTCCAGGTCCTTGAATTCTTTCAGTTCAGCCATTAAGTCCCATTAACTTCAACAGAGAAGTAGTATTAAACAAATTAATGGGGCTCAAGGTAGATAAGCTCCCTCAGCCTGATGGCTTCCATTGTAGAATCCTAAAAGAGGTAGCGACATAGACGGTGAATGCATTGGTTGTAATTTTCTACCAATCCTTAGATTCTAAAGAAGTACCAGAGGATTGGATAACTTCTAAAATGGCACCAACTATTCAAAAAGGGAGGAAGGAGAAAAGCAGGCAGCTATAGTCTGGTTAGCCTAACACCTATTGTTGGAAAAGTAATGGAATCATTTATTGGGGAAGTAATAGCAGAACATTTGGGAATGTGAATTAGACCAGAACAAAACCACATAAAACACAAGGATTTATCTTCTGAAGGGTGGAATTGAGAAGCTGTTCCAAACTTGTATCAAACTTATGTTAGACCACGAGGGGAGTACTGTGCACAGTTACACTCACCAAGCTATAGAAGGAATGTAGATGTACTAAAAGGTTTGCAAGAGAAAAAGGTTTGCAACAAATGGACACAAGAACTGCTGGAGAAACTCAGCTGGTCTGGCAGTATCTGTGAAGAGAAAACAGTTAACATTCGAAGATTTTCAAGACTGATGCCACAACTGCAGGGTTATACCTGTTAGAAAAGAATAAGCAAAATGGGCCTCACTTTTCTCAAAAAAAGAAAGTTGAAAGGTGACCAAATAATGTCAAGTAGAATGATGATAGAATAAACTCAGGGAGCACAATTTCATCTGTAGGAAAGAGCAAAACTAATCAATATAAAATTACTTTGTTCATTTGTACTGTCCCTGAAGGCAAGTGCTGTCTTATTGCCTGCTGATATTTCATCCTGAACTGTTTTCTAAGTAGTTCTTTTATCTGTGGTGGATTGACAATGTCTCCCACTCCTTGGGACAGGACAAGGAGGCAGGTCCCAAGTCTGTCTTGGTGGGATTGGGGTTCCTGCGGGTTTCTCTCTCCAAGCTACGCAACATTCCTGGCTTGGGAATATATTGGTTGTTCCTTTGCAGTTGCTGGATCAAAATCATGTAATTCCCTTCCCAACTGTCATGGTGGGCTGGTCCGCCAACCCATGGACTGCAGCCAATCGCTTTCTCCAGGGCAGTCAGGGATGAGCAATAATTACCCATTTTGGTCGAACTCGAAATGCCCACATCCATGAAAATGTTGACATTGTGCTTTGGTATTATTCTGAACCCTGTGTTGTTTGTCCAGCAAACTGTCACACCCAATACACCCTGCTCCCACTCCAAAGAGAAGGCAGTCATCAACAAATGAAATGGAGAGTTCAAAAGAAGTGTCTTATCCAGAACATGGGTCATGTGGAACAGTCTGCCACAGGGAGAAGCTGAGGAAAATAATATGGATCCATGTAATGGGAAGCTAGAAGTATGTGAGGGTTAGCATACTGTTGACAAAGGATGATTGGAGCAAAGGCATGACATATCCTCATTTAGAATATTGTGTCCAATTTTGGGTCCCACACCTCAGGAAGGACGCACTGGCACTGGAGCGTGTCCAACGGAGATTCACACGGATGATCCTGGAATGGTCGGCCTAACATACGATGAAAGGCTGAGGATCCTGCGATTGAATTCATTAGCATTTAGAAGGTTGAGGGGAGATCTAATAGAAGCTTATAAATAATGCATGGCTTCGAAAGGGTGGATGCTGGGAATTTGTTTCCGTTAGGTGGGGGGACTGGGACCTGTGGGCACAGCTTTAGAATTAGAGGGGGTCAATTTAGAACAGAAATGAGGAGACATTTCTTCAGCCAGAGAGTGGTAGGCCTATGGAATTCATTGCCACGGAGCGCAGTGGAGGCCGGGACGTTGGGTGTCTTCAGGGCAGAGATTGATAAATCCTTGATCTCGCAAGGAATTAAGGGCTACGGGGAGAGTGCGGGTAAGTGAAATGCCCATCAGCCATGATTAAATGGTGGAGTGGACTTGATGGGCCGAATGGCCTTATGTCCACTCCTATGTTTTATGGTCTTTATAGACTTGTTCAGTGTACTGTTTATTAAGTGGAGCTCTCTGTGAAATTTGCCTTACAATTTACTGCCTAGAAACGGTTCCCTGTGATGGGGAAATGGAGAGTGGGGGCACTTTCTTCTGCCTGAAGGTAAGTTCGACTCTCAGCAACGTAACCTCCACCAATGGGAGAGCAAGGAGACAGATCCAAATTCACCCCAATCAGAACGCAGTCAAACCACTGCCTGCCACAGCTCTGTCAGCATGAATCTGACTCACTAGCCAGCCAACACAAATACCCTCCAAGGAGGCCAGGTTTCTGTGGCAGCCTGGACATCTACAAGCATGTTGTAGCCTGGAGTTATGGAAGGTGATGACAGGGGCTTTGATTTTTATGGCTGACCAGGAATCTCTCTAACTCTTACTGTTTGCCATTGACGTTTCTGGAAGGATTTGAGATTCAGCCATGTGATGAGCACACCTTCCTTGAGCCATCAAGTCATACAGCTTTTTGTTCAGAGGCAGAGACACGATTCAGTACACCAGAAGACCTCCACTGTCAGGATATAATCTTAAAATAGAGGGAAATTTGGCAGCACTTTGGTGCGAAACTGGAATTCTCTGCCTCCAAATCATGAGGGTAAAGCACGTAAGTGGAGTCGAGCTGACCATGATCTAAATGGATGAGGGGTAGCTCAAGGATCTTGTGTTTCCGAACAAACAGGAAATGGCCTGGTGACTGTTGGATCCAGGACTTACCCTCCTGAAGATATAAATGCCTCATGTTTAGATTTGGTTTTTAGTTCTTCAGATTGTGTTTCTAATTAATGAAACCTGAGCCAGCCTGGTTTGCCCAGGTCTGTAAGCTGCCCTGAACGATGATCAGTGTGTCTGGAAGGAGCCCATCCAGTCCTGTGAACGGGAGAGCACACGGTTATTATCAGATCTTAGCTGTTATAGCGCTGTGAGGGTTGATGACAATGAAATATTCTGGACTTAAATCTGAAACTGCTGACTCGGCCAGGATATTCATCTATCCTGAGACTGTCAGTCCATTCACTGAATGGATGTGAATCTTCACCTTGACCTCATGAGTAACTTCGAAGGTGATTGGTGGAGAGAGCTGGCAAGCTGCACTTTGCCTTGTTTTTTATTTATGTATTTCTGGCTAACGTATTCAGGCAGTCATCATTCTTTGCTGGCTTTTGTTCAACATGATGAGTGTGTTCTGCACACCAGCCGACTGTCTCTCTTCCAGCCGTAGAAAAATATTTGAAATTAAATCTCAATTGAATTGGAGGAAAGGATGAAAAAGCCTGAGCTTTCTATACAATAAGATCCTTCTCGTATCAGTGGCAGCATTAACCTCACCGGTGCAATGTCTAATGATCCTGTCTCATGCTGTTGCCTCTTAGGTGAAATAAAGCTAGTTTTAACAGAAGGACCATCATAGCTCCTCTTCCTCAGGTATCGGAACATGCAGAGCCATCTCTTGGTACAGGTATAAGTAGCCGAACTTAACATAGAGGACCAGTCGGTGACCATAATCAGGGGATGACATTTGATCCCTAAAGAAACATCTGTACACAAATTGTTTCCATTAGAGATTACCAGAAAGGGAACGTGTCCATTGCCATTGTCCGAGCACATGGGTGCTCAATCCACTTTTTCCGACCTCTCCTGAAATTCCTGGGCTTCACTAATTATTTGGTAGCAAACCTAAGACGTTTGCTTGACTCAGTGCTGCACTGGATAATCTACCTACTAACTGAGCCAAGGAAGCAAGCTCTAGATCTTTCAACAATGAGGAGAAAGTGAGGTCTGCAGATGCTGGAGATCAGAGCTGAAAATGTGTTGCTGGAAAAGCGCAGCAGGTCAGGCAGCATCCAAGGAACAGGAGATTCGACGATTCAGGCATAAGCCCTTCATCAGGAATCGGGCATAAGCCATTCCTGATGAAGGGCTTATGCCCAAAACGTCGAATTTCCTGTTCCTTGGATGCTGCCTAACCTGCTGCGCTTTTCCAGCAACACATTTTCAGATCTTTCAACAACGTGCAAGTGTTTCATTTCAAAGAAAAGTGTGATTTTTCTTAGGAAGGAATTGGTCAGTTCTACGTTGGGCCCAAGCCCCTGCTGATTCCATGGGCGCAGAGGATGGAATCGTAAAACCCCTTCAGTGTTGAAGAAGGCTATTTGGCCCATTGAATCCATGCTGACCTTCAAAACCTGGTCAATTCTCCTCCCCTCTCTTTGTAATCCTGTATTTTCCATGGCCAATCCGCTTACCCTGCACATCTTTGGACTGCAAGAGGAAACCGGAACAACCGGTGGAAACCCACAGAGACCTAGGGAGAATGTGCAAAGTCCTCACAGCCAGTCCCCTGAAGGTGGTAATCTTAACAACTTAAAATCAATATTTCCATCTTAGAGAGGAATAGTGATCTCCCTTGAACCTGCACAAGTCACGTGTCTCTAAACTCTGAATCTTGGTGTACCAATGTTATGCCTACACATTCTACTCGAATGTTTTATGGCTTGTGTGAGTCAAATTTGGAAATTTAGTGTCAAATTATTGAAATTTTTGTTCTGCAAGCCTTCATGCAAAGGGACGTAGGTGCACTTTGAACTGAAGTGAACAGTCAGTGGCTGGACTACTGTGCAATTAATTCATGTATTTAATTTTTTTAAAAAAGTTGAACCAAATCAATGCTTTTGTTGGACATTTTTGCCAAAAATATACACATTTTCAATTTTGTTTATTTTTTGTCTTGTCTTTCTAGACTCAGAGTAAATCTATCTGAAGACAACTATTACGCTGGTATAGGCCTCGACTTCCAGGCCAGTGTTAAAGGTCATTGCCAAGGATGTTGTTACCCCACTATTTGATGATGCCTCCCATTGTCTTTGTAATGGCCTTGTTGTCCTTGGTCCAGGCTGACTCCACGATTGAAGGTAAAGCTCTCCTATTTAATAGAACTTGTGGTGATGTCACTGCCAGTGATTAATAGGATGCATTGAAAAAGAAAAATGTGACTGAATATCAATATCGCAATCATTTTTTGGTACTTATCTTGTACTTATGTATCTTTTCCAATTCAAACTGAGTCAACCATTGGAACAGGATCAAGGAGTTGAATGGCATTCCTGTGCTCCTTGTTTCTTTCCTTTGAAGATTAAGATTACAGTAGGAAAAAGGTCCACAAATGCTGTCTGCTAACTGCCTCAACTCAGTGATGTTACTGATCCCTAGTGCATACTCCACTGGGCACTATGCATACCTATTAATGTATCAAAACCACCTTTTCAGGGTTGGTGGATTATGGATGAAAATGTGTTGCTGGTTAAAGCACAGCAGGTTAGGCAGCATCTCAGGATATCTTAGCCTGCTTGGCTACTCTCTCTCATTCCTGATGAAGGGCTTATGCTCGAAACGTCGAATTCCCTATTCCTGAGATGCTGCCTAACCTGCTGTGCTTTAACCAGCAACACATTTTCAGCTGTGATCTCCAGCATCTGCAGACCTCAGTTTTTACTGGTGGATTATGGAGCACAGTAACTTGGTCCTGGATGTTGTTAAAACAGAAAGATGGTTCTTTAACTTTGCATTGAAGCAACACGTTGTAAATACATACTTGATAATGTAGAATTTGAGTATTGTTGACAAAGACATATTTTATCAAAGCTTTTCACCTTGCCTTCATCAGAACAGCTTAACAAAGACCATTGTGGAAGGAAAACAGTATATTTGCAATATGAAGTACAGTGCTGATTGGGTGGCACATGCACTTTGATTGTTCGAGGTATTAACTTGGATAATGCACCAGCTAAATGATGACTGACAGTTAACTGTCAAGCTTTATTTGTGTTTTAAAGCAGGCAGATTGACTCTAATTGGTCAAGGTATTTCCTTGAAAAATGAGCAATATAATGGTTTCACCTGTTTAGTTGCATCTCAGTGCATTCACTTGGTGTTTCACTCCTCCTCTTTCCTCACTCTGAACACTGCCAGAGTTCCATATAATGCTGGAAAGGTCCAGTGGATCCGTTGGGTTTGGAGAAGGATTTTGCAAGGCAAAAAGCAACAATGATTCAGAGAGGGGTGCCTGAATGGCTGAAACTTCTAGCAAGATCTGTCGATGGGATTATATTTAGGAGTTTAAAGGTGGCTGCCTGTAGGACACAGGCTGGGGCCTAAAGTACACGTTCCAGTGAAATGAGACTTTAGCAGCATCTGAAGGTGGGGGCAATGGTTTGGAAAGTAGCTTGGAGTTCAGGTTTGATAGATGAGCAGTGAACAGTTAAAGATGCACACAACTGAGATGGACAAGCTCTGAGCAGAGAAGAGTTGTGGTTTTGAGACCGTTCAACATAGAACATAGAACGGTACAACACAGTACAGGCCCACGATCTTGTGCCGAGCATTTATTGTAATCTAAGATCAACCTAACCTACACACCCCTCAATTTACTACCGCCCATGTGCTTGTCCAGCAGTCGCTTAAATGTCCCTAATGTCTCTGGATTTACCATCACAGTGGCAATGCATCCCACGCACCCACCACTCTCTGTGAAAAGAACCTACCTCTGAATCTTCCCTGCATTTTCCTCCAATTACCTTCAAATTATAACCCCTTGTGACAGCCAGTTCTACCCTGGGGAAATGTCTCTGACTATCTACTCTATCTATGCCACTCATTACCTTGTACACCTCTATTAAGTCACCTCGCTTCCTTCTCTCCAGTGTGAAAAACCCTAGCTCGCTCAAACTCTCTTCAGAAGACAAGATCTCCAATCCAGGCAGCATCTTGGTAAATCTCCTCTGCACCATCTCTAAAGTATCTACATCCTTCCTATAATGAGGTGACCAGAATATTCCAAGTGTGGTCCAACTAGGGTTTTATAGAGCTGCAGCAAAACCTTGCTGCTCTTGAACTCAACCCCCCTGTTAATGAAAGCCAAAACACTACACTCCTTCTTAACAACCCTACAAACTTGGATGGCAAGTTTGAGGGAGCAATGTACATGGACCCCAAGATCCTGCTGTTCTCCCACACTGTTAAGAATCCTGTCTTTAACCCTGTACTCAGTATTCAAATTTGACCTTCCAAAATGAATCACTTTGCATTTATACAGGTTGAACTCCATCTGCCACTTCTCAGGCCAGCTCTTCATCCTGTCAGTGTCTTGTTGTAGCCTGCAACAGCCCTTGACACTATCTGCAACATCACTGACCTTTGTGTCATTGACAAACTTATGAACCCACCCATGCACTTCTTCATCTAAGTCATTTATGAAAACTACAAAGAGCAGAAGCCTAAGAATAGATCCCTGCAGGACACCACTGGTCACCGACCTCCAGTTACAATTCTTTCCATCCACTACCACTCACTGTCTTCTTTCGGCCAAACAATTCTGTATCCAGACAGCTAGGTTTCCCTGTATCCCATACCTCCTAGCTTTCTGAATGAGCCTACCTTGGAGAACCTGATCAAATGCCTTACCACATCCATTGCTCAACTTCTGTCAACTTGTCTCGTCACATCTTCAAAGAACTCAATAAGGCTTGTGAGGCATGACCTGCCCCTCACAAACCCACGCTGACTATTTTTAATCAAACTATGTTTTTCCAAATAATCATAAATCCCATCTCTCAGAATCCCTTCCAGTACCTTGCTTACCACAGAAGTGGCAACATCATAATTCTGATAATTTGAACCATGCACCTCTTAAACAAACTCAGATTTCTCCAGTTTCCTCATTTCCCCTCCCCCCACCTTGTCTCAGTCAAATCCCTTAAACTCAGCACCGCCTTCCTAACCTGCAATCTTCTTCCTGACTTCTCCGCCCCCACTCCACTCCGGCCTATCGCCCTCACCTTGACCTCCTTCCACCTATCGCATCTCCAACGCCCCTCCCCCAAGTCCCTCCTCCCTACCTTTTATCTTAGCCTGCTGGACACACTTTCCTCATTCCTGAAGAAGGGCTTATGCCCGAAACGTCGAATCTCCTGCTCCTTGGATGCTGCCTGACCTGCTGCGCTTTTCCAGCAACACATTTTCAACTCTTAAACAAAGCTGCCCAATGGAGGGTAGGTTGGATTGGTTTGACCCTATCATGAATTTGACGACTCAGAACGTGGCCTCTTGCACTAGGTTCCTGGAATGAAGAATTCCAGCATGAAGTGATTAGATCATGACTGGACTTGTCCTTGATATCTGTTCAACATAATTGTGGTCAGAACATGCTGTATCTGCACTCGTGTGACCTCATGGCTCACCACACCATGTAGGGTTTCCTTTGTATTGATGATATCATAGAATCCCTAGAGTGTGGAAACAGGCCCTTCAGCCCAACAAGTCCACACTGACCCTCCAAAGAGTAACCCACCCAGACCCATTCCCCTCCCCAGATCCATTCCCCTACTCTATTATCCTATATTTATCCCTGACTAATTCACTTAACCAACACATCCCTGAACACTCTGGGCAATTTACCAAGTTCTTCATTCCAGCAACTTAGTGCAAGAGGCCATGCTCTGTGAGTCATCAAACTCAGAATAAGGTCAAACCGATCCATCCTACCCTCCATTGGGAAGCTTTGTTTAAGGTATGCATGGTTCAAATTATCAGAATTATTATGTTTCTACATCTGTGGTCAGCAATGTACTGGAAAGGATTCTGAGAGGTAGGATTTATGACTATTTGGAAAAACATAGTTTGATTAAAGAAAGTCAGCGTGGGTTTGTGAGGGGCAGGTCATGCCTCACAAGCCTTATCTTTGGATTGTGGTAAGAAACCGTAGCACCCGGTGGAAACCCATGCAGACATGGGGAGAATGTGCAAACTCCACACCGACAGTTGCCCGAGGCTGGAATCGAATCCAGGTCCCTAGTGCTGTGAGGCTGCAGTGTTAACCATTGAGCCACCGTGCCACCCAAAGGATACCGTTCTGCCTTCACAGCTTCTTAAATGGCTTTCAAAACACCCCAAAGCACATCCCCTTCCTGACAGCTGCTAAACTTGTTTCAGTTATTGACAGAGGCTGTTGAGGGGACATTAGTAGCAGATGTGGTTGGTTGCTCTTTGTGGTCTTCCTTTAGTTATCTATACAATTCTCACTACCACATCCAAACTAACTATTCTTCTTTCACCTCTATCCCTCTGCGGGGCATCTTACTGGATAATGAATGCTGTCATTGTCTCATCCTCTTTACCATTCACCTTCTAGTATTGATAGTAGCTCCCAATACGCTAAGCAGCCAAAAGTTTTCACAGTCAAGCCTATCGCAGCATCAGCTCTTCAGCACAGCTGAGAAACCAGAGGGAACTGGAACTTTTGGCTGATCTTTGCTCCGTTACCCAGGAGAGTTAGGGCTAATGATACTCCCTTGACTGTTTATCCAGCAAATTATTACTTCTCACACATTCCAAAGGTAGTGAGTTATTTTTAAGTGTTCTGTAGATGGCGAGTGTTTTCTTTTTGAGGCCAGAAGTCAGATGACACCTGTTTGCTGTCCCTTCATCAGGTGAAGTGGACAGTTTGATCCCACAATGAGAGAATGACGTAGTTGAAGAGGAATTGTTGATCAGGACACTGAAAGAATTCCCCCTCTCTCTATGGTAAGATCGTGGCTAGTTTGTCGAGACGACAGCCTGCCAGTGAACTTTAACAACCCTTATTACGTACATACAGGAGATGGTATGTCCGTATCTTCTACACTCAGCTCTCAGGTCCATGTGCTTTGACATTATTGAGACATAGCTCCTCATGTACATACTCTGTAGCTATTATTGGAGTAAAGGTTGAGTTAACCCGTATATCCCACAAACACTTTGCTACTTTTACAAATGCCTTAATCATCACCAGCATCATCTCTGTTTAATATCTCAGTGGAACCATTGACCAACCAACTGACATCATTGCAGTGAGGCTGAGATGTTGGGTTCTCCAGGGAATCAGTGTAGCCAACTGCAAACATCCCCCAGCCCTTGAGGCGATTCTCAGATGGAGAAAGAGACACTGACCCTGGATGCTTATTTTATTGAAACTTTCTGAGGAATGAAAACTGTCTGAGGGAGTCTGTCCTGTTACCCCCTTAACTGTTTAACTCACATTGCAGGGTCTGTGTTTCCATGGGTACTTCTAGATCTACTGTCTTTTCCCCTCTTTTACTCCTCAGCCTCTGTCAGCTGATAGTGATAGTTTTCACAGTAGTGCAGAGTTAGTACATGCTTGAGGCAGGAGCTGTGTGTTCAAGATTCAAACTGGCCAGTGTTCCAGTGCTATACTGATGAAGTGCTGCACTGTCAAAGGTCTCAACTTGGATGAGATGTTAAACTGAAGCCCTGCTTTCCCTTTCAGGTAAACATTAAAGTTTCTAAGGCCCCTTCTGTCACTGCTGGAGTGGGTGAGGACTTCCCTATAAATAAGAAGTAAAGCCAGCCATTGAGTCCCAGTCCTGCATTGTTCACGTTGAAGGCTGTACCTTGCATGCTCTCCTTGTGTCTCAGGTGGCATATCCTTTGAAGGTCCATTATTAAGTAATAATGAGGTGTTGCCATAAAATTCAAAGCGAAAAATCCTACAGAATAACAAAGAATTTGGAGCATGTAAAATTAGAGTAGATCTTTGCTGGTGTTTATGTTTGACAATAGACAATAGACTCTCTGGGTGAAGAAGTTTCCCCTCATCTCAGTCATAAATGGTCTACCCCGTATTTTTAAGCTGTGTCCTCTGGTTCAGCACTCACCCATCAGCGGAAACATGTTTCCTGCTGCCAGAGTGTCCAATCCTTTTCTTAATCTTATATGTCTCAATCAGATCCCCTCTCAGTCTTCTAAACTCAAGGGCATACAAGCCCAGTCGCTTCAGTCTTTCAGTTTGCTGGTATCTCCATCTGAAGATTCACAACCATTTAATTAAGGCAATTCTTCCTCATCTCAGTGCTAAATGGCTGAGCTTTCACTGAGATTGTGATCTCTAATCCTTGATACTCCAGCCCTGGAACATTTCCTCCCAGTTACTGCTCCAGCAAAACTCCACTGAATTTTCCATGTTTAGGTGAGATTATTGTATATTCTTCTAAACTACAGGGAAAATAAAATTAATCTAATCTTCCCAATTAAATGTCATCCAACAATCCCCTTATCCTAATGTCTGTTTCAGAACTTTTATTGTACCCCCACCATCAACCATATCTTTCTCTTGGTAAGGAGACCAAACTGTGTGCAATACTTCAGCTGTTTCATGTTGGTCTCTCTTCAGTTCTATACAATTACATTAAGAATGCTTTTTTAATAAAGGCCTTTAACTTACTGCAATTCATATACAGCATACTAAGGCTCCTCTGACATTACCTAGACTCTCTCCCTTAAAAAAACCCTCCTATTCATTGAGTCCCTATAGTGTGGAAGCATGCCCTTTGGTCTAATAAGGTAAAAACAATGACTGCAGACGCTGGAAACCAGATTCCGGATTAGTGGTGCTGGAAGAGCACAGCAGTTCAGGCAGCATCCGAGGAGCAGCGAAATCGATGTTTTGGGCAAAAGCCTAAGTCCACACCAATCCTTTAAAGGGTAACCTACCCAAACCCATTTACTGTGGCTCTGCATTTACCCCCTGAGTAATGCACCTAACCTGCACACTATGAGGAATTTAGCATGGCCAATTCACCCTAACCTGTGGGAGGAAGCCCACGCAGACACAGGGAGAATGTGCAAACTCCACACAGACAGTCACTCAAGGGTGGAATCAAACCAAGATCCCTAGCACTGTGCAGCAACAACACTAACCACCGAGCCACCATGCTGCTTATATTGTTCCTGCCAAAATGCACAACTTTACTCTTTTTCACATTATGTTCCAGCTTTCATATTCTTGCTGACTCTGTTAGCTGTGCAGATACTTTGCACCCTCCTCACAGCCTTTTTCTCTCGTGACTGTGTGCCATCTGTGAGGTTGAATCCATTGCAGTTAACCCTGTGGTGGAGGAAGTAAATGGTTAACTTGCAGAAACATTGTTTTCTCAACTCAAGAAGTCACAAATGGCTGATCAAACACTAAGAGGCTGCAGGGAAGGTTGGGCTTTTGTTACTGTCATCTGTTTGGAATGTCACACCTGCATAATTTGGATTATTCTGAACTTTAAGGCAAGTTTTCGTATGACCCCAGGAATCATTTCTGTCTATGGACAATAACTTTACATTTAACTGAAACAAAGCATGTGGACTTGATGTGCCAAATGGCCTACATCCACATTGTAAGGATACTATGATCTTGTCAGAAACTTATAAGGTTCCCATCTCTCAACCCTCATAGGCTGCACTGTGTTCTAGATTGTCTTAGTATGACTGGCTGACTGTTTCTTGTTGGATTTATGAGGGATAGTCAGCATTGTTAAGGATTGACAGAATGGTGAAAATGCAAAGACCATGTGCTGGATAATTAAAATAAAAACAGATTGTATTTGTATCGACATCTCTTAACGTAAAAGCCTTCGGTAGCCTTCACAGGAGACTAGCAAATGTGTGCCATGCTGTGGAGGGAGGTGGAAAGCCAGGGTCAGAAATAGAGATTTTAAGATTGGTTTTTAAATGAGGAGAAGCAGGCAGAAATGTCAAGCAGCTTCAGGGGAAAGAATCCAGAGAACGCAGCTCAAGGAGGCAAAACCTCAGCCTGGGGAGAGGTTAAGGTCAGGGTGGGTGGTGGGAAAATGAGTATGAGTCGATATCCAGCAATCATTGAGCTGGGCTTGTCTGTGAAGCCCTCTGTTGTCAAATAGCTAGATGGCACTAATTGGCTGGATTTAGACAGAAGAGAATGGATATTTCTACATGGACCAGATGGCAGGTCTGCACAAAGGAAGAGAAAGATTCAATCAGTGTTGGCATGTTCCTTTTGTTTGGTAAGCTGTTTGTATTTGTTGGGAGAGGGGTGAAATTGGAGCTGGAGGGGACAGGTGAGCAAAGGGGGTAAGGGGTGATTGCCACAGGCAAGAGAAAAACGTGAGTTCAATTCTGACCTCTCTTTGGTGTGAGGATTTGCTTTAGGTATTATCTACTCAACCTGTCAGGGATGTTATCACACGCTTCCAGAGCTGTGGTGGGGTTGGGGGCGGTGGATCTTTGAACATGTGTGTCCTGGCCCAGAGGTGGGGAAACTACCAATGCACCACTAGAAAGCTGATTGAGTGGCGCTGAGGATGGAGCAGCCTCCAGCTATGGGTTCAGATTTCAAATGCAGTCTGAAATTCTGACCAACAAAGAACCTGGTCCCTGATGTCTACTCAGCACAATCCTGCTACACTGGTATAGAATATCCTGTTGCCATAACAACCAAAACAGGAAACCAAATTTCAGCATAGCAAAGGGAGCAAATCCTTTAAATTGGTAAGACAAATTTGACGGTGGGGGGTGGAGGGAGGGGTTCCTGGGTCCGTTAAACCCATTTGTGTTTTAGAAAGCGATGTTGATTTTTTTGCCAAAAACACTGTCTAGGCATTGCTGAGAGTTTTTGTTCAGTCACTTTCTTCCAGGTGTAATTGATGCCAAAACCGTCTCACCGGCCCTTCAGTGATGGTATCGAAAGCAATCCATTGGTGATGGGTCGGAGCCCTGATGTTGACCAATTTATAAAGAACCTCTACAGTGTGGAAGCAGGCCATTCAGCCCACAAAGTCCACACAGACCCTCTGAAGGACATTCCATCCACCTGCACCCTGACTCTATTACCCTACACTTCCCATGGCTAACCTACACATCCCTGGACACTGTGGGCAATTTAGCATAGCCAATCCACCTAGCCTGCACATCTTTGGATTGTGGGAGGAAACCGGAGCACCCAGAGGTATAGACACGAGGAGAATGTGCAGACTCTGTGTCGACAGTCGGCCCAGGCTGGGATCAAACCCAGGTCCCTGGCGCCGTGAGGCAGCAGTGCTCACCTCTGAGTCACTGCCATCTATTGTCAGAATATAGTCAGAACTGGAATAGGAAACGGGGAATATTTCCACTCACCTGTTTATTCAGCCTACTGGAATTATTGACATTAGATGGAAGATCCAACAAAGTGACTTCTGCCAAGTGACTGAGAGGACAGTGCCCGTGAACTATGACTCAGAGAACATTAACATATGAACAGGTTCATCTAAAACTTCAGAAGCAAAACACTGAGAATCAGCGCTGGTGAAAGTAGGCAGGAAAACACCATTAAATAAAATGGGCCGACAGTTTGGTTAAAATGACCAGTACGGAAATGTCTGAGGACCAGGGCAGTGAGAAGGAATTTTAACCTCGAGAGGATGAGTGAGTTTTAGGAACAACTTGGAGATTTAAAAGCAATCCTTCAGTTGCATCAGGAAAAGTGGCTTCCATGTTTAGTTGAGAGAGACAAAAAGAAACTGCAGATGCGCTGAGAGGCACGGTTCCTCATCAAGGTGTGCAGTGATTCAGCTGGAGGGATACTGTGACACGTGTTTCAAGTTTGGAGTTGTATCTGCCCTGAGAGCAGAGGAACACCTGAGTTAATTATTTCAATCTAATGGAAATGCTGCCATAAATACTCAATGCTCGCATCTGCTTTCTTGTCTGTGTACGGAGGAGGACTAGCTCATGTTACTCTCACCGAAAGTTGCCTTTTTACACTTAGGATTTTCATTCAGCAGCAAAGTTTAGATCTGTGCAAGGAACAAGGTGCAGAGTGGAGATTGCTGAAGGGCAGTTTGAGGAGGAAGAAGAGGGGAGGAAAGCAGTGTGTGCTGCCACCGTTGCTGCTCTGAGTGCCAGCGATGCCCTTGTGGATCCAGCGTTCACTCGGGTTCCACTGTTATGGGGAGCTCATGCAGTGGGCATTCTTCCTATCTTATTGTAGTAATCCCCA
Source organism: Hemiscyllium ocellatum (assembly GCF_020745735.1). Lineage (NCBI taxonomy): Eukaryota > Metazoa > Chordata > Chondrichthyes > Orectolobiformes > Hemiscylliidae > Hemiscyllium > Hemiscyllium ocellatum. Next base: position 38,529,755 of record NC_083428.1, read on the forward strand.
ACCTCCTTTTACTTCACACTCTCATTTGTCCCCACCAATCCACATCTTCTCTTCCATTGTGACCAGTCATCCAGCAGTGAGAATGGGCACGATAGGAAAAGAGTGGAATAGAGTAGAATTTATCTAATTCAACTAACTCTTAGGGAGTGTTGCAGAACAAGAAGGCCTTGGAGTGCAGGTTCATAGCTCCTTGAAAGTGGAGTCGCAGGTGGATAGGATAGTGAAGAAGGCGTTTGGTATGCTTTCCTTTATTGGTCAGAGTAGTGAGTACAGGGGTTGGGAGGACATGTTGCAGCATTACATGACATTGGTTAGGCCACTGATTGGAATATTGCATGCAATTCTGATCTCCTTCTTATCAGAAGGATAGTCTGAAACTTGAAAGGGTTCAGAAAAAATTTACAAGGATGTTGCCAGGGTTGGAGGATTTGAGCTATATGGAGAGTTGAATAGGCTGGGGCTGTTTTCCCTGGAGTGTCAAAGGCTGAGGGGTGACCTCATAGAAGTTTATAAAATCACGAGGGGCATGGATGGAGTAAGTAGACAAAGTCTCTTCCCCGGGGTAGGGGAATCCAGAACAAGAGGGAATAGGTTTAGGGTGAGAGGGGAAAGATATAAAAGAGACCTAAGGGGCAACTTTTTCACTCAGAGGGTGGTACATGTATGGAATGAGCTGCCAGAGGAAGTGGTGGAGGCTGGTACAACTGCAACATTTAAAAGGCATCTGGATGGGCATATGAATAGGAAGGGTTTAGAGGGATATGGGCCGGGTCCTAGCAAGTGGGACCGAGGTGGGATATCTGGTCGGTGTAGACAAGTTGGACCGAAAGGTCTGTTTAAGTGACAGAAACTTCATGGAGGAACATTTCTCTTACACTCATGTGCACATGTTTGTACAACTGCTAAACTTTAATCTTCTTAGTAGAGATTTAACCTGTCCAATTTATCAGAGACAGGCTGTTCAGAGAGTTGCTTTGACTCCTGACATGCCCTTTGCAGATGCTGACTAGTTAGGAGACCATGAAGGCCTTGCTGAAAACCATTCCACCTGGACTTGGAAGCTCTTTGAGTGGAGAGCTTGAGTCCATTTCCCCTTTCCCCATCATTTCTGTGCTACCACTGCCAGATAATCATGGGGTACAGGCCAGTAGACATTGGAAGCCATGGTAAGGATCCATCATTCTATAATTCAAGGCCCAAAGTGTGCATGTTGTGTTTGATGCTTCATGCAATTAGTCAGGCAAGCAGGGAAGAAGGCATTAGAGCAATGTGATGCAACATCCTTGTCTTATGTCTTAGCTTGTACTCATTTGGAATTTAGAAGGAGGAGAGGCAGCCTTTTGAAGCATACACAATTCTTAAGGGACTTGACGGGGTAGATACAGAAAGATTGTTTCCCCTTGTGGGCGAGTCTAGGAGGTGTAGTTAGTAAATTTGCAGATGACACCAAACTTGGAGGTGTAGTGGACAGTGATAAGGTTACCTCAGAGTACAATGGGATCTTGTCTAAGGGGCAACTTTTTCATGCAGAGGGTGGCACATGTATGGGATGAGCCGTCAGAGGAAGTGATGGTGGCACTTCCACCATCATCTCTGAATTAAGGGGTCACACATTTAAAACCAAGATGAGGAAGCATTAATTCTCTCAGAGAGTAGTGAATTCTTTACTGCAGAGGGCTACTGAGGCTGGGTCATTAAGTCTATTCAAGATTTGGGACAGATTTTTTATCAGGAGAAGTTTTTTTTCACTCAAAAGGCTGTGAATCTTTGGAATTCTCTACTACAGACATTAAGGAAGCTCAATTTTTGAATATGTTTAAAGTAAAAGTTTGATCAATGATTACGAATGACACAACGACTTGTGGGAATAGTGTGAGTAAAAGACAGCGATGTGGTCTATCCACCATGATAGTATTAAGTGGCAGAGCAGCTTGATGGGATGAATGGTCTACTCCTGTTCCTACATTCCTAAGCAAAGGCCCACCATGTGATGTGCATTTTCTCGATCACTATCTCTCTCCAATCTCTCCGATAGACGGTAATCTTTTCAACTTGCTCCTCAGCAATCCTCCTGAGCTGCAAACACACAAACCCAGGTGCTCAGCAACCTCAGTGTGCTGTGATCAAAGATTTACAGCACTTCACATTACTGTGTTACCTTATTCAGGCTATTAACTATGATATTCTGAAACAATTTTCAGTAATGAGCATGAGTGAAAACGCCAATTAATTGCAGCCCTTGCCAGTACCAATTCATTTTTTTTTCTTCATTAGGGCTTTTTATGTGCTCAGCAGTTCATGAATCACAAATTCTCAGGAATAGCTGATATATTATGAAGCAGCACCGATTGCAGTGCTCGTATTCACCAGGGCAGATAATTGCCTTTCAATGGGTCCATTTGGATAATCCAGCTTTCACCTAGAGACCCACATGAGGCTGGGGCAGCAGCACAGGGTCTGCATCAGAGGGTGCAAGACCTCCCAAGCTCAGCTCAGCTCAACAAAGTCGCAGCACCCTGGGGAGCCCATCGATTGACAGGTTAATCACGGAGGAGGAGCACAGAATGTGTGTTGCACTGGCCACTAATGTGCCTTTAAAATACTGTTATAGAATCATACAGTGGTACAAACATAGAAACATACCCTTCAGTCAACTCGTCCATGCCAACCAGACATCTCAAATTAAATCTAGTCCCATTTGCCAGCATGTGGTCCATATCCCTCTCGCTTCCTGGTCACATACCCATCTGGATGCCTTTTAAATGCTGTAATTCTACCAGCCTCCAACCACTTCCTCTGGCAGCTCATTCTTTACACGCATCACACTCTGCATGAGAAAGATGCCCCTTCTGTCCCTTTTAAATCTTTCTCCCCTCAACTTAAACCTATGCCCTCTAGTTTTGGACTCCCCTGTCATGGGGAAACGACCTTGGCTATTCACCCCTCCACACCCCTTGCGATTTTATCAACCTCTCCTCACCCCAGTCCTAAATGGCACCCCCTTATTTTTAAGTTACAATCCCTCTTGCTAGATCTTACCTGCGTCTACCCCTTTAAGCATTTTGTAAGTTTCAATGAGGTCACTGCTCAGTCTTCATAACTCGAGAGAGTACAGGTTCAGATTGCCTAATCTTTCTCCAAAGGACAGTCCCATCCTCTGGCGAATCTTTGTTGCATTCCCTCAATGACAATGTTTCCTGAGATAAGGAAACCAAACTGTATGCAGTACTCCTGATGTAGTCTAACCAAGACTCAATGCAATTGAGAGGGGAGTCCATTTCCTGAAGAAGGGCTCATGCCCGAAACGTCGAATCTCCTGCTCCTTGGATGCTGCCTGACCTGCTGCGCTTTTCCAGCAACACGTTTTCAGCTCAATGCAATTGAAGCAAGCCTAACTGTTTCTGTACTCTAATTGCTTACTATAAAGGCTAATATTCCATTTTACTTCCTAATAGCTTTCTGCACTGGCATGGGAGCCTTTAGTGACTTATCAGCAAGGACACCCAGGTCACTTTGCATATCTGCACTTTGCAATCTCTTACCATTTAAGAAATATGCGGCACATCTGCTTTTTCTGTCAAAGTGGATAACCTCACATTATATTCATCTGCTACGTGCTTCCCCATTCACTAGGATTGTCCAAACCTTCCTGAAGCCACTTTACATTTTCACTCGCAACCCACATTTCCACTTAGCTTTATATCGTCTGCATGTTTAACGAACTGAAACACAGGCCAACCTCTAACAGGAGAGTGAGACTGCAGGAATGTTGCTGAAGGGTACAGTGAGCATGTGAAAGAGGGAGAAAAGATCCTGGAGAGTCTGCCTGAGTAATGGAGAACGCTGTGTTCTTTGTCTTCATCGTGCACTCTGATATGTTCTTGTCCAGGGGGCATTCTGTGCTACGCAGATGGATGCCTCTGCAAATGAGTTCCAATTAATTCAATCTGAAAGTGTGAGCGAGGTGTCGAGGTGGAGTGCAGAACTGGGGCTGCAGATCCTGGGGTGAACCATCTGTCCACTAGAATGACACCACAGGATCGGATTAAGAACACTTGCCACGTTCAAGGCCCAGCCTCCTTTCTACCATCCCTCCCCACCCCCAGCCTCCCAATGTGGCATTCAAGTACTTGATTTGCCCATATGCCCTTTAGAAAATCAGCACATCCTTACCCTTATTGTCACAATTCTGCTCGGCTTTCTAAGGTTTTCACAGTATTCATGCACCCCACTGTCTGGGAGGTGTATTTAGGGTAGATGGTAAGAGCAAGTCTTTAAAAAAAGTCCCCACTTGCAGATTGATCCTGTTACTGACTCTGAGAGTCCAATACCAGCCTTTATTCTGACTCTCCGGTTTTATTGCTGTAAGGCTTATTGTATCAGAAATGGAGAACATATCAATGCAGAAAACAGAGGCTTATGTCTTATACAGCACCCTTCCCAGACTCATGATGTTCCAAGGAGAAAGTGAGGACTGCAGACGCTGGAGATCAGAGCTGAAAATGTGTGGCTGGATAAGCGCAGCAGGTCAGGCAGCATCCAAGGATCAGGAGATTCGACATTTCGGGCATAAGCCCTTCTTCAGGCTTATGCCCAAAACGTCGAATCTCCTGCTCCTTGGATGCTGCCTGACCTGCTCCGCTCATCCAGCAACACATTTTCAGCTCATGATGTTCCAAAGTGTTTACAATTATAATCACTGCTGTAATGCAAGAAAGGAGTTTAGTTCAGATAAATGTGAGGAGCTGCATTTTGGGAAAGCAAATCTTAGCAGGACTTCTCCACTTAATGGTAAGGTCCGAAGGAGTGTTGCTGAACAAAGAGACCTTGGAGTGCAGGTTCATAGTTCCTTGAAAGTGAAGTTGCAAGTAGATAGGACAGTGAAGAAGGCGTTTTGTATGCTTTTCTTTATTGGTCAGAGTATTGAGTACAGGAGTTGGGAGGTCATATTGTGGCTGTACAGGACATTGGTTAGGTCACTTTTGGAATATTGCGAGCAGTTCTGGTCTCCTTCCTATCTGAAAGATGTGAAACCTGAAAGGGTTCAGAAAAGATTTACAAGGATGTTGCCAGAGTTGGAGGATTTGAGCTACAGGGTGAGGCTGCACAGGCTGGGGCTGTTTTCCCTGGAGTGTCGGAGGCTGAGGGGTGACCTTATAGAAATTTATAAAATTATGAGGGGCATGGATAGGGTAAATAGGCAAAGTCTTTTCCCTGGGGTCGGGGAGTCCAGAACTAGAGGGCTAAGGGGCAACTTTTTCATACAGAGGGTGGTACGTGTTTAGAATGAGCTGCCAGAGGAAGTGGTGGAGGCTGGTACAATTGCTACATTTAAGAGGCATCTGGATGGGTATATGAATAGGAAGGGTTTGGAGGGACATGGGCCAGGTGCTGGCAGGTGGGACTAGATTGGGTTGGGATATCTGGTTGGCATGGGCGAGTTGGACCGAAGGGTCTGTATCCATGCTGTACATCCCTATGACATCTTTATAAATGCATTATCTACCCTGCAGCACCTCACTAAGGTCCTTCGAGTGCAAATACCAAACCCATGACCCCTATCAACCAAAAGGATAAAGGCAGCAGATATCTGGGAACACCTCCACCTGCAGGTACCCCAGCCCCCATACCATTCAAAGCTGATGCCAAAACACCCCTTGCAGATGAGGATAACTGTCTTCCACTCTCAGGGTGTGTCCACAGATGTCCGTACAGACCGATATGGCTGCTGCAGACTCTGTTCCACTTGGGGCGGGTGGCGGTTGTGGGAAGGGGTGGGTGTGGCATTGGGGTGGTAGCGCATTCCTTATGCTGTTTTCCCCTGGCTTCCGTTTGTTCCTGACGGCAAATCTCAAGGTGCTTGACACCTTCCCGGATGCTCCTCCTCCATTTTGGATGGTCTTGGGTCAGTGATTCCCAGGTGTCTGTGGGAATGCTGCACTCTACCAGTGAGGTCTTGAGGGTATTCCTGAAGCGCTTCCTCTGTCCACTTGGGCCTCGCCTGCCTGGTAGTGGAGCACCTGTTTGGGAGTCTCGTGTCAGTCATATGCCCAGCCCATCACGACCGACCAAGGTGGGGTCAGTGCTTCGAAGCTGAGGGATGTTGGCCTGGTCAGGGACATTGGTGTTGGTGTGTCTTTATTCCCAACAGATTCACAGGATGTGGCACAGGCAGCAGCGTTGGTGGGACTGCTCCAACTTGAGATTATTGCTGTAGACAGTCCACATCTCAGAGCCGTATAGAAGGGTGGGAACCACCGCAGCTCTGTATACCACACCAATTCTTATCACTCAATTGGCATCCCAAAGCCAAGTTATCTGGTCTTTATCACCTTGCTGTTTGCAGGAACTTGCTGTGTACAAATTGGCTTCTGTGTTTTGTGCATGAGAACAGAAAGTAGGCTTGCCATTGGCTGTAGTCTGCTCTGAGTCACCTTGTGGTTGTGAAATGTGCTCCAAGAATGCAAATCTATTATTTTTTCCCCATTGATCTAACCTTCATCCATTCTTCTAATTAGTATTGGTTATTTTTCCTTCTGAGATTATGTTGATTTACAGACAGTATAAATTTGCAAAGTTGTTTTCTCTGCAACAGCTCCATTGTTTTCCCTTTGAAACCTACTTGAGTAATACTGAAACAGAGCAGGCTTCATGGTAAATTTGGATGATTAGATGGAGCAACAGCGGACCCTCTATTAAAGACATTAATGGGCCCATTATAGGCACTGACTGGAATTCTTCAGTCAACTCTCAGCTTCCCACTCAGGCCGTGCCAATTTTTATTTTTAATTAATTCATTCATAGGCATGGACATCACTGGAAGGGCCAGCATTTATTGCCCATCCCTCGTCATCCTTAAGAAGGTGGTTCCTGAACCAATACAGTTCATGTCCTATGGGTTAACCCAAAATGTTGTTAGGGAGGGAATTCCAGGATTTTGACCCAGTGACAGTGAAGGAAGTAGATCGCTGTTCCAAGTCATGATGGTGAGTGAGGAAGACGTAGCAGATGGTGGTGTTCCCATGTATCTACTGCCTTTGCTCTTCTGGATGGAAGTGGTTGTCAATTTGGAAGATAAGTAAGAATCTTTGGTGAATTTCTGCAGTGCATTTTGTAGATTGTACACACTGCTGCTAGTGAGCATCGGTGATCAGGGGAGTGGGTAGTTGTGGATGAGGTGCCAATCAAGCGGGCTGCTTTGTCCCGAACAGTGTCAAGTGTTGTTAGGAGTTGCACCCATCCATGCCAATGGGGAGTATTCTGTCACACTCCTGTCTCATGCTGTGTACATGGCAGACAGGCTTTCGGGAGTCAGGAGATGAGTTACTCATCAGTTAAAGGTCAGTGTGCAAGTAGGGAACTTGACTGAAGAGCTAATGGCCTTTAATTTCCCAGCTTGCAGTCCATCCCTTCTTGCTGACTGCTCATTGCATTTGCTTCCCCTTCTCTCGAGGTCTGCCTCTGCTCCTCCAGCCCACTGGATATTAATTGGTTTTACACAGTAGGAATGACAGAGAGCTGACAGAAACTTGAAGATTCTTTCTGTTTATTTTAGCTTCTTGAAATGTTTTTTTGATTAACAGTAAGTGGCAATGACCTCATCAGAGTAACTGCCTGTCTCAGAGGGGTTGTCATTGCGAGAGAGCAGAATTAACATCTGTCGAGGTACTCATTAACCCAGGGTGCTTCAGCGATCGTGTTATCTGAGCTGTGCATGTTAATTAAGCTCCTTCGCTCCTCCGAGCCAGCCATACGGTGATCTCATCGTCCACAAAGATGTTGCACAAAATGAAGGAACAGAAATGGTGAATTGAGATCGGTTTCATTGCAAAGGGCTGGCTGAAAGATTTGTTCCACAATACGGAAAATACAAAAGTGCTAGGTCTTTGGCAGGTCACAGGACATCCCTCACACTCAGGAAGAATAAAGTGAGGCAAGCAGAGGGGAACCAAATAAAATAGAGATGCACATACTGGCAGACATGATGTGGAGGAGCCGGAGATAGACTGGGCTTGGACAAAATTAAAAATCACACAACACCAGTTTATAGTCCAACAGTTTTATTTGAAAGTGCTAGCTTTCAGAGCGACACTCCTTCATCAGGTAGCTGTGGAGCAGGATCATAAGATACAGAATTTATAGCAAACGATTACAGTGTCATGCAACTGATATGATATATTGAACAAATCTAGATTGTTGTTAGGTCTTTCATCTTTTAAAATGGGTTGTATGTTTTGGTTCATTAATACGTAAATCCCAGAATTTCTTTTAAGTCACATATTCGGGATAACTTAAGGCTTTATGAAAAAAAAGTGACATTTCAACTCAGGCAATGCATTAAATGTGTGAGGTTAGAGTCTGTCTGTATCCCAATCTTGAGTCAGACTGGTTCTATTTCCAAAGTGCAATTTATAAAAATATTACATGAATTGACAGCCTTCATTGACTGCCTGCAGATTGTGCACTTCTTGAGCGAAATAGAATGTTTCTGCAACTGCAATTCTGCCAATGCAAATTCACCCCATAGACTTATATGTATGTCTGTGTGCATGAGAAAGAGAGAGAGAGAGGCTGCATGTGAGTGTGCTCATGAGAGAATGTATGTTTGTGTGTGTGGTCACCTGTAGTGTGACATCAACCCCAGGGCCCCAGTTGAGGCTGTCCTCATGGGTACGTGAACCAAAACCTGCAACCCATTCTAAAAGACTGAACAGCAGTCTAGGTTTGTTCAATATATTATTTCAGTTGCATCACACTGTAATCTTTTGCTATAAATTCTGTGTCTTATGGTCCTGTTCCACAGCTCCTGATGAAGGAGCAGCGCTCCGAAAGCTAGTGCTTCCAAATAAGCCTGGCGGAGATAGTCACATAGATTGTAGGAGAGAGGGATTGGGATGGGCAAAAAGAAGGAGAAGGAGATAAACATGATGCTGGAAGACACAAACATTTGAGATTACAGAAAAAAGTTGCAAAGGATTCTTTTAAGCACAACCTTATGTTGACAATGATTCAAGAGATCAGGTTCTGTGGACTAGACCTTTGTGCAATATCTGCTGCAGAATGGTAGACTGAAGTTAGAGAACTGCAACAAAGCAGAAAGTGAGACCAAGTGACAGAGAATGGGTGAGAGAGACAGGTAGCAACAGTGAAACAGACAGAGGGAGGGTTGTGCACAGTTTCAGAGAGAGAAATGAAGATAAAATGTAGGGAGACTGGTAATGGGCAAGAGCTGTAGAAGAGAAGGGAGGTGGGGTTGCAAGTTGCAAGCTATTGATTAAGATTCAGAAAGGGAAAAAGAAATGTGTATAATGAAAATGTCCCAAGGACTGGTTGATTGAGAGAAATTCATAGAAAACAGAAAATACAGGTTTAATACATTGAGAAAGACATGAACAGAAATGCTAGGAATTATTTGTCCAATGCCTTCTGTTAATCATGCACAAACATAAATTGCTCAGATTATTGGGTGTTCTATTGATTTTTTTTAGAGAATCAGAGAGTTTCAGGGAGTCCTGTAATCGACGATGAAGACTGCTTCTGTGTTCAAGGCTTGATCATGACTGCAGAGGTTGACATGGTCTTAGAATACAGAATGACTGGGAGGACATGGGGTGGGGGAGGGCATGTAGAGCAGCAGATGCAACCAGAAAAGCTGTCTTAGCAGAAGACCACACCCATCCAGGGTGTTCACGGGGAATCCTCCTGCATGAACATGGTGAGCGACAGTATGTGAGACATCTGTGTTTCACAGAGGCTGGCCTCACTGAACTGGACATCCCTCTGCAGCCTCCGAGCAGGGCAAGGAACGCATTGCAATTCCTGAGGCAGGGCACTGCTCAGTGCTCTGTGTCACCATTTAACACTGCCTTCAGCAATCCCACTGTGTGGCACTATGCAGTCTCACTGCACATTGTTATCTGCCACACTGATGGCAGTAATCTGACTTTTCACAACAGAAGTCTGGGCTTCCACTTCAGCAGGCAGACACTGCATTCGCTGTTGCTCGCACTCCAATCAGAGCTGTGACATTAGCCATCAAATGTAACATCACGGTTAACTCAACGTGTGCAAGTTGAGTTGGCTGGCCCTTCCATACTTCAAAGGATAGACCTGAGGCTCTATGCAAAGTTCCATTCAGTGTTGGTGTCATCTTCTTTCACATTGCTTTCTGGCTGGTTGACCAATTCATCAAAAGCATATCCCTAATTGTCGCAGCCTGTCCTTAACTGATGTTCTGTAGCCTGCCCCATGGATATCTTCACCTGAGCCCTTCATAGCAGCTCTTGTGTGTGACCTCACCTTCCAGGGAGCTCGGACATCTCTAGTGTCTTTGCAGGATACTTCTGCCCTGTGTATCACCTTCGAAACCATCCTCTATACTGTGTTCTGAGCTGGTAGTAGTGAGTATGAGAGAGAGTGGCAGTCTTTCCTCATAATATTTCTCTTCACACTGTTCCACCTCTTCCTCTGTCATTGCAGATTTTAGTTGCAATGATGGAGTTATGGAAGTGAAGTGCTTACACAAATGGAAATCAGAAGATTGTGGAAAGAATTGGAAGTGAGTTGCGAGAATGAAAATTTTGTTTCCTGTCCATCAGCAATGGCCCCCCGTTCCCACAATGATAGCAGACGTGACTCCTTCATGGAGTCAGGCATGACTGATGACCTTCCCTCGGCCACCCCATGCAGTTAGCTCCTGTTGTCTCTGGTTGTATGCCATTTGTAAGTGAAGTGGAAGACAGTGGCCATGTGCAATTTGATTGGATTATGTAGCTATCATGGATGAATAGCTGGAAGTATGGGTGTGTGAGGGGAGGTGAAACACTTTTTTTTAAATTCATTCAGAGGATGAGGACATCTCTGGCTAGGCCAGCATTTATTTCCCATCCCTAATTGCTTAGAGGGTAATGAAAAGTCAACCACATTGCTATGCACCTGGAGTCACATGTAAGGATGGCAGATTCCTTCCCTGAAGGACAGTAGTGAACCAGGTGAGCTTTTCCAACAATCCAACATGGTCATCATTAGACTCTTAATTCCAGATTTTTGTTGAATTCAAGTTTCACCATCTGCCGTGGGGGAATTTGAACCTGGGTCCCCAGAACGTTATCTGGGTCTCTGGATTAACAGTCCAGCAATAATATCACTCAGCCATTGCCTAACCCAGTAGTATGTCAAGTATAAGTCCCAACTACTGGTGGGTGAGCCATGAATTGAGTAGTGGCCAATGTAATGAGTAAGTTGATAGGATAAGGCATTTGAAGTTGAAGTCCACTGACCTTGGAGATGTGTATGAGGCTTTTGTGGTTACTTTGTCCAGGCCCTTGAGGTTTGAATGTTAGATTAACCAGAACAGCTCTTGGCACTCACCGCCCTCAGGGGGCACTTGTCTGGAAGGGATCCTGCCTCCTGCAGACAGAACAGATTTCTCAATCTCACGACCCTCTTGACCTCCAGTGCTACGCCCCCTACGTATCAAGGACGGCGATGCCTCAAAAAGGTAGCTCATCACCACAGCCTCGTGGACAATGAGGGGTGAGTGATAAATGTTGGTCCTGCTAGTTATGCCAACATCCAAGAATGAATTTTTAAAAACACCAGAAAATTTTGGGGCCTGCTCATTCTGCGGTCAGGTTGCGCCATCCTTTTTCCCAGTTCAGAATCAGTTTGAAAATGGCTCCCAGCATCTGCTCCAGCCATCCTACACTTGTTTTTGAGAGATGCATTCTAACTCGAAGTAGAAGTATAAGCCGTCACCAATTTATGAACATCCAATTTACCACCACTTATACTTATGAATGCAATCTCATGCAAGGGTTGTGATTTCAAACATCCAACATTAGATCGTTTCCTGTGCTCACAAACCATTATTTTGCATTGTCCTGCATTATTTATTGACTTGTGCATGAATCGACTTGCAAACAGACTTGAGAATGGAACTCGTTCACAAGCCGGGGACGGCGTGTTTTTTTGATTTAACTGATATTGGCCTCTAGCAGTCATGAGTGTTGGGTGATTGTTGTCACAGCAACCCAACAACAGGGTTATCACTAAAATAAAACAAAGAACTGCAGGTGCTGGGACAAAACCGGAAATTGCTGGTGAATTTCAGCAGGTCCGGCAGCATCTGTGGGAAGAAAGCAGAGCTAATGTTTCGAATCCAGTGACTCTTTAGATTACTTATTTAGCATGGCCAATTCACCTGACCCACACATATTTGGACTATGGGAGGAAACCGGAGCACCCGGAGGAAACCCCCGCAGACACGGGGAGAATGTGCAAACTCCACACAGTCAGTCGCCTGAGACGGGAATTGAACCCGGGTCTCTGGCGCTGTGAGGCAACAGTGCTAACCACTGTGCCGCCCACAGAATCGTTCTACAGAACGATTCTGACATTGAGTCACCACACTTGAAACGTTAACTCTGTTTTCTTCCCGCAAATGCTACCAGACTTGCTGTGTTTCTCCAGCAATTTCTGGTTTTGTAACATGGTCACCACAGTGTGCAGTTTGCTGTCATTAGTGGGATGCACAAAAGTTGCCACAACAAATGTGGGATAATTCCACATCACGAGCTGCACGCTCATTTTGAGAGGTTGTCAATTGAGCCACCCAGATGCTTGAGGCCATTACATTTCTCTAAAAAAATCTCTTATTCCTGATGGGAATGCAGTGAGTTTAAGAGGTAAGGGTGCCCACAGTTACACATTAGAGATTGGTTGAGACAGAGAGTAACAGAGTAGGTTGCATGCAGATGCAGGCAGACACAGACTGAACGGTGAGATGGAAACAAAGTGATGCAGCTATTCATGGCAGAGATATATAAAGTGGCTGGGAGACTCTGTTTGGGAGTGGGTCACAGAGACCTGGACTAGGGGGAGGGTGTGCATTGGACAGAAAATTAATAAAGTTGAGGGTAAAATGGAATTTTCTTTATCAGATCTTGCTGCCTGGAGATTATAGCCAGATCTGTTCTTGCTGAAAATTATTGGGACAGTTGAACTATTGCACAAATATATTTTTTAGTGATTTCACGATCTGCTGCCTTGGAATATTTTATTTCTTGACTGGTTCATTAAATGGGAAAACAGCTTTAAGTTTCTGGCACATACTGCAAGGTGGATATGTGCCATGTATATTACCTGAAGGTTTACTGTATCATATTTAAGAATAGAGGCCCTCAAACCATTATTAAAAGGGAACAATTATTATATTTAGCCCATTGCTTCAGAACTCTTCCACACTGTCGCTATATGTTAGGGGAGGGCCGTGCCAGAGCCTTTGACAGCACATTGCCAATTCAGCTGGGTCTCCATGAATCCAACAGCTCTACCCTGAGATTGTGGCGGTGTGTAATATCGAGGCAGCAGTATGCGCCGTCTGAGGGCAAAGCAGTTTAAAAACAACTAATAGAGGCCTCTGGTCCCGGGGATTGTGCCGAATTCAGTTCCCCTCTTCTTGTGGAGTCATTTGTACTGCTCACTACACTTGGCATGCACCATGTGTGTGTTCTTACTAACATACTGAAATATTGTGTCTATGAGTTGTTCTGTAGTCTATACTGATTGCCATTCACCCCCTGTCTTCGTTGCTGAAAATGAGAAGAGGCAACTGAAACATGTTGGTGGGGTGATGGTGGCCGAGTGGTATTATCACTTGACTGTTAATTTAGAGAGTGTTCTAGGGACCCAGGTTCAAATCCCACCAATGGAATTTGAATTCAATAAATATCTGGAATTAAGAGTCTAATGATGACCATGAAGTTAAAAATCACACAACACCAGGTTAACTTGTTGGACTATAACCTGGTGTTGTGTGATTTTTAACTTTGTACACCCCAGTCCAACACTGGCATCTCCAAATCATGATGACCATGAATACATTGACAGAAAAAAACCACCTGATTCAGTAATCTCCTTCAGGGAAGGAAACTGAAATCCTTACCTGGTCTACACATGACTCCAGATCACAGCAACATGATTGACTCTGCACTGCCCTCTGGGTAATAAATGCTCTACCAAATGTGACTAATTTTAAAGCTCTAATTTTGCTCACCTTGCTTGTCCTGCACTCCTTATAGTTTAAAATGAAAGTTGCAGGTTGACGTTCTGTTGCCCCCTTGATGTTCCTTCTATGTGCTCTACTAACAGCTTGTGTGCTCTACTGTTTGTAGTTGCTGACTTACTGCTCAAGTAGTCTTAAAGCCCGAAATTTACTTGTCTTTAAAACACAGACTGTTTTGTTTTCTTCCATTAGCTACAAAGATCTTTGGGCTGGGTAAACCAGTTGGAGAATTTTTTTTGCCTCACTTGAACCTTTTGAGGCAACTTTTCTAGAAGGCATAGGTTTGGTGCTGTGAGTAAGCTTTCTGAGAGATCATCACAGTCCTGGTCCACTACTTCATTCCAGCTATCACAGCTCTGGATGCCTCAGCTGCAGGCTCATGAACAGTGCTTTTCAGGAGCAATAGAAAGGAACTCGGAAACCAGTGTATTAATTCCCAAGGGCACTGTTAGACACAGAGGCATGCTACCCAATTAGTGAAGGAGCTTCTCTTGGCTTGTGAGCCTGCAAGATATTTGCAGATCACATCCTTGGCCTGAAGGTGGTTGAGGAAACAAACCATTAATCTTTGGTGTCTCTGTTAGGTAAGGATGCCTCCACAGATGTGGAACTTCCAACTCCACCTCCTGAGATTTGCCAATGTGGCCAATGTGTGCAAGGGAATCTACAAATGATGGTGGATGGTATCTCCAGAAGGTCTGTGGACAGCCTTGCAATGACTGATGATGAATTGGTTGGTAGTGTTGAGTAGTATACTCAGGCACAGTCATATGGTGTCCAACAATCCAAAACTAGCTCAATCAAATTTGACAGAAACAGAAGAAAGGTTGAGAATGTGTTTCCATGTGCTTAGGCTTAGTCATCCTCCACCACTGTAAACCAAATAAGTCCATAGACCGAGTGTAGAATGGAGGATAGAAGGTAACAATCCACTCCAATCATTCCTAGTTGGTTTGGCAGCATATACAATAGATGAGAACAGTAATCATAGTGGACCCTTACATCGCAAGCCTTCTGTAAGAATCAAAATGGTACAGAACATTGTTATTTGAAAGTGGGGAGATGGTGGTGAAGTGGTCTGTCACTGGCCTAGTAATACACAGACCCAAGACACTGTGCATCTGATTTAAATCCCACTACTGCAATTAGTGAAATTTTGATTCAATTAATAAAGTCTAGAATTAAAGGCTAGCCTCAATAATCATGATTATTAAACTATCATTTGATAGTTGCAGGACCTGGATGGCTGAATGGCTGGGCTGCTGGTTTGTGATGCAGAGTGATGCCAACTGTGTGGGTTTAATACCCGCTCTGTCTGAGGTTGCTCTGAAAGCCCGCCCTTCTCAATCTCTCCCCGCCTCGTGAGGTGAGGTGACCCTCAGTTCAGCCACCACCACTCGAGTCCCTCTAATGAGAGAGATGCCCCAAAATCCTCTGGGACTGTGGTGACATTTATCTGGGCGAAAGTGAGGACTGCAGATGCTGGAGATTAGGGTCGAGATTAGAGTGGTGCTGGAAAAGCACAGCAGGTCAGACAGCATCCGAGGAGCAGGATTCCCGATGAAGGGCTCCTGCCTGAAACGTCGATTTTCCTGCTGCTCGGATGCTGCCTGACCTGCTGTGCTTTTCCAGCACCACTCTAATCTTGACATTTATCTGGTTGACTAAGATCCTCGTAAAGACCTGGTCTGGCCTATATGTAACTCCAGACTGACAGGAATGTGGGTGAATCTTGAGAGAAAGACATTCAGATCACAG
This sequence comes from Hemiscyllium ocellatum, assembly GCF_020745735.1. Taxonomy (NCBI): domain Eukaryota; kingdom Metazoa; phylum Chordata; class Chondrichthyes; order Orectolobiformes; family Hemiscylliidae; genus Hemiscyllium; species Hemiscyllium ocellatum. Next base: position 38,545,578 of record NC_083428.1, read on the forward strand.
GTTATAATCACTGGCTTGTCAGCAAAGCCTTTGTCGGATCAATGAATAAATGAAAAGTCATGCTACTGTCATTGCAGAATTTTAATCGGGTTCTAGAGCTCTTCAACCTTTTGTTCACTGTTGTTGAAGAGGGCAAACCACTTTGTCCACACAAAACTCGGCTGACATTTTGTGTAAAAAGACTGCGGGATTTGAGACAGCTGACCTTTCCTGACCAAATTCCAGGATTGAGGAGCAGTGCACGGCTACGGGAGAAGGAAAGCAGATTTGGGAGGACTTGGCTTCGCTCTTTCAATTAAAAAGGCAGCATGGTGTCATGCGGTGAGGATTTAGAAAAAGACTAATTGTGACAACCCTACAGAGCAGTCTAAGCTGTTGCCATAGAAACCACGTTGGCTTGGGACAACCCAGGTGTGAATGTGTGCGTCAGAAGTGGTCAATTTAATTTGCTTTCAGATAGTTCCCAAGACAAAATTGTTTGTAAAAGTTTTGACTTTCCTTTTGATTTCAACAGAATTTTGAGAAATTAGATTGGGTTTTGTACACGTTTACTCCAAAATTGTACAGCCTCAACAGTATCGCACTGTACACAGTGTACGAGAAGGTTTAAAGATAACTCCCTGAGACCTTGCTTCTTTGATGCAGAGGCCAAAAACTGCCACTCACATTTGTATTTGTGCCAAATTTTGTGCTGAATTTTTGTAGTTTGTTTCCTTTTTTAAAAGATATTATTTTGTTCTGAGTGAGCCTTGCAGTCTGCAGTTTCAGCAAACAGGATTTACACAGCAGGACCGGTGAATGTGTTAGATACTGGAGGGTGGAGGTCTGAGCTGGTTCGGACAGAGGAGGGGGTCAGGCTCATAGTGCAGAGTGGAAAACGAAGAAAGAATGATTTAAGTTATCTTGTGCTTTACAGATCAGAGGCTGTCCCAAAGTACCCTATAGCTAACGATGCAGTTTTGAAGAGTAGTCACTGTAATATATGTAACACAACAGTCAATTTGTACACAGCCAGCTCCCAGCATTGTGGTGATGTCCAGATAACCTGGTCTTTTGTGATGTCAGTTGAGGAATAAATCTTGGTCAGAACACTGGAGGTAACAGCCCCTCTCTGTCTTCAAATTGCTGTAATAAGATTTTTTACAGCCACCTGAATGCAGGTGTAGCCTCCCATTGGTGGGGATATATCTAACAGTACGGCTCTCCTTTCATAGTGTACTGAGGAGTCAGTATGGATTTGATCATTGCTGTAATTCTAGAGTGAGACTTGAACCCACAACCTTTTGACTCAGCAGGATACAAAAATGCGAAGCAACTGTCATGAATCATACGCGGTTAGGCTGCTATCAAAATGAGAACCAAACCTTGCATCTCATTCCCCAGAATTGTCTATCAAACAATGGACAGAAATTTTCCGCTGATCAAAAACATAGGTACACAAATAAGGATCCAATAAAAACAGATGAAAAATTGATGGGCTTTGAAGGATATTCACTGAATGTGCTCAGCTGGGAATCCAATCGTTTCCCCAGTTTATTTAACGTTTACACATGTTTCCAGCCAAGAACAAGTCAAACAATTTCCCAAGTAAGCATATCAATTATAATTAAATATTTGATGTGAAAGCACCAGGAACTTTGTGTCAATCTTTTTTCCTGACTGGTGTGAAGCTGATTTTTAAACCTGTTCAAGATAACCCCTCTCAATCTGATGGATGCAGACTTCCACATTTCAGAGATAGATCATCTCAACCATTCTCCCGGGCTTTCCCAGTGTACAGCCACCAACTGAACAGAGCAATCTGCCAGATCTCAAGCAAAAGAGGAACTTTGTGATAACAGAGCTTTAAAAGTGAGATTTCGGGAGTCCTTCGTCTGAGAGAAAGATAAGAAAGTGGACCAGCACAAAAAAAAGCTTACCTTTGTAAAGCACTTTTTAAATGGCCATAGTGTTTCCCAGCCATTGAATTGAGTTACAAGTATATTCACTGCTGTTAGGCAGATTGAGCAGGTCAGTAATTCACAGGAGGGACTTGCAGGAGAAACAGGGAAATGGGCCATTTGGCCCAACCTCTCTATACTGGTGTCTACAATCAGCAAGAGCATATCCATGACTTCTTCACTTCGTCTTCAGCTGCCTGAGGAAAAAGATGTTTGAGGCTAACAACATCAAATTGGACACCAAGATCATAGTATACAGAGCTGCGTTGGTTCCCACTGTCCTGTACGGACCTGTACAGCAGAAAGCACCAGGTGCTGGGGCAGTCCCACCAATGCTGCCTGCACAAGCTCTTGTGAATCTGCTGGGAAGAAAGACCAGTGTCCTTAACAAGGTCAACATTCCCAGCATCGAGGCACTGACCCCCCCCCCCCAGCGATCGGCTGCGATGGGCTAGGCACGTCTTCCCCATGACTGACACGAGACTCCCCAAGCAGGTGCTCCACCCTCATCTCCAAAACAGCAGGCAGGCCCCAGCTGGACAGAGGAAGTACTTCAGTGGGATACCTTCAAAGCCTCACTGGGGAAGTGCAGCATTCCCACTGACACCTGGGAATCATTGGCCTACGACAGTCCAAAATGGAGGAGGAGCATCGGGGAAGGTGTCAAGCACTTTGAGATTTGCCATCAGGAACAAATCCAAAGCCAGTGCGCTGCCACGCCAACGCCCCACCCACCTCCTTCCCACAACCACTCACTGCCCCACATGCAGCAGAGCCTGCAGAAGCCACATCAGTCTGTATGACCACCTACAGACTCACTCTGAGAGCGGAAGAGAATCATCATTATCTGCGAGGGACTGCCAATGAGTGATGATGGTGACGACTCCATCCTATCTGTATGATTTTCCTATACTTTGTAAGCCTATCTTTGATTTGTTTCTCACTGCAGCCTGGGTCCCACCAACTGAATGAGAAGCCGCGGATGTTGGAGCTGACTGCTTTCACAAAACATTGTTTGTCCTTCTGTGGGTAACTGTACGGTAAAAAGTGGTGTTAGCCTGGTGAAACAACAAAACAGCAGAAGCAGCAATTGATGGATAGAGCTAACCATTGCCACAACCAATGAATTAAATCAAAACTGTATGGTCCTGCCGCATCCAGTTGTGCATAGTGGGCAATTAAATAGCTTACTGGAGGAGGAGGAGACTCCGCAAATATCTTCAATTTCAACAATATCGCTATTCCTTCAGGGTTACTGAGTCAAAATGCCAGAAGTCCCTCCCTTGTGTGCACACCAAATGTGTACTGTGAAGAAGACCGCTCACCATCATGTCCTCCAGGGCTGTTAGGAATGGGTAATGCATGCTCTAGGGCTGTTAGGGATGGGTAATGCATGCTCCAAGGCTGTTAGGGCTGGGTAATGCATGCTCCAGGACTGTTAGGGCTGGGTATTGCATGCTCCAAGGCTGTTAGGGCTGGGTATTGCATGTTCCAGGGCTGTTAGGGCTGGGTAATGCATGCTCCAGGGCTGTTAGGGCTGGGTATTGCGTGCTCAGGGCTGTTAGGGCTGGGTAATGCATGCTCAGGACTGTTAGGGCTGGGTAATGCATGCTCCAGGGCTGTTAAGGCTGGGTATTGCATGTTCCAGGGCTGTTAGGGATGGGTAATGCATGCTCCAAGGCTGTTAGGGCTGGGTAATGCATGCTCCAGGACTGTTAAGGCTGGGCAATGCATGTTCCAGGGCTGTTAGGGATGGGTAATGCATGCTCCAGGGCTGTTAGGGTTGGGTAATGCATGCTCCAGGGCTGTTAGGAATGGGTAATGCATGCTCCAGGGCTGTTAGGGCTGGGTGATGCATGCTCCAGGGCTGTTAGGGCTGGGTGATGCATGCTCCAGGGCTGTTAAGGCTGGGTATTGCATGTTCCAGGGCTGTTAGGGATGGGTAATGCATGCTCCAAGGCTGTTAGGGCTGGGTAATGCATGCTCCAGGACTGTTAAGGCTGGGCAATGCATGTTCCAGGGCTGTTAGGGATGGGTAATGCATGCTCCAGGGCTGTTAGGGTTGGGTAATGCATGCTCCAGGGCTGTTAGGAATGGGTATTGCATGCTCCAGGGCTGTTAGGACTGGGTAATGCATGCTCCAGAACTGTTAGGGCTGGGTGATGCATGTTCCAGGGCTGTTAGGGATGGGTAATGCATGCTCCAGGGCTGTTAGGGTTGGGTAATGCATGCTCCAGGACTGTTAGGAATGGGTATTGCATGCTCCAGGGCTGTTAGGACTGGGTAATGCATGCTCCAGAACTGTTAGGGCTGGGTGATGCATGTTCCAGGGCTGTTAGGGATGGGTAATGCATGCTCCAGGGCTGTTAGGGCTGGGTAATGCATGCTCCAGGGCTGTTAGGGCTGGGTGATGCATGCTCCAGGGCTGTTAGGGCTGGGTGATGCATGCTCCAGGGCTGTTAGGGCTGGGTGATGCATGCTCCAGGGCTGTTAGGGCTGGGTATTGCATGCTCAGGGCTGTTGGGGCTGGGTAATACATGCTCCAGGGCTGTTGGGGCTGGGTAAGGCATGCTCCAGGGCTGTTGGGGCTGGGTATTGCATGCTCAGGGCTGTTAGGGCTGGGTATTGCATGCTCAGGGCTGTTAGGGCTGGGTATTGCATGCTCCAGGACTGTTAGAGCTGGGTAATGCATGCTCCAGGGCTGTTAGGGCTGGGTAATGCATGCTCCAGGGCTGATAGGGCTGGGTAATGCATGCTCCAGGGCTGTTAGGGCTGGGTATTGCATGCTCAGGGCTGTTAGGGCTGGGTAATGCATGCTCCAGGGCTGTTAGGGCTGGGTAATGCGTGCTCACCCAGCCAGTGATGCCCACATCCCATCAGTGTATATTTTTTTTAATTAGAAAGGTGTTTTGGAAATGCTGGGAATCAGGTGATCTGTTTTTCAGATGCGAGCTAGCCCCTTTAGGCCTGAGAAGAGCAACTCTAAAGTCGTGAGGCTTTTTCTTAAAGCTGGGGTTTGCTGACTTGCTGTTTATAGGAGAATGTATTTTAAAGGGGGAAAAGAATCAAGGCTGTTTGTAAAGAGCTGGGGTGTGAGACTAATTGGAATGGTTTTTACAAATAGCTGGCAAAGACATGATGGACCCAATGGCCTCCTCTTCTACTGTTTGATTCTATAAAGTAAGTATTCCAACATAAACTGTTAGTTTAGCTCTGCAATGCTGCAAGGGGTCCTATTTTTATTGGGAAGATTACAGAGATGGGCGCCAGTCTGTAGTGGCTGAAGAACAAATGAAAAGTCCTGATAGCAGCCACCTCACCAAAGAGCTGGTACATTAAAAATGAAGACATCCTTCAGACAGGTGAAACCCTGCATCATCTTGGTGCAGTGTTCATCCTGCTGTAATCTCATCAATTGTCACACACTGCACAAAGAGAGCAACTTCGAAACAAAAAGGAACTGCAGGCATGAAATAAAATTGGAAATTACTCCATCAGTGCTCACTTGCATCTATCAGTAACTGGAAACTGATGACAGATTCATGCACAGAGACATCAGGGACTCGAGAGATAAATGACCCCATCATGGAACTGAAGATCACGGGGAAGGGCTGAATTTCCCAATGCTCTGCTCTCCTCCCCATTCCCTCAAATTCCATCCTTTGGGCTTCCAAATACATCAAGTGCCTCTCCACTCTCTTAACTGCATGCAACTGACCAACTCAGGTTAATAAAGGATACATTTGCAGAATTTTCTATTTGGCTTTCACTCCCAATCCCAACGATGCTCATTTATTTCACACCTCTGATGTCAATGAGTGATCGCCAGCCTTCTCTACCTTTTGTTTTAGCTGTTGAATAGACCTGACTGGACATGTGCCCAAATATCTCTTATCTTCACTCCCTCTTCGCATTAAAGGGTTCTCACAGAAAGTCTCCACCTGATATGTGAACTGGAATTATTTCTTCATAAATGCAACCGCGATGGCTCGAGAACCGTTCGAACAGACATACCGCCTGAGGGGAGGTGAGGGTCACAATACCAAGCATGAGCTTTGCCAGCCTCACAAACTGTGCAGTGTTATAAAAAAGCGTTATACAATGTTTACAGATGGAAGTGACAGGCAGAGAGAATAAAATCTGTCATCCATGGGAAGTATTTTTACTAAAGTCACTCACAATCCTATCATTCCAATGCAAAGCGGAAAGGAAGGAATAAAAACATAAGTAGGATTTACTCAGCAGGACTCGTTCCTGACTAAATCGCCTTTTTGTGGGCTTGTTTGCGGTTCTCTCACTGATCATTCATGGGTTGGTATTGCCTAGGATACATACTTCTCCTTGATTTCTTCTTAATCTGCCCGTCAGGTTGCAAGGGTTTCTCTGGCTTGCTGTATAGGTTTCAGCAGCATTTGTACATTATTAGGTGTCGCTGACTCAGCACCCCATTCAACCTCTGGCTATACTCCACAGTATGCACAAGCTTCAGATAAAAGCAAAGGATTTCAGAGCATCCCATAAGAGCTTTTGCTAGCCTTTCACACCGTTTTCTTAATTAAAAAGAAAGTAAAAGTTGAGTGTATTTGCATAACCCCTTTCACCACCCCAGGATGCCTCCGAATACTTTTGCAATCGATGAAATATTTCTGAAATTAAATTGCTGTTGTAATATCAGCAAACAAATGGCTGATTTATGCACAGCCAGCTCTCACAAGCAACAATGTTAATGATGGCCAGATCATTATTTTTAGTGGAATGGGATGTACATTAGCCTGTCGCCATGGGAATAACAGCACGTCACTTCTTCACTACTGCGTCACGTGATCTTTCCTGCCCATCTGAAAGGGCAGAACAGGGCCTCACTTCAACATTTTCTCTGAAAGACAGTACATCCCACAGTGCGGCCCTCCCCTCAGCACCACAACAAAGTGTAATCCTAGACTTCCTGTGTGTTACACATAATTTGTAAACGTAGCCCCAAGTCGATAATCAGTGCTGTCACAGTTCCTGCTTTTGAATGGATGCAACTTGGCAAACTTCAGGCTGTATACGTCCCTGTTGTCCCAGTAATAGAACTGGACATGTTTTCAAGTTTCAAGACAATGCATTTTCCAGTTTAAGCCCATTGAAGGGATCAATAGAAAGTCTGTGGACGTCATTGAAATAAAGGTCTGTGAAATATTTATATCCTGTCTCTAAATGTCATTTAATAAATATTGCATTATATATCATTATTTTCTTTCGATTTATAATTTATTAAAGCTCTTGCGTATACTGTACACTTCCTGAATATGTTACTTGCCCACACAGCTTTGTTATAAACACCCCATTATTAAAAAGCATTGTGCGTACTGACCCACCATGAACTACACAGGAGATCAGCGGAGTGGAAGCAGAGTGCTACTGTTAATGTCAAGAGATGTGTTCAATTCCCACCATTGCTGCTGGGGTGAATTTAAATGCAATTCATTAATAAAACCAGAATAAAATGTTAGTCTCGTTAATAATAACCATGAAACTACCAGGATGTCGTAAAACTGCATCTGGTTCATTGACTCCAGTCAGAGGAGGAAATGTGCTATCCTTACGCAGCGTGGACTCCAAAGGTGGGACTGCAAAGGCTTAAATGCCTCAGCAAGCAACTCAGTTCAAGTACATTAAGGAATGGACAACAAAAGCTGACCTTACCAGCAATGCTCCCATCCCAAACATGAATGAAAAATTCTGCTGTGCAGTATATTAAACAGAGTATTTCTGCTCAGCTGTCACAGAGGAAGTCAGTGCCACTGATGTTGTCAGTGTGCACCATGAACTGGAAGCCAGTGCTGACTCCATATGCTCATGCATGGTGCCACTGATGGCTAAAACAACAGATTTCCTGGGATCCCACGAGTGTCCCACCTGCCGGTTCTGCGCCCCACCACCCTCTGTGGCTCCCACTTGTCCCAACACTTCACTGCCTCCTTCCCATTCACACCTTGTTCCAGGGACAGTGAGCAGCACGCCGCTGAGTGGGAAGGTACGCAGTGAGAGAAATGGACAAGTGTTGGGAATGAGGAAACAAGCAAATGGCGATACCATGATTTGTAGTCATTTCAAACATTTGAGAAACACTAACTTTGCTGCTCCTGACTCTTTGATACAGCCACCTTGTTGCTGCATCACTGGCAGAGACATCACAGGCGCTGTGACTGCATTGGTGCTGTACATCACTGGCAGAGACATCACAGGCGCTGTGACTGCATTGGTGCTGTACATCACTGGCAGAGACATCACAGACCCTGCGACTGCATTGGTGCTGTACATCACTGGCAGAGACATCACAGTCCCTGCGACTGCATTGATGCTGTACATCACTGACAGAGACATCACAGGCCCTGCGACTGCATTGGTGCTGTACATCACTGACAGAGACATCACAGGCCCTGCGGCTGCATTGGTGCTCTGCATCACTTGCAGCTGCAGTGGTCACAAACAGAGCCTGCAATAAAATGTACCTAATTCAAATACTTCCTGTTGTTGTTCGACATTTTTATTTCACAAAAAAAGAAACAATTGTATCCAATTAGAATATCTATATTGTAGATGTAAATTTTCCAGTTAGAATATCCTTGAGCCAAGGTAGTTGTTGGCTCTTAATTGAATTGTGAATTAATTTACGTAGCATCAAAGAGACTTCGTAGCTTTAATGGAACATATTTCTATTGTTCTGGATGTAGGTTTGCTCACTGAGCTGGAAGGTTCATTTCCAGACGTTTCATCATCATACTAGGTAACATCTTCAGTGGGCCTCCGGGCGAAGCACTATTGATAATTCCTGCTTTTTATTTATATATTTGGGTTTCTTTGGGTTGGTGATGTCATTTCCTGTTCTATTTCTGTTTCTTTTGTTTAGTATGAGAATGACACATTGTGTTTTAAATGGCATAATGACTCATAAATCAGGGCATTATCTGATTAGAGTGAGGATCGAGACAGTATGTTTTAACAAATTTCCATTTCTTCTTGTGTTGTGGACAATGCTGACTTTGTTCCCCCTTTCTCGTCCCCATGAGGAGGTGATGGTAGTCATTCTTCCAGAACTGCTGAGGGCCTTTTTCTCTCAACCATTTTAGGTTGTGATTTCTCGCATTTTAATTCACTGCTGATGAGGGAACAGTGAATGTGTGCTTAGTTCAAAGTTGTTTTGTATTTTGGAGGAGAATTTTTAAGTGTGAATGCTCCCCAGCCGGCAGAAGTCGTAAAGGAGAGAGGTGCTGTTGAGATTGTTTCAGTAGGATGTTAGCAGACTCCCTTTATATTTTATTGGAACTACACTGTCCCAATGACATGTGGGTGCCAATGAAATGATCCCTTCAGAACACTCGAGCATTCACAGTGAGTCTTGTAGTTGATAGATTGTGAGATGTCGGACAGTAAGTCTCTAGTTGTGGAGTGTTCTGCCTTGGTATTGATAAAACTGTCCAGTAAATCTACTGGTTAATAGTGACCCCCCAGAATAGTAATGGCAAGGGAATCAGCAATGATAATGTCAGGGAGGTGTGACAGGTCAGATGGACGGGAGCTGGTACCATTTTGATACAGAATCCAGATCATGCTTATACTGCTTCAGTACTGAAGGAACTGTGAATGGAGCTGAACGTTGCAGCATTATCAGTGAACAGTTCTACTTGTTACTTTGTGACAGAGGAAAGGTAATTGATGAAGCTGTTGTGCCTTTTGGCTATCTGCACATTTTGTTGCAATTGCAAAGCAATCTTAAAACAAAGGAAGAAAATCAATCATTTTGTGCTGGGGTTCTGCTGATCCAGAGTCAGAAATTTACCTCAGGATTTCAGACCAGACGAACTAGGTTTGCCCAATGAGGCCACTTCCCCCGGGTTGAGTGAGTTCAATTTAATTTGGCAATTAAAGGTTACCTGGTGAAACTATGGCACAAAGTGTGTTAAAAATAACCAGTGGTAGGACACAATCGCTGCAGTCTCCTCTGTGCAAGACCGGACTCCTGAAAATTACAACAATCTTGAATGAAGTTTGAAACAATTAACGATGGAGATGGGCTGTGTATTTGTGCTAGCCTCAGGTCAGGACTTTAACAGCTGATATAGAATGACCAAGTTCTGTTTAAAATTTAACATTCTGACTTGATCATAGAGCTAGACCATTAAGAGGCGTTTGACAAGAAACCCACAATTGCACACAGTTGACTTCTGGAAGTCTGGAACATTCTTGCTCCAGAAAGTTGTTGAGGCTAAATCAATGAAAAGTTTCAAGACGGAGTTTGCTCAAATACCACGTACACAAAGCAGGTAAATGCAATTAACATAGACAATCCATTTGGGGAAGAACGGTGGCTCAGTGGGAAGCACTGCTGGCTCACAGCACTAGTGACCCGGGTTCAATTCCACTCTAGGCTGGCTGTCTGTTGTGGAGCTTGTACATTCTCCCTGTGTCTGCATGGGTTTCCCCTGGGGATTCTGGTTTCCTCCCACAGCCCAACAATGTGAAGGTTAGCTGGAGTGGCCATGCTAGATTGCTCATGATTTCCAGGGATGGGCAGGTTAGGTAGGTTGGTCATGATAAATTGCCCAGTATGGCAAGGGATGTGCAGGTTGGGTGGATTAGCCATGGAGAAAGTGAGGACTGCAAATGCTGGAGATCAGAGCTGAAAACGTGTTGCTGGAAAGGCGCAGCAGGTCAGGCAGCATCCAAGGAGCAGGAGAGTCGACATTTCGGGCATGAGCCCTTCTTCAGGAATGAGGAAAGTCATTCCTGGATTCCATGGATTAGCCATGGGAAATGCAGGGTTACAGGGATGGGGTTGGGAGGGTCGCTATGGACTTGATGGGCCAAATGACCTGCGTCCACACTCCAGGGATTCTATGATTTAAAAGATGCAGCAGGCTTGAAGCTCTTCCTCTTAGTTTGATGCTCAAGAAACCATGAGGACTCAAACAAGGGAAAAGTCCTGCTGTCTTTCTAACTGTGATGGTGAGCTGTGATACTTTTTTGCTTCCCATGATGCTCCCTCTCTTTCTGGATAAGAAACTGATGTTCCCTAAAGTCTAGGAGATGTTGGGGGAGATACCATACCAGCTACCTTGTTAGAATAGAATTGATAGGCAGAAGGGCCTTTCTTCTCTGGATTTTCTTAATATTTTAAAATGAGAATTAGGGTTGCAGCACAGGGTTCAGCATAGTTCAGAATCTTTCCATAAAGTGTCATTTCTGTACAATTGTTTCACCTGGTTATCCTGCTTATTTTAAATGGTTTCTTGCTGCAAGCATCATAATCGCGAAAAGGTTTCATAACCAATGAGGTATTAGCAGAAATGTGGTTGGCGCAGTGAGCATGGAGTTGCATTCTGACACCAAGGCACACTTTGTTATTCCAAATTTGTTGAAATTATTTTTAATCAATCCATTCAGGCACACTATGACACATAGGAAAGGTGTTGTGAAACTTAAAAGGGTTCAGAAACGATTTAACAAGATGTTGCCAGGGTTGAAGGGTTTGAGCCATAGGGACAGCCTGAATAGGCTGGGGTTATTTTCTCTAGAGCATCAGAGACTGAGGGGTGACTTTGTAGATGTTTATAAAATCATGAGGGGCATGCATAGGGAGAATAGACAAGATCTTTTTTTTCCCAGGGTAGGGGAATCCAAAACTAAAGATCATAATTTAGGGTGAGAGGGGAAAGATATAAAAGGGACCTCAGGAACACCTTTTCACACAGAGGGTGGTGCGTGTATGGAATGAGCTGCCAGAGGAAGTGGTAGAGGCTGGTACAGTTGCAACATTTAAAAGGCATCTGGATGGGTATATGAATAGGAAGGGTTTGGAGGGATATGGGCCGAGTGCTGGCAAATGGGACTAGATTACTTTAGGATATCTGGCCAACATGGACGAGTTGGACCGAAGGGTCTGTTTCTGTGCTGAATATCTCTTCGACTCTATATCCATGTCAGGCGGGACTCGAAACTGACTCTTCTGGGAGTCTCTTTTTTGGGGTGAATCGAGTCAAAGAGGTTGGCGCTGGAAAAGCACAGCACATCAGGCTGCATTCGCAGAGCAAGAGAGTCAATGTTTCAGGCTTAAACCCCTCATCAGGAAGCTCGGAAAGTTGACTCTCCTGCTCCTCAAATGCTGCCTGACCTGCCCCATAGATGCTGCCTGACCTGCCTCTCGGATGCTGCCTGACCTGCCTCTCGGATGCTGCCTGACCTGCCCCTCGGATGCTGCCTGACCTGCCCCTCGGATGCTGCCTGACCTGCCCCTCGGATGCTGCCTGACCTGCTTCTCAAATGCTGCCTGACCTGCCCCTCGGATGCTGCCTGACCTGCTGTGCTTTTCCAGCACTAACCTTTGTGACTCTGACTCTCCAGCATCTGCAGTCTTCACTCTCTCTTCAGGTTGAGCAGCTTTCAGTTAAGGCAATCTTGTGTTGTTTCACTCAGGACGCTCCTTGCACATTTGCAATGAGGCAATTATTCATTATTCTGTAAGACCGAGGCAATGAGCCAACCACATTCATCATTCTTTCAGGCTCATCAGGGGAGCCAAGACTTGTTTCCACAATGTGGAGCCAAGAAAGCCTTGGATTAGTGACCATTCAAGATGGCTGGCTGACTGGACTGGCATTTAATGGAGGCGTACAATCTGCTACCTGTGAATCATGGCCAAATCACTGCAGTTTATTGTCGGGAATAGACTTGCAGCTCTACCATCAAAGGGGTGTTGTGTGGCTTCATTGAGAATGAGCTCTCATATCTATTGACAAAGAAACTCCTTTGGGGGACAGGCTCTCTGTAAATGTGAATGGAGAAAGGTTAATCCAATTCAATGAGAGGCCACCTTCTGACTGTTTAGAAATGGGAAAATCTCCATTGGAAAACAAGTTGCCATTGTTTCACCTTCAGTGAGAGAACAGGAAGGAAAGAGTTTCTTCATCCAGCTGAAGGTAGCAATCTGACACCCTGAGCAGCCCCCGTTGGAAGAGAGTGTGTCACATCTAACTGAAATGTGGTGGGCTCCACTTTCTCTGTATCCTAACCACCACAGCCCCCCTGTCACTGACTCTCCTGAAAACTGTGTTCGCCTTGCCATTCCACATGTGCTATACAATCACACCAAGTGTCAGGTGTTCACAGTGGCTCAGTTGGTAACACTCTTACCTCTTATCCTAAAGATTATTGGTTCAAATCCAGTGACTTTGCCAGCTGCCTAGGCTGTGGTTGCAGTGCAGTGCACAGGCAGCATTTCTCAGTCAGACATGCCACCTTTCAGATGATATTAAACCATGGCCTTGCCTTTCCTGTTAGGTAGATATAAAGGATCCTCTGGCACATATTAAACAAAGAACCAGGTGAGTTCTCCCTTGAGATATGATGCAAAATAAATACCTCGCTCAAACCAAATATTAACCAATTTCACCCTGCTCTTCCTTTGTGCAGTCTTGCCTATCATCTTTCTACTTTATAACCTAATTTCAAAATTATTGCACTGACTGTGAAGTGCTCTCTTGAGTTGGAAATGGTGCAATATGAATGAAAGTCCTTTTTCTGCATGGCGAATCTTTACCAGGGTAGGGTCACCAGGCAGCAGTCAGGAGCTAGAGCGTTTAACAGTGAGGACAACAGCCCCACTCCCTACCTAAGGTGGGAGAAGTGACAAAGACCCTTGCTGAAGTTGGATGATAGATTCTTATAAACAAATAAGTAATGGCCAAGCACTCTGGATTTCACTGAGATTCTGAATCATCTGGGTTCGCATAATCACTTGTAAATCATGGGGAGGTGGTGGCCCAGTAGTATAATCACTAGACCTGGTAATATTCTGGGGACCTGGTTTAAAGCCCTGCCACGGTGGAATTTGAATGAGAGTGACCATGAATCAGTTGGTGGAAAAGCCTATCTGGTTCATTACTGTCCTTTAGGGAAGGAATCTGCCATGCTGACTTGGTCTGGCCTACACGTGAATTGAGACACATGGCAACGTGGGGCTTAATTGAGGGATTAGGGATGGGCAATAAATACTTATTTAGCCAGTGATGCCCAGATTCTGTGAACAATTGTTTTAAAAGTGACAGGTTATGCTGTAGCAACAATAACAACTATAAAGAGGTGACTGCTTATGAGTATACATGTCCAAGTACATTGTTTTGCCCCATCCGAAGTGCACGTCCTATTCTGTGAGACTTCATCAGTGTTGCGCGGAGCACGGTTAGAATCTGAGTGCGGGTTGGGGAAGAAGGTCAGATCTGCTGGTTTTTATTTTAGGAGAAGCAGCCCGAGGCTGCCAATAATTCTTCAAGTTCCATTGATTTCTCTGGAATACTGGTTGTTTAAATTGCGAACTTTCAACAAAATCTGCCGGAAAGCTGAATAAATCTTATCAGATGCCTCTCTGACAGCACGGAGGGCAGTCAGACATTGGGAACAGGCGTGTGGGAAGTACGCCTTCCTTTACTTTAAATGAAAGCAAAGTCCTGCAGATGCAGGCTACCTGAATCAAACACAGAGGATGCTGCAGAAACTCAGCGGGTTTGGCAGCTAGTGTGGAGAGAGAAAAACAGAGTTAATATTTCAAGTATGGTAATGGCTTGTCATAGAAAATCTACAGCGTGGAAGTAGGCTATTCGGCTCATCGAATACACACCGAAAAGCATTCTACCCAGACCCAACTCCCCAGGTAACCTGCATTTCCCATAGCTAATCCACTTAGCCTACACGTCATTGGACTGTGGGAGGAAACCCACGCAGACACAGAGAGAACATGCAAATATCAAACAGATAGTAGCCCAAGGATAGAATTGAACCTGGGTCCCTACTGCTGTGAGGTAGCAGTGTTACCTACTGAGCTACTGTACCACCCTTCAGATCTGCCTCAGAACTGCCTGGGTCATCCTCCACTTTACCTTCGAGCAGAGACTGCATGATAACTTTCTGGCTCTGATCAAATGACTGAAATACTCTCATCTTCCTTTCAAAATATCATTTTTTAGAGTTCTTCTTGCTCTTGTGATTGCAAGCACGTCTCCATTTTGTCTTATGGTTAGGATACAGAGCACATATCCTAGCATCCACATTTCAGAGCTCTATTTTCTTCCACAGATCTTTCACTTGTGTTCACATTTCTGAGGCAGACTGGACAATGAATAGAGTGTAGCATACTAAGCTATTTTTTTCTATTTTTTTGCCTTGTTACAAGCTTGAGCTTTCTTGTTAACATATTCATCTTCACAAATTAACTTCTGGCCATCTGTATCCTCCTGGTAAAAAGTGAGGTCTGCAGATGCTGGAGATCACAGTTGAAAATGTGTTGCTGGTTAAAGCACAGCAGGTTAGGCAGCATCCAAGGAATATCCTCCTGCCAACTTCTCTGTTACCAGTGCCATCTTCTGTTGTCATTTGTCCGAAATAGACAAACATGGCAAGATCCCCTTTAATCTTCACTCTGATTCCAATGCATTCCTTCTAACAATCATACACATTAGTGCACAGATTTGTTCGATCCATGATGGGACTACCAGTAAAAGTGACCATGAGACAAAAATAGATAGTTGATGGACTGAGCTATTTGAATGTTTAAAATTTACTGCTGTAAAAGGGTTTGGCAAAATCAACAGGTTTTTTTAACCATTGAAGGAAGCAATCTTTTTTTTACACAGAGAATGGTTCATGTGTGGAATTAACTTCCAGAGGAATTGGTGAATGTAGGTACAGTTGCAGTGTTTAAAAGACATTTGGATATGTACATGAATAAGAAATATTTGAAGGGATATGGGCCAAGCAGGTGGGACTAATTTAGTTTGGGATTATGGATTGGCATGGACTGGTTGGACCAAAGGGTCATTTTCCGTGCTGAATAACTCTATGAATCAGGGAGAGCTGCAGAGGTTCCTGATTCTTTCTGTTATGCATGGTTCAGGAATTGTTTACCAGTTTCTGATCGGCAGGAATGATAGGGGGAGTGTGTTTGTGAGGGTTCCAATAGCCTACAGACCCAGACAACTGAATGGCAGATATTGGTTCAGATCTTAGCATGACAATTGGAAAATTCAAATGCAGTGGATTTGTTTGTAAAATTCAAATGCCGAAGGCCTTTTTCAACACTTGTCGATGGTTGATTTTATATGAGTAATGTTTATGAGAGATTGATTTGAACCTGAATGAAATCCAAAGAAAAAATATCACAGTGAGAAAGTAAGTTCCAATGGACTCTAAAGAATTCATATCAATTCACTAAGATTCACTATTTTCATTACTTTATGAATTGTATACATTTACACTGAAATTAAATCATTAACATTTCCAGGATTATACTTTGGTTTGGAAATTTTAGGAATTGATCCCTGAGAAACTAGGGGAAGACTATTTTGCTCCCAGAGGTAGTAAGGGGGCTGATGAGAAGGGCATTTAATTACCTGTGGTGGTAGCATATCCAAATCTCCACTTTTCCATTTCTACCATTACTGGATCTAGGCAGAAAGGCGCATGCATGGTCAGCCCTTCCACCCCTGCACCAGCTGAAGCTCTTAAGTGGCCAACTAAGAACGACTTAAAGGTGTCCCATTGCCACTGGGATAAACCCCCACTCCTTTGTGTCCCAAGTCCTCTGTGATCCAGCAGTTTTGGGTTGCTCTTCGGCCAGCAGCCACAGCTTTTCCCAGGGCGCTGTTGAGTGGACGAGTTGCTGACCTCTGATTGGGGTCTTGATTGCAGGGGCAGACTTGCCAGTGGCTTCAACACTGCCTGATTGGTGAATAATTCACGGGGTCTTCATTGGAAGAGACAAGATGGAACTGTCGCTGGCTTTCCAGCTGGCAGGAGAGATCACCCAACACTTCAATATGATTCTACCCAAGAAATGATGACATGTGATATATGAATAATTATGGTATTTTTAGCAATTAATGATCTTTACATGCGATGCATGAATAATGATGGTAGTTTTAGACCAAAAATCAAACTGTGATGTCAATGTTTGCAGAGTATATATGGTGACTACATCCAGAGTAAAATGTTAGTATCTACAGCAGTGACCAGCTGCTTCTCAAAAATGTTGGGGTTGTGCTCGGAATCTAATATATGATGTGCAGAAGCTCCCTGGGGTCATGTTCTAGGAGTCCCTTCTTTATTGTGGTAGGAGCTCCCCCCATTAATTTTGCTGTATGAGAAGCATTGGTGTAAACTCACTTTTTTTTGGGACCAATTCCTTTTGATGGAATTGATTCTTCCAGGTGCCGATAACATTCCCCTTTCTTTCCCTGCAGCTCCTCCAAGGTTCATGAAAGTTCCCAGTGACCAGATTGGCGTTTCAGGAGGAGTGGCGTCATTTGTCTGTCAGGCGACTGGATCCCCCAAGCCTCGAGTTACATGGAACAAAAAAGGAAAGCGAGTGAGCTCCCAGCGGTTTGAGGTATAATTTCTGTTCTGTTTTAGTGGTTGATTCCTGGCACTCTAGGTGTGAAGCAATGCATAATGACAGCAGGATGTAATTGAAGGCCAAGAATATAATCTTTCAGCTCAAATACCAAGTTTCAAATCCACTTAATTAGGCAGCCAAATGGTTGTGTTAATTATATTGTTACGGTATTGTTTGAATTATCTAGACCACTTGTAAAGAGAGACTACTGGGACACTGAGGTAGTCGATGGAAGACACAGAAATGTAATGCTGCATTCTCTAAATAAACCTATTATCAAGAAGCAGTTTTGCATCTATATCCAATTAACAATATCTTCTGTTGTTGATCATGTGCTGAAGATAACTAACCTGAGGTTGAAACACCAGCGTTTGATATTAAGGACAGAATCTCAACAGCATTAACTACTCAATGCATATAGCCCCTTGAACATAATGTGTGCTTCATAGGACACTGGAGAACTGTAATCAAGGCATGACACCCAATCACAAAAGAATTATTTGGCAGATGATCAAGCATCTTGTCAACAAGGTAGGTTTTAAGGAATTCATTTGAGGAGCAAAACTAATCAAGAGCTGGGAGGAAATTCCAGATCTTGGACCTAAGCACCTGAAAGTCAGGTGACCAATGGTGTTTTCATTGCTATTAGTAAACTCCGCTCATCCTGCAAAAAAATATTCAGACATTGGTTTACCTGTGGCTCCTTAACGTAGAAGAAAATTTAAAGGATGCATAATCCTTCACCATGTTCTGTCCCAACCCAAGAACACAGATCCAAACATATTCCCTGTCTCTTTGAAACCTGATAATTTTTTACATTCTCATACCAGATCATCTCAATGCTAGACCATGGCTTCACCAGTGGGAAGGTATCAGAGGTGTGAGAAATCAACTTGGGGGTTGGATAAGAGTCTTTATGATCAACCCGAAAGTGCCTGAAATGCGCTGCCAGAGGTGGTAGTGAAAGCGTACACAATAGCAGCATTGAAGAAGCACCTGGACGAATACATGAATAGGAAGGGAATAGAGGGCTATGGATCCTGTCAGTGAAAACAGTTTTAGTATGAAAGGGCAAAATGTGTCAGGGCAGACTTGGAGGGCTGAAGGGCCTGTTCCTGTGCTGTGTTGTTCTTTGTTTGTTCTAAGAGTCTCTGGGATGGCTCCCATGGCAACAGTGGACTTAACTTGCTATTAATGAGGCGCCTATTATTAGAATTGCGGAGGAGATTTGTTTTGGCTGGTTTCCACAGAAGTGAAAAAGATTTGTGGAAAGAAAAACATCAAAATGTACTTTGAGAGTGAAGGGAATGTGGAGCTTTATTGTTCTGTTGCCCTGTGTCACCGAGGTGTTGATGAATCTCAGTATTTTAGTTTGACAGTAATATTAGTTTTGGGTTCTGTTTGGTCTAAGGCTTGACTTCTAGTCTTCCTCTTCCAGAGATTATAACTAAATATAGTCCTAACTTTAATGTGGATCAAAACTGCACTTTCATAGTGCACATAATCTTGAAGCCATCTAAGGTGCTTCAGACTCCACACAGTAATCTATCTTTGATAAATGTGAGAACTAAGATCCCACAGGAAACCAGGTGTAGCCAATGAGGACGGAGTGCTAGGTTATTGGCCTCTTTCTCTTCTGTAATTTCTGTGACCTCTTTAACTTGTTTAGGTAATTGAGTTTGACGATGGTGCTGGAGCGGTCTTGAGGATACAGCCCTTGAGGACTCCCCGGGATGAAGCTGTCTACGAGTGCCAAGCAACCAACACGCTTGACGATGTAACTGTGACGGCTAAACTCACCGTGCTACGAGGTAAAGATTGTTTCTGTACCTCATATTAATTCATTACTATCAGCAATGTCAATTGTCAGCAAAATATTAAACAGTAGGTGGCTAAGATAAACCCGAACTGTTTATGTTAGGATCTAAAACCATGAATTATATACTTAAATTACTATGTGTTTGTTAATATTAATCCAGGACATGTTTGCTATAATGCTCATTGTGTTAATCCTAATTGCATTTATAATATTTATAAATGAGTGGATACTTTTGGGGAAATTGGGAATAAAATGATTATTTCAAGGTCAGCTTGCTATGTTGCTTAAACTTATAGAGCTGTGAAGTTTGGGTTCACTCTGATCTGATCGGCTAACCTGTCCATTACCATCCTTGACACATTTCAAAGTGAGCACCAGATTGAGCAAGAGACAGCAGTCATTAACTGAGACATAAAGCTGCATAAAATGGGATCAGGCAAACAGTTGGACACCGCAGCGGGGTCCTCCTTCCTTTCACTCAAAGCAGCGAGTTGAATATGAGAATGTCTGCTGTTGGTGTGCTGTTAATAGCGTCCTACCCGAGCTCAGAATATCTCATTGCCACTGTGATGTATGAAGTGGTAAGGGGTGGTCGGGAGGGGGAAGGGGTGTGCACGCACAGCTATTTGACAACTCAAAGTCTACACCAGCAGCCTGATGATTTGTGAGCACGTTGCGATCTCAGTCAGTGTATAGCAGCAACAGGAAATGAACATTCAGCCCCATTGTTCACTGTGCTGTATCGCAACTCTACCATCTATTCTGATCCATATCCCTTATTACCTGAATCTAAAGAAGTTCTTCACCGACCTCAGTTGCATAATATCAATTGATTACAGTTTGCATTTTTACAGTAGCAATAGTATCTTCATGCCCTCAGCATTTTGCCGAACTGCGAACACAAATTGGAATCAAAGTAGATGTTGATAGTGGGCTGAATGTAAGTAGGAGGAGAAAGTGAGGACTGCAGGTGCTGGGGATCAGCGCCGAGGAGTGTGGTGCTGCAAAAGCACAGCTGGTCAGGCAGCATCCTGGGAGCAGGAGGATCAAGGTTCAAGCATCAGTCCTTCCTGATGAAGGGCTTGTGCTTGAAGTGTCGATTCTCCTGCTCCTCAGAAGTTGCCTGACCAGCTGTGTTTTTCCAGCACCACACTCTTCGACTGTGTGAAGCGAGGTTGGTCTGGTGGATCTTACTGTGTATGAGATCCCTGATTGAGGTTGTTAACCTGGGCCAATCAGGGAGCCCTGGCTGACAGATATAAACAAGAGTCTCCATGCGGGAGGAGAGGCGCCGCCATTACTGTCGGAGCCAAGGTCGGACAGGAGAAGAACTTCTAAATAAGTGGCCACAAAATGGGTCGCCACTTTGGAAACTTGATCAAAGTGCGGCACATTATCACCTATACCATCTCTCCATTTGAACAAAGGGCATTTGCAAATTATTTCTCTAAAGGCATACCCAATACATGGAGGCGATTCAAGGGTCAAGTGTTATGGATTGTTCCACCATTTGTGATCTCATATCTTATTTATACCTGGGCCACAAATGAACATGAAATGTCAATGAGGAAGAATCCGGCTGACTATGTGAATGATAAATAAATGGTGTTTGGAAGAGAGAAAAACAAAAAAAAAATAAACAAGAGTCTCAAAGAGTCGCCTCACTCTAGGGGTTGGCTCTGAGCTGGCTGGTCAAAGCCCATATATTGTACACATGTAAATAAAGGGAGGCTTATTTCACTGCAGGAGATGATCATACCTCATCGATATTGCAAGTTACACGTAAAGAATTGGGGATTCGGAGGATTTACTGTAAGAAATTACAATGCACTTTTTAAATAAAGGTATAATTTGACATTTCACATATTGGTAATGTGGAATAGAAGCATACAGACCTTCATTACCATGTGATGTACTGGCAACACTTTACAGGTGGGTTTTGTTTTTACCCACTCTGCCAGATTTTGAAGCACTTTGAACTCTGCTGCAAAAATTCCCACTTTATAGCATCTTGAGATCATTCTGAAACCCAATCCATTAAGAAAGGGTTACTAACACGGAATATTCCAATTTCTGGTGGGCAGTAAACAGCCCAGGGTGATTGGCATCTCACTGGCCATGACTCTTGCACATTTCAGAAGTGTGGTCAGGCTTCATGTCCATCACTGCACTTACATCCTGACACCAGCAGATAGGGGTCAGTGAGCATCTGATTTAATCAATGCACTCTTGCTTTGTTTAGTGGAACAGGCCTTGGACATCCTGGAGGGTTTTGTTTCTGTTTAATATTCTCTGTCTGTGACTGAAGAGCTTTTGCATACATGTGTAGCCATTGTGATATTGAATTACTGACTAATTCATAGGGGTATAAGGGAAAGTAGCATTGTGAATGTGTTGTTGGGCCTTTAATTCAGTGACTTGGTTTAACAATTATGAGAGATTGGTTCATGCCCCACCATGATATCCAGGGAATTTAAATTCAATTAATTAAATATATTTGGAATAAACAGCTCATATCAATAATTTGCCCACGAAATCAGCGTTAAAAATCCATCTAGTTCACCACTTCCCCTTAGGGAAAGAAAGCTATTGCACTAATCTGGTCTATCATAGACTCATAGATGTCTGCAGCACAGAAAAAGGCCCTTCAGCCCATTGAGTCTGTAATAGTCATAAACAACTGGCAGCAGGGTGGCTCAGTGGTTAGCACTGCTGCCTCACAGCACCAAAGACCTGGGTTCGACTCCAGCTTTGAGTGACTGTGCAAGCTCCACACGGACATTCTCCCCGTGTCTGCGTGTCTTTCTTCTGGGTGCTCTGGTTTCCTCCCACAGTCCAAAGGTGTACAGGTTAGCTGGATTGGCTATGCTAAATTGCCCATAGTGACCAGGGATGTATAAGTTAGGTGGGTTAGCTGTGGGGATTGTCGGATTGCAGGGATGGGGACTGTCATGGGTCTGGGTGGGATGCCCTTTAGAGGATTGGTATGAGCTCGATGGGCTAAGTAGCCTACTTCCATACTGTAAGGATTCCATGATGATTCTCACCGGCTAACTATTCTAATCCCATTTTCCAGCACTTGCCCCCATAGCCTTTTATGCCTTGTAACTGCACATCTAAGTATATCTTCAATGTTACGAGGGTTTCTGCCTCCACTGCCCTTACAGTCAGTGAATTCCAGATTCCCATGATGATCTGAATGGAAACATGTTCCTCACATCCCCTCTAAGCCCTCTGCCCCCTTCCGTTAAATCTAGGCTCTCTGGTTATATCTGTTTAGATGATGATACGTGGAGTGTTTGATATCAACACGGTGAGCATGAGAAGGTGAGAGAGAACCTCTCCCTAGCAGTGTCCAAGGTTTTAGGCAAACTCGAAGTTCAGGTAAGTAGGGTAGAACTCCATTTGTGCCCAGCTACTGGGAATTGGCTAGCTCAGCAGAAAGTCCCCCTGGCCTCGGGCTCACAGGAGAAGGGGAGAGGACTGAGTGAAAAATGTGTTGAAGGTTTTTTTCCATAATGCAGACTAATTCTACAGGCTCATTCCCTGACCTGTGCTGGCTTTGAATCCTGCAGCCTTTTGACCTCATTTAGTTATTTCTCTCCATCTAAACATATGGTTTTTGAAAAGCTCTGGTCTCACACTCTTAATTAACTTCTGATTTTGTTGGTTAAGTCCTGAAACTGGCCTCAGCATCCTGATTTCGGGAGAAGATCTATTATCCAGTGTTCCCTTCCTGATCCTGTTTCAGGGACTCCGACTAGACAGTCACACCGATGTGACTAACATTAGATTAAGGGTCAGCTCTGGCAGTGAGTAGCCTGCATGCTGTTAGTGTCTGGTCAAACTGACCTCACTCAAGTGCAGGAGGACAGAGCCATGCTCCATATAACCATCTGCCAGGAAGGAATTCCAGCTTCTACAATCAGAAGAAGGAATGCTGGCAGAAAGACAAAATAATTCAGTACAGCAGTGGCTAAGTTTGATGCTGGTCTACTGCACATAATCCACAACTGCAGAAGTAAGTGAAACTGTGAATAAATCTCCTCTGCAGTTGTGGATTATCTAATGTTAGTCACATCGGTGTGACTGTCTAGTCAGAGTCCCTGAAACAGGATCAGGAAGAGAACACTGGATAATAGATCTTCTCCCGAAATCAGGATGCTGAGGCCAGTTTCAGGACTTAACCAACAAAATCAGAAGTTAATTAAGAGTGTGAGACCAGAGCTTTTCAAAAACCATATGTTTAGATGGAGAGAAATAACTAAATGAGGTCAAAAGGCTGCAGGATTCAAAGCCAGCACAGGTCAGGGAATGAGCCTGTAGAATTAGTCTGCATTATGGAAAAAAACCTTCAACACATCCCTGGACACTATGGGCAATTTAGCATAGCCAATCCAGCTAACCTGCGCATCTTTGGACTGTGGGAGGAAACCAGAGCACCCAGAAGAAAGACACGCAGACAATGTCCGTATGGAGCTTGCACAGTCACTCAAAGCTGGAGTCGAACCCAGGTCCTTGGTGCTGTGAGGCAGCAGTGCTACAGCCTCGATAATCTCATACATTGTAACACCTTCCTATCCCAAATTGATGATGCAGACTTGTGATATATTCAGTTTGCATTCCACTTTTGAAGTACATTTCATACTTGATTCCCCTACTGATTAAAAATTCGTCTATCCCTTGATTATAAATAACGACACAGTCTTGACCGCCCTCTGTGGTAAAGAATTCCCCAGATTCATTACCTCTCTGAGAGAAGAAATTCCTTCCCATCTTGTCTTGAATGGGCAACTTCTTATTGTCAGCTGATGCCTCCGGACTTCTCCCAGAAGGGGAAACAGCCTCTCTACATCTACCCTGTAAAGCCCCCCCTAAGAATCTTATTTGTTTCACTAAAGTTTCAATAAATTCAAATGCTTACAGGTGCAACCTACTCAATCTCTCCTCAGAACAAAATCCCCTCATACTCAGGAGTCAACCATCTCCGGACTGGCTCCATTGCCAACTTCCTTTTACTTCAAGAAGGGACCAAAATTGTTCACAGTATTTGATTTGATTTATTGTTGTCACATGTACCTGATTACAGTGAAAAGTTGTGTTGTGAGCTGTGCAGCAGATCGTAACAAACAAGGGCATACAGACCATAGTGTGCTTAGACAGAATGAAGGTTGCAGCTATGCAGGAGATGCACAAAAGCAAGATTGACATTAGATTTGAAATTAGGAATTCTTGGAATGGTTTAACTAATAACATGTATGATTCTAGTAAGAACTCGCTACCTTTGCACATTGTTCCCTTTGAAATAAATGCCCGTATTCTTGGACAAGGAGCTCTAAATCCCTTTGTACTGCAGTTTTCTTTTTTACTTTTTTAAGACTTTTAAATTTTTAAATAATATTCAGCTCCCCCGTTCTTCCTATCACTTTTCTGATTCATTCAATCCCTCTGTTGTCTCACTTTCCGCAGTCTTTCTCCCTTTAAGTAATATTCAGCTTCTTTATTCTTCCTGCCAAAATGCATAACCTCACATTTTCCATGTCAAATTCCATCTGCCAAGTCCTTGTCTACTCACCTAACCTGTCTAAAGCCCTCTGCAGACTCTTTGTGTCATCCTCACCAGTAGCCCTCCGATCTATTTTTGTGTCATCTTCAAACCTGGATATAGTACCGCCACTTCCCTCATCCAAGTCATTCATGTATATTGTAAATAATTGTGTTCCCAGCACTGATCCCTGTGGTACTTGGCTAGTTACAGGTTGCCATCCTGACAATGCTGCACTTAACCCAACATTCTGATTTCAATCAGTTAGCCAGTCCTCTGTCCATGTGAACATACCACCAGCAACACCAATGGGTCCTATCCTATTGAGTAGAGGAATGTGTGGTACCTTATCAAATGCCTTTTGGAAACTGAGAAAGCATTCAGAGGCTTTCAGATATAGGGGCTTCAATATAATTTTAAACAGAGCATTAATTATGAATGTGGTTCTCTGTGTGAACATTTCAGCTTCCTGAGAGCCCATTGAGCTGCATTATGGGGGTTATCTGTTCGCTGGAAGGTGTTACGACCCTGTGTGTTGCTGTTTGATGTATGACAGTGCTCAATGATCCACAAAAAGCATTTTCAACGTTGTCCTTTTGCAGCTAGCTTCAAGGTCATTCCCTACACCGTTTTTTGTAGTCTGTTAAACCCCATTCATGAATAAGGCAGTGTAAACGGGACACAATGATGTGCAGTGCTCATCTACTGCTTCAAGCTTCCTTCCTCCTGAAGTCCCTACACTCACTGGAGCAGACAACCTCCCTCAGAGCAGGTATGCAGGGAATTGCAGAGATTAATCATTCTAACATCTTCTCTCTCTCTGTTATTAAGTATAAGGCTGATTTCTTCAGCCTTTCCTTCTCATATGAAGATGCTGATTGCCACTGGGGTGCAGGTTTATAGCCTCTGGCCAACACCTGGTACCTCATTCAAATTGGTTCTTCTGTCTGCGTGAGCCTGGACAGTCAGTGTTAGCAGGCTGTGTTTCCCATGGAGAGTAGCACAATGAATTTTTACACATCTGCACTTCCAGAAGGAGCAGGTTCTTGCTTGTTCTCTCTCTCTCCTTTGAGCTTAGAGAGACAAATGCTAATTTGTGGCCTTAATTGGTGCCATGTCTCTCAGTAACTCTGCACAAGTCGGGCTTCAAGTCTGGGACTGGGAGACTGCTTAGCTATTGAGTAGAGTGCAGTTTCCCACTGAAATGTTTACCATTGTCACGGACTAAGAGCTGTACTCCTCTGTAAGTGTGGCAGGAAAAGGTGTGGATGTTATTCAGAATCTTGTGGTGTTGACAATTGAGAGAAAGCAATATCCATACTCCTTAATTCTACATCCTCATCACTGTTCTGAGACATTCTAATCCATCTCTTTTCATTGCTCCTAGTTAGAAAGAACACTTATCAAGTGCTTTATCGCATTCTCTAATTTAAACAGTAAGTGCAGGCCTATATAGAATCCCTACAGTGTGGAAGCAGACCATTTAGTCCACACCGACCTTCCAAAGAGTATCCCACCCAGAAAATAAAAAACACAAGATCCGTGGATGCTGTAAATCAGAAGCAAAAATAGAAATTGCTGGAAAAGTTCAGCAAGTCTAGCAGCATCTGCGGAGAGAAATTGAATGACCCTTCCTCAGATGCTGCCAGACCTGCAGAGCTTTTCCAGCGACTTCTGTTTTTGTGAAAATCTAGGAGATGGGAGAGGAGTTGTTTCATGAACATCAAGTTGAAAGTGCCAGGATAACAAAGTACCAGATCCAGTATTCTGTTAGAGTGGGTTTTGCTTGATTTACAATCCTTGTCCAAGTTAAAGGTTCTGTTTTCATTTCCAATACTAATGGGGAGTCAATGCGCCCAGAGGACGGGCCTGTAATGGAGACAGAGAACTTTGAAGCAGGGGGTCATGTGATGAAAACTCCAGGATCCATCAGCGAGAGTTGGGATGTTGAGCTATTGTTTATACCTCATCAGAAGAAAGGAGTTAAGTTTAAGTTTGCCAATGCCATGAGAACAAATTACATCCAGCACAAAGCAAGTTTCCAAAATCTTTTCTGCTGTTTAAAAAAAAATCACTAAAACACAACCCCAAGTGCAAAACTGGCTATAGATCAAACTGATCACCATGGCAACTTCCTAATGATGGTGACCGTTTGTATGCCCTCAGAGGCTCTTAAAATTAAGCTCTTTAATAGTTGCAAAGGCACTAATTAGCAAGTTTTAAAAGCTTTTAAATCTATCATTTTAATTTACTAAGAAACTGACTGCTATACACCAATATAATTAGCAAACGTTAGTATATGGTTTTGTGAGCTCATTTTTGGTTATTTATAATCGGATTGCTCACAGGTGGTGGACTAGTCTCTAATTAGCAATGCATTTTTTTTTGCGATAAGCCCATTTTCAGCTGCATTAATAAAACAGCAGCAGATTGTTCTTAAATATGTCAAGGAATATGTTGTTAATCGAGCAGTTTATGAAGAAATTCTATAATTCCTGTTGATTGCCCAGGTTTTGAACAGATTTTACTTTCGGAGATATGCAAAGTGTTTGGGATTGAGCAGCAGAAATGGCTCTAAATGAGCTCACTTTTTGTGCCTGGCTCACTAATTGTGCACAAAGTGAAAACTCTTATCTAGTTTCCCCAGTAACGTAGTGTACCTTTGGTGCTAGCACCTATGGGTGGGAATAGGTACTTGCCCCTTTTCTCACCATGTAACAATTAAGTGCTGGATAAAGAGATCCATTGGAGACTTACTCCACTCATCAACAATTAATGCCCTCGAGTGGTCAATTAATGACCGCTGAAGGACCGCAACTCCCCAATGACTTTCCTTCCTGGCCCCGGGGGATATTGGCTGATTTCCTGACTTGGTAACCAGGACTTATTTCCATGCTGTAAAAACTCGGTGACCCGATGACTCCTACATCTGAAAATCACTCCATCCCCACGAGAAGGAAAAGGGGGGAAACAAAAATCTACCTGCCCCCACCACTGAAAGGTAAACCACTGATAAAAGCAGGCCTCTGCTTAAGAAAAGCACATCTCGACTGACAGCTCTTAGGACCCAGAAGTTGCCGGCCTCTTTTTAGATTAGATTAGATTAGACTAGACTTACAGTGTGGAAACAGGCCCTTCGGCCCAACAAGTCCACACCGACCCGCCGAAGCGAAACCCACCCATACCCCTACATTACCCCTTACCTAACACTATGGGCAATTTAGCATGGCCAATTCACCTGACCCGCACATCTTTGGACTGTGGGAGGAAACCGGAGCACCCGGAGGAAACCCACGCAGACACGGGGAGAACGTGCAAACTCCACACAGTCAGTCGCCTGAGTCGGGAATTGAACCCGGGTCTTCAGGCGCTGTGAGGCAGCAGTGCTAACCACTGTGCCACCGTGCCGCCCTCTTATTGGCTGATTGTTATTAGAAAGCCAGGGCAGCTCGATTGATGCCTGTGATAGGCTGAGAAGCCGAGCAGTCAACTCCAGTATGCTGACTGGGTGGCATGGTGACTCAGTGGTTAGTACTGCAGCCTCACAGCTCCAGGGGCATGGGTTCAATTCCAACTGTCTGTGTGGAGTTTGTATGTTCTCTCTGTGTCTGTGTGGGTGCTCTGGTTTCCTCCCACGGTCCAAAGGTGTGCAGGTTAGGTAGATAAGCCATAGTCAAATACACTATAGAGTTCAAGGATGTGCAGGATTAATGGGTTGACCACAATAAATGTGGGGGTTACAGATGTGGGGAGGGGGGGTATGCTGTTTAGAGGGTTGGTGCAGCCTCAATGGGCCAAATGACCTCTGTCTTCACTGTAAAGATTCTACGCACAATTCAACATGCTTTCTCAGCACTGGGGACTGGGAGCTAGTTGACCCTTAATGTGCCCGCTCCCACAATTAGGCCTCAGGTTTCTCTTTTTGAGACAATATGTCAATTAAGTACTCACATATTGAAAGCTCAATGCCCTGACTCAGAGGGACAGCTCAAATAACTAGTTCAAATGACATGGTATTGCTGCTGACAGTGAATGGAAGAAAACAGCTTCTGAATGAGCAACATTGATTGGGCCTAAAATAAAGTTCTATTGATATTGTTTAATGGTTTGTGAATGGTCACTGATTGTAATGAGATTTTCCAGTTTCTGTACCAGGTACAGGCAGACACTGGGGGATAATTCTTGTTTTCGCAATTCTGTAGCATCAACATGAATGTGCTCTTTGTCAGTATTTTGCTAACAACATTGTGAGTGGACATCACAGCAGTCTTTTTATGCAGTACACTTCAACAAGCTCTGTCCGCATTTGAATTTGGATTCTGGGAACGTTAGTTCCACTGCTTTTTTGAGAAATCCAGTGATGGTCGAATGTTAGTGAGTTCTCAGCCACAGAAAAGTCACACAAATCCGTTAACAGAGTACAGGAGATATCCTGGTGGGAGTTTTGCACTATCTTTTGGAGATGTCTCCTCACGTTGGAATGAAAATGCTGCATTCTGGCCATCACAAGGGAAAGCCCAAGGTGCCCCTTTGCTGTTCTTTTTTCTCTTTATTTTTTGAGTAGACTCATCATGGTGAATTGTACAATGGTTATCCGTGGCAAACCACAGATAAAAGCAGGCCTGTGCTTGAGGCCTACAGAAAAGCGCATCTCGACTGATGGTTCTTAGGACTCAAGACACTGCTAGCTTCTTATTGGCCGGCAGGTATTAGAGAGCCAGGGCACCATGATTGTTACCAGTTCAGTACAGCAGCATAACATCAGCTGTGTCCGTCTCAGTCTGAAACTGATGAAATCTTCATCCGTGCCGTCATTATCAATTGTTGCCAGCTATTCCAATGGATTATCTTACCCTTTGTTTGTGTGCATTCATCAAAAATGTTCAGCTGTTGGATATCAACTCATGTCAAGTTACTTTGGTCAGTCACCCCGGTACTCGATCACCCACTTGGGTCCCTAATTCAGGGATTCCTGAGATTTAATATTCTCATCCAAAGTTCAGAACCCTCAATGACCTCACTGTCACTTGTAACCTCTCCATCTTTACAATCCTTGAGAGATCTACACTCTTCCCATTCTGGTGCCAGGACCTGACTTTGCTCAAGTCTTGGTGGTTGTCTCTTCAACTCTCTGCATGCCAAGTTGTGGAGCTCCCTGCCTTAAGCCTCCCACCTTTCCCTCTCTTTCTCTTTTTCACAACGTATACAACATAGAACAGTACAGCACAGTACAGGCCCTTCAACCCTTAATGTTGTACCGACCTTTTATCCTACTCTAAGATCAAACTAGCCTTCATACCCTACATTTTACGATCATCCATGTGCCAATCCAAGGGTCACTTAAATATCTCTAATGTATCTGACTCTACTACCACAGCTGGCAGTGCATTCCATGCACTCACCACTCTCTGTGTAAAGACCCTACCTCTGACATCTCCTCGAAACCTTCCTCCAATCACCTTAAAATTATGTCCCCTCATTTTCACCCTGGGGAAAAAGTCTCTGGCTATCCCACTCTATCTATACCTGTCATCATCTTATACACCTCTATCACATCACCTCTCATCCTTCTCTGTTCCAATGAGCAAAGCCCTAGCTCCCTCAACTTTTCTTCATAAGACATGCCCTCCAGTCCAGGCAGCATCCTGGTAAATCAACTCTGCATGCTCTCTAAAGTTTCCACATCCTCCCAATAATGAGGTGACTAGAACTAAACACAATATTCCAAGTGTTTATAGAGCTGCAGGGCTTTATAGAGCTGCAGCAAAGCCACACAGCTCTTAATTTCAATCCCCCTGCTAATGAAAGCCAACACACAACATGCCTTCTTAACAATCCTATCAATTCGGGTGTCAATGGATGTGGATCCCAAAATCCCTCTGTTCCTCCACACTGCCAAGAATCCTATCTTTAACCCTGTAATCTGCATTCAAATTCGACCCTCCAAAATAAATCACTTCACACTTTTCCAGGGTATTGCCATGTCGTATTTACTAACCCTTTAATAACCTTGTATTAAACCACAGGCAGTTCAGAGACATGAACCTGCAGTGTCGATGCCACAGACAGCAATCCCTGGTTGATTCTTTGCGGGAACTGACTTGCTGCCCCAAAATTTCTTAAATAAAAATCCAATGAATCAGCCGAAGCAGAAACCGTGAATTTTATTTGTGAAGCCTGTTGCTAGGGAGTTAGTCCAAGGCTGTAATTCAATCCTTGGGTTCAAACAACAGCTATAAACAAACTTGACTCCAACTGAGTATTCTGAAATGCTTGATCCAATTATCCAATGTCCTGTTTCCGATTTAATGGGCTTAGATGTAATTTGAATATTCGATAATGTTCCACTGATTTAGGCAGTGCATCCCAAAGTCAAACAGATCAGAAAAGCCTCAGCGCTTCAGCCTGTGAGGTAGCTCAGCAAAAAGTAACTTGATAAATTGGAAGTGTTAACTGAAACAAGTACATTTCGGGATTCCACATGAGTACCTGAGAAACATCTAATCGTGTGCCTTTCAGGGGAAAATGAGCAGACGGTGTTTCAAGTCCCAGCTCATTTTAAACCTGTGGTATTTACACAGCCAAACCTTGTGGGGACTGTGAGTGGTTGCTTTATTATTAAACAATCACCTTCTTCAGAGGTAACCTCCTTCCCTCGCTGCGGATGGCACTATTTGCTGCCACTCAAGCACAAAGTCTGCTCTGGAGAATAACCAGATTGAAACTAATCATCAGAATGCCACCACTTTTGACGAACAGCAAACCGGCAAAAGCTATTGCTCAGAGCAGTTGCAAATGAGAGAGCCAGCATTTCCTAGCTCTTAGTTGATGGTGCTTTCAAAAAAACTAAAAGGCTAGTTTTCTGCTTCCAAGTTCCAAGTAAGCATGGGGTTATGTGTCAGGGAGTTGAGGCTGCACTGTCATCTGATCTCTAACCCAGCCTCCCTCTCAGTGCAGTTTCCCTGCTTGGTATATAGTATCGTAAACTTGGATCTTGCATCTAGATCACCCCAAGAGAGAGGGCTGTGGGCAGAGACCCTCAAATTCTCGGTGTAGGCTTTTCATTTATCCCTTAGCACCGAATACAATTGGGAAGACAGAAGCAGTACATGGAGCTGATGATAATGAGTTTTCAGTGCTGTCACTGTACTGGGAGATCTCAGCTTTGTATATGTGAGTTCTGTCAAGGTCAGGCTGAATAGCACTCCTCACGTATGGCTCAGGATAACTATGAAGGGTTCCCTTACTTTAGTCTGTCCCCAGCTCCAATGCCCAATCTGTCCGGAAGCTCCAGAATTGGACAATGTTGGCTTGATGCGCATGCCCTTTCTGACCGGGGAGGCCCAGGAAATTGCTGTGAGCAACCCCTAGCTTCAATCAGCCGAAGCACCAGGAATCCCCTGAGTCCATGGGGCCCTGTTCTGCCTTGGAAAGTGCATTCACCCTGTGAACCATGACCGCCGAATTGAATGATTCCTGGGAAGCAGAAAAGCAACATCTTATGAGAGCTGGCTGATCTCTCAGTGCTGCTGCCAGATTCGCCAGTTGTTGCATGAGAAGCAAGTTGACTTTCATTCCTTCACCATCTGGAGAGGGTCAAGCATCTGACAGGAGCTTGACAAATCACTGAGGAACGTCCAAATGCATTGGTTCTCCATAATTCTTAATCTGAAATGGCACAATATGTTCTTTGAAGCAGACTCACTTTTACATAGTTTGTTTTGTTACATTTATAAATGCTTGTCAAAAGAACCGTTTAATACTTTGTAGGTTGGGGACGTTCAAAGTTCATCAAATGAACACTGTCACCTGAAGTGTGGCATGACGGGAATCCAGTGCACTGCTGACCTCTGACCCAATGTTAGCAAGCAATCTCAGGTCAGGGTGGGGTTATCTTGCTGAATAATTTCAGATAATAGATAAGAGCCCATGGTGTTGGAAGTGGTGTATTAGCACAATTAGAGGATTGGCTAATTAATAGAAGTCTAAGAGGTGGGATAAAGGGGCAATTTTCAGGATATCAACTTGAAACTAGTGGAGTGTCACAGGGATCAGCTCAGGGGAGGCCACAATTATTAACAATATACATGACTTGAAAATGAATATACTATTTAGGATTTCATTGAATGGCAGAGCGGACTTGATGGGCTGAATGGCCTATTTCTGTTCCTGCAGCTTTTGCTGTTCCGGGGTAGATCACTGTGGAAAGACTTTGGATGCATGTTTTTAAGAATGAGAATGAGTAAGGAAGGTGGAAAGACGAGTTAGTGCAATTTTGTCATGATTCTCTGCAGGCGAGCCAGCATAGCTGATTGTCAACACCAACATGTCAATGGGAGGATTGATTTCATTGTGCTTACCCATCGCCTGGATTGCCATGTCCATGATACAAGGCCAGAAATTTCTCTGGGTCCCACTTGTCTCAAATGGGTGAGATCAGCTGGAAGGCATATCTCCATTTACACATTAAGCAACCTACAGGCAGCCAGAATGCCTGCCTCCAGGAGAAATCGCCAAGGGTTAGCGTTTGAGCCAGCGAACCAATTAAATCCCCGTCCCTTTACCCAATTCCAGGCCCAAAGAGATGCGCCCAGGACCTGAGGCAGGGAAGTCTCACCACATCAAAGTCACAAAATGAAGGCGGCTCCATTGCACCTCCTTCTCTCCAAGTTCCACCTTAACAGGATGAGTAGGTGGCCTTCTGTACAATGGGGACCTGAGAGTGGGGCGAAGGGACTCCCTGTGTTTTACTGTCTCTCATGCTGTTGGAATGGGAAACCTGAACGACGATTCATCCCTGATAATCTGACCAAGCTCACCAAGATCACCAGGCACTTCAGAAGGGCATTATAAAAGAGCTCACCAAGATATACGGTAGGGATTAGGTCAGATGGTTAAAGGTGCAAGCAGAGAAGTAGGTTTTAGGAAATGTTTTAAAGAAGGAAAGTAAGATTTAGAGACTAAGACGTGTAAGGAAAAAATTCCAGAGCTTAGGTCGCAATGGCTGGAGGCATAGCCATCGTTGGACCAATCAAATTGGAGATATTGAAGATATCAAAATGAAACCCATGGAGAACTACGGAGGTGGTGGAATGGGTGACACAAACACACATACACGCATGCAAATGTACGTGCACACACACACACACACACACACACACACAAACATGCAACACTGACCCACTTGCACTTGTACACAGGCGTGCACACACAGCCACCATCTTTGCGACTGAGCTACAGCTGTGGCTACTGGCTTTTTTGTGGTTGGTTGCTAGACAGCTGTTGGGTTTTAAATTAAAACAAAACCACCTTTCCTTCATGAGGCACCCTCTTTCCATCTCTCTCTACCTCTCTCACTCTGTCACTCTCACTCTCAATCTCTCACACACTCTGTCTCTGTAATCTGCAGCTCCCACCTTGCTTGCTGCTGTCTCAGTGGGAGGCCTGCCATTGCTTCTCCATCCTTGGACATCCACCTACAATCCCTGCTCTGCTGCAGTCTGTTCTACTGCAGTCAGCATAAAGGATGTGGATCCACTGCCTGGTTCTGTAGCTTGGGAGCATTTTAAGTGGTGGTGCATTGGCACTAAACTATGATAAAACCCAAATGAATAGGAGAGTCTCAAATTATGTTCTGCAGAGAGTGCAACACCAAATTATATTAAATGATGAAATCAGCAATAATGAATTATTCTCCTGGTTGGAAGACGTGTAGAAGGCTGAATATCAGTAATGAAAAATACAAAGGGAGGGATGAGAATATGTTTATCCACTGATATTACTGAAATATGTGATGTGTTATCACGTAGCTATGGGGGCTGATTTGATCTCAGCTCTTAGAGAGGGGTAGTGAAAAGATATTAAATTGGGATTGGAGTATATAGCTTCAGGGGCACAATTGGCAAAATGGTCCTACTCTATGCAAACATTTCTTGTGATCCATAAGATAATTACAAGATATCATTTCAAGTTAAGCCTGAAAATTAGGAGCAGAAAATGAATGTTGAATTTCAACCCCTCTGTGCATTTGTTGGTAAAATAATCAGCGAATATTTGTTGATCATTTTTAAGTGTTTAATTTCCTTGGTTACTGGATGATGGTGGATGTTAAGTAAATATCCATGTGTCAGGAAGGCGATGGGTAGTGTTAATATCACCGAACTAGTAATCCAGAGTTTAGCCTAATGGGTTCAAATCCCATCAAGGCAGATGGTAAAATTTGAATTCAATAATAAAAGGTTGACCAAATATCAACCACTATCAATTGTCATAGCAATCCATCTGGTTCGTTATTGAACTTTAGAATTAGGTTTTAATATCAAATGTACTCATGCCCAGGGATACAGGAGTACAGTGAAAAGTTTACAATGTTGTCATTCAAGATGCCATCTTAGGTACAAGGTACGTAGGAACAGAATCTTAGGTAAAAAGGAGAAAACAACACAGAAGTTTGACATGAAAGTTCTTCTCAACATACTGTAGTAAATAAGAAACAACGTTGCAATTTCCAGATTACAGTCCTTCTTCAGCCATGGGCCTGCAGTTACTTTACGCTGGGCTTTCCCCACAAGGACTCGATCTCCCCCAGCACTGGGCTGAATCTCTCCACCCCCCCACTTCCCCCGCAATGGACTCGATCTCTCTCCTCCCCCTTCCCCCCTCCCTCACGGGGCTCGATCTCCCTCCCCTCACACTGGGCTCGATCTCTCTCTCTCTACCCCCCACCACTGGGCTCGATCTCTCTCTCTCTCCCCCCCACCACTGGGCTCGATCCCTCTCTGACCCCCTCACTGGGCTCGATCCCTCTCTCACCCCCTCACTGGGCTTGATCCCTCTCTCCCCCAACACTGGGCTCGATCCCTCTCTCCCCCAATACTGGGCTTGATCTCTCTCCCTTCCCCTCACTGGGCTCGATCTCTCTCTCCCCCATCACTGGGCTCAATCTCCCCCCCCCCCCCCTCACAGGACTCGATCTCTCTCTCCTCCCTCACTGGGCTTTATCTCTCTCGCCCACCCCTCACTGGGCTCGATCTCTCTCTCCCCCCTCACTGGGTTCGATCTCTCTCTCCTCTCCAGACTGGGCTTGATCCCTGTCTCCCCCCCTCAACGGGTTCACTCCCTCTCTCAGCCCCACACTGGGCTCGATCTCTCTCTCCTCCCGTGCTGGGCTTGATCTTCGAAATGTGGCTCACGTACTGTATTGTTCAGCCTCAGGAAACATTTTCACTGAATCAGGTGCTCCAGCTGCACCTTTACTTTGTAACTCTGGGTTCTCATTTTGCTAACTCTACAAAGAAGGCAGCAGCCCTGTATTTGGGCCATCTAAACTTGAAAGAATCCCCAAAGCGGACAGGGGAGGAAAATCTGCCAACCTTACCTGGTCTGATAGTGACTCCAGACCCACAGTCATGTGGTTGACTCTTAACGACCCTCTGGGCAATGAGGGACTGGCAATAAATTCCTAACCAGCAAAGCCCATGTATAAGAAAAAGGTATTTCTGTAGAAATTGTGTGTGTGTGTGTGTGTGTGTGTGTGTGTGAGAGAGAGAGAGAGAGAGAGAGAGAGAGAGAGAAGGCACTTCCTGTGATAATCTATGCATATGGTTAAAATTACAAGTGATTGCATTTACACCAAACCCACCCTTCTCCCTATTGACTTGCACTGAATCAGATGAACCAACTAGTCTTTTCTTCCTGCTCTAACTTAGTTGCAGCCAGCTTACAAAATAACTTTGGGAAAGTACTTTAAAAGATTACTTTGGTGATTGGGTGAGTGTGGCCACTGCAAGGTGCTTTTTATCTTGTCATTACATTTAGGAACAAATTCTGTCCCTTTTTATCTCGTTTATTTTATTGCACCCAACGCATCTTCCTGTGCCTGCAAAATATTGATTGAGATAACAAGCCCACTATATTTGCACATGGATCCATCATAATAAGATGATTATGGGATTTCATTTCAGTTGGAGAACTTTCAATTGGCAGCTGTAACACAACTGGCACCAGAATGTCTAGACAAGCTAAATCTATCTTCATGCACTTAGTGGGTCAGAATCCTAGCCAGTGAATTCACCAGGAGGTGGTGGGGTTCCATTGCCTCCTGACGATAGCTTGGGTCATCTATATTTGCTGATGCAGATGATCATGAGGAGACAGAGTACCTTTATTTACTGGGATCAGGCGCATCCTGTACACAGCCAGGAAAACCTGTTTGGAATTGGCAAGTATATGACCAGTCTTGACATGACACCCAATAAATATCAGTCACTTCCTTAACCAATGGGGAAACTATTTTCGAACATTGTGAACCCAAGACTAAACCCTGGCTGCTTTTGCCTTGGCAAGTCTCACACCGCCCCAGCAGGATGGGAACTTAAGAACAAGACTGTGCAAACCCCAGAGCCTGTTACAGCACTCGACCAGAGTGCAGCTGATGAACTCCGTCTAGCTACCTTGGCCCAGTAATCTTATGTAAAAAGTGAGGTCTGCAGATGCTGGAGGTCAGAGCTGAAAATGTGTTGCTGGTTAAAGCACAGCAGGTTAGGCAGCATCCTAGGAACAGGAAATTCATCAGGAAGGGCTCTGGCCCGAAACGTCAAATTTCCTGTTCCTAGGATGCTGCCTAACCTGCTGTGCTTTAACCAGCAACACATTTTCACCATTAATCTTATGACATCTTAACCTACCGAGATTCCTACATACTCTCAATTTTAGAATTTTCAGTTGATTGCTAGCCTCATGATTAGGAAGGGTTTAGAGAGATATAGACCAGCTGCTGGCAAATGGGACTAGATCAAATTAGGATGTCTGGTCAGTATGGGTGAATTAGACTGAAGGGTCTGTTTCCGTGTTGTGCAGTTCTATGACTCAACAGCATTTATTTCGGGAGAAAGAGTTCCATTCTGTCCTTTTTATAAAGAAGTACATACAAAGTGGTTGCATAACTCATATGACTTGCTCAAACTCAACACATGACATGCTTTCTCCAGGGCTGTTCTGAAGTCCTTATTGGCAATGCAGGGATATCAAACCCTTCCACTCAGTCTATAGATAGGGTTAAGAAATCTCTTCGTTTGTGCAGTAATTAGTATTCCTGACTTGGAGAAACAAATGCACCAGATAAATTGATAAGAAAAGCCCCCGCTGGCTGAGGGATGCATTACTAAGGTTCGTTGGGGTCTCTTGTTTTAGAACATGTAGATGGATGTGAATTCATACCAGTCTCCCCAGGCAATCTCAGACCCACGTGCGTCTTAATTAGACACCTCTGCCATCCATCATTCCCGTACTGTGACTGAAACGTCCTGATGGAACCAGCGAGTTTATATCATTTTTTAAAGTCTCCGTGTGTCGATTGGGACTGTTGGCACAGAATGTGAGGTCTAGCTATAGGGCTGCTTGGGACAATTACCTCATTGTCTTTGCCAAGCGCATCTGTCTCTACAGGTTAACTGTGTGATTTATCAGCCATGGAGATACAGTCATTAGCTAGGTGAGCTTTAGTTATCTCTGCCTTCTCAAATACGCTTGTTAATTCAGCTCCTTTCAGCTGTCTGCCTCAGTAACTCCAACCGACAACCTCAGTTGA
Source organism: Hemiscyllium ocellatum (assembly GCF_020745735.1). Taxonomy (NCBI): domain Eukaryota; kingdom Metazoa; phylum Chordata; class Chondrichthyes; order Orectolobiformes; family Hemiscylliidae; genus Hemiscyllium; species Hemiscyllium ocellatum. Next base: position 38,583,897 of record NC_083428.1, read on the forward strand.
TGATGCCAACAGCATTCTGCCTTTAAACAAGAAAATTAGTTTCTTTTAAGTCAACAGCCTAAGCAGACAAGCAAAATGAAACTGTGGCGGCTATGTTCCGAGCTAGCAATCTGAACTAAATTGTCGAAGTCACTGTCAATTAACTCCCAACATTCTCGCTGAGATTTTAAATTTGGTTCGTAAAACATCATAAAAATCTGCAAATGGGAAACTGGTTTCAGTGCAAGTGACCATGGAGGTTGACCCCAAAATTGCATTAAATGCTAGTCAGATATAAAAAAAATCACATCAAAGAGTTTTGGAGGTTTCAACTATAGGAGTTCAAACAAGGCCCATTCTCCACACTGTCAGAAGTCACATGACACCAGGTTATAGTCCAACAGGTTTATTTCAAATCACAAGCTTTCAGAGCTTCCCCTGACGAAGGAGCAGTGCTCTGGAAGCTTGTAATTTCAAATAAACCTGTTGGACTATAACCTGGTGTCATGTGACTTCTGACTTTGTCCACCCCAGCCCAACACTGGCACCTCCACATCCTTCTCAATATAGTTAGTGAGGGGCAATAAAGGGCGGCGTTTGGCAGCAATGCCGTCTGCTCAGTAATGTTGGTTTAACATCAGCACTGTTCTAGCAGGCAGAGGTTCTGGATCGAGAAGATGCTATCGAGAGAGCCTGGGCATGTTGCTGCCAAGCATCTTGTACACCCTGCTGCCACTGTGCATTGGTGGAAGAGAGAGTGAGTGTTGAATGTAATTGATGTGGGGCCAATCAGGTGGAAGTTTTCTCCTGGATGGCGTCAAGCTTTTTGAGTGTGGTCAGAGCCTCAGTCATTGAGGCAAATGGGGAGTATTCTATCATTCTTTGTGCCTTGGACTGCCTTCGGGCAGACAGGAGGTTATTGCCACGAAAATCCTAACCTCTGTCTTAAGGCACAATGTTTAAATGGCCAGTTTCTGGTCAGTGATAACCAGCAGGCTGTTGAGAGTGGGGTATTCAATGATGGCTATGCAAATGAACATCAGAGGCTGATGGATAGATTCTGTTTGTTGGAGATAGTCATTGCTTGCTACAGCATGTGTTACTTGCCACTTATCAGTCCAATCTTGGAGGGTGTGCAGGTATTTTTGCAAGTGATCAAAACCCATTCAGTATCTGAGGGATCATGAATGATGCTGAGGAAGGACTCATGCCCGAAACGTCGATTCTCCTGCTCCTTGGATGCTGCCTGACCTGATGCGCTTTTCCAGCAATACGTTTTCAGCTCTGACATCCAGCATCTGCAGTCCTCACTTTCTCCTAGGATCATGACTGATGCTGAGTATTGGGCATATGCTTTTGTTTATTCCTCATTGCATCTCCTGGATTTGCCACAAATTGTAGTCAAATGATCACAGCAATCATTTAATTCAGTATGTGTCTGTTTTAAAAATTATTGTAGTTCACAAAGGTCTTGTGTATTGAAATCAGATGAAGGTTGTACATGGATACTCCATGTTTACCATATTGTAATAACAGGTAGATTGGTAAGGAACATAGGAGCAGGAGTAGTCCATTCAACCCCTCAAACATGCTTCACCATTTCAGATTGTGATTAATCATCCAATTCAATGTCATCTCCTAGACTGTCCCTATATCCCTTGCTGGTATTAGTACCTAGAAATGTATCAGTCTCTGTCTTGAACATACTCAATGATGGAGCTTCAACAGTCCCTCCAGAATAAAGATTTCCAAACATTTACTACCCCACAAATGAAGACGTCCCTCCTCTGTCCAGTGGTCCATCCTGAATTATTCCTTTTTGACTTTTCTGTTATGTTATGGTACAACTGAGTGGCTCGCTCAGCCCATTTCAGAGGGCAAGTGAAGGTCAAGCCCTTGGCTGAGGGTCTGGAATCCTATGTGCGCCAAACCAGCTTTGATTGGCAGATTTCCTTCCTTAAAGGGTATAAGGGAACACTTAGGTTCTTGCCACAGTCCGAAGATTTTATGGGCAGCAGTCCCGAGGCGAGCGTCTGATTCCAGATTTATTAATTCATTGAATTCAAATTCTACCAGGAGTGAGATTTGAACCCAAGCTCATTTAGCCTGGCCTTTGGATGACATTACCTGCCAACAATTCTTGCTCAATATATATTTGAATGATATACACACCTCAAAGTTTAGCCATTGACAATGGTGTACTTTCATTTTGACGGGTGATGACTGAATATCAATCTTTTTAATTGGACAGTTGCAACCAACTGAGCCTCCCCACTGACCACGTAACTGGGCTGAGCCTGAGGTACCCTGCTGCTTGATCTGTATTCCTAATAGATGTAACATTCTGCTTATAATGAGGGAGAATAAAACGTGCCAACTGAGAACGGAGAGATGATGATAGGAACACAGGGAGGGGGTACACTGTGCTGCCACATTCCACGTGAAGCAGATCTGTGCCAGCTGGCATTGTTGCTGGGATGATGCTACACAGAGACCATTTGGAACAACTCTGCTGCCTCTCCTTCACTTCTCCCACCCCCTCATCCAACCCTGTCTCCTGACCAGGGAGCTCAACTAATTCATTACAGGCCATTGTTGCTTAACAATTAAGGGCAGGCATTCAGAGTTTTCACATTTGAACCTTCCACCTGACTCACATCTGCCCATTTTGGAAGGTTAAATTCTTCCTAATTTGTGGAGTTTCTGTCAATCTCACTAATCAACAATTTGCAAGTGTTATGGTGTCGATCAGTGTGAAGCTAGGAATAAAATATCTGTTCTTCCAGTTCAACCCTGTCGTGATTGTAATGAGGTCAGCCAGGTGGACCTCATAGAATATGAGTTCCCTGATTGGGGCTGGTAATCTGGTCCAATCAGGGAGCCCTGGCTGGCAGATACAAACAGAAGTCTTCCTCAACCAAAGTGAAACAAAACAACCGAGCGAACAGCTCTCAAAGCAACGAAACTAATGACCACTCAACCAAAGCGAAACAAAACAAACAGAAGTCTCAGAGGGTCTATTCACTCTGAGACCTGGCCCTGAGAAAGCCAGACCAGTGTCACGTACTGTGCATGTGTAAATAAAGGGTGACTTGGTAATGGGATACGGGCCTCTGTGGAATTATCTCACACTCTGCCAGCAATTCTTGGAAAGTTGACTTGATCTGTAATTTTACAACATCTGGTGTCTAAGCAAGGCCAGAAGCCTAATGACTAAATGTGAGTGTACAAGGAGATGCTTTCAGAATTAGTCAACTCTGCAACAGAAACGGATGCAGATGCTTCTCACCGAACAGCTCATTATCCAACTTTACTCTCAGTTGTTCAATAAACTGCTCAAACCTGCCAGTACAAACTCTGACAACATTTTATTGACAAGCTAACCAAGCAGTGAAATACTCAATTTACACAACAGCAGGTTCAATCAAATGTGTGGACAAGGTCAGTGTAGAGTAATAGTTTTCACTGCATTATCTCAGGCCATTATACTCATTCAGGGGATGCTGGTGCCACTGGCTGGTCCAACATTTATTGCCCATCCCTAGTTGCTCTGGTAAAAGTGCTGGTGAGCTATTCCTTTAAACCAATACAGTAGGGGCACCCACAGTGCAATTAGGAAGGGATTTCCAGGATTTTGACCCAGTAACACTGAAGGAACGATAATATATTTCTAATTAAGGATGGTGTGTGGTTTGGCGAAGAACGTGCGATGATCTCAAGTATCTGTTACCCTTATCCTTCAAAGAGAAAAGGTATGTAGAGGTCACAGATTTGGGATGTGACCTCAGAGGAGCCTTGGTGAGTTACTGCTGTAGATCTTGTAGATAGGATGCAAAACTGCAACTGTGCATCATTGCTGAAGGGTGTGAGTGTTGAAGGTAGTACGTGGGGTACTAACCAAGTAAGCTGCTTTGTCTTGGACAGTGTTAAGCTTCTTATGTGTTGTTGGAGCTGTACTCATTAGGGCAAGTGGAAAGTACTCCTGACTTGTGGACTGGGGACATGGATTAGGGAGTGAAGAGGTGAGTTACTTGCCATAGAATTCCTAGCCTACTCTCTCTTTCAGTCCAGTTCAGTTTGGGATCAGTGGTAATGCCTGGGAAGTTGATAGTGGGGGTTTCAGTGATGGTAACACCATTGAATGTCATGGAGTGATGTTTGGATTCTCACTTGTTGGAGGTAGTCGGAGCCCGGCACTTGTGTGGCACAAATGTTACTCGCCCCTGGTCAGCCTGGATTTGTCCACACCTTGTTGTATCTGATCATGGACTGCTACAGTATCTGAGAAAGCACAAATAGTCCTGAACATAGTGCAATCATTAGTGAACATCCCCACTGTTGTCTTTATGATGGAGGTTCGGTCCTTGATGAAGCAGCTGAAGAAGGTTGGGCCTGGGGCTGTATCCTGAGGAACTCCTCCATGGGAAATTCTTGTGGCTGAGATGGTTGACCTCCACTAAAGACGACCATTGTCCTTTGTATCAGGTCTGACTCCAATCAATGGGGAGTTTTCATTCTAATTCCCATTGACTCCAGTTTGGCTAGGGCTCCTTGATGCCACACTCGATCAAATGCAGCCTTGATATCAAGAGCTTCCTCACCTCTGGAATTCATCTCTTATGTCCATCTTTGGCCAAGGATGTAATGAGGTCAGAAGTTGAATAACGCTGGCTCAACCCAAACTGAATGTCATTAGAAGGTTCAGCCTGTGGAATTCCAGGCCTAATGACGCAGTTCAGGTTACCTCATTGAATGTTTTTAGGGCAAAGAGAGAGAGAGATTTTTGAGCAGTAAAGGAATTAAGGGTAATGGTGAACAGGCGGGTAAGTGGCATTGAGTCCATGAAAAGATCAGCCATGATCTTATTGAATGGCAGAGCAGGTTGGATGGGCCAGACAGCTTACTCCTGCTCCTATTTCTTATGTCCTTATGTTCTTAGCAATTCCCTCTTGATACAAGTCAGGCTATAAGCTTCCATAACCTTGCTGATAATTGAGAGTGGACTAATGGATGGTAATTGGCCAAGGTGAATTTGTCCTGCTTTTAGAGACATACCTGATTCAGCACTGCGAAAGGAACTTTGTCCTTGCAGCTGGGATGATGTTGACACAGGACCAGTAAACCAGCAGCACAGGTTAATGCTATGGAAACACAATTTCAAATCCACCAAGAGCAGTTGGTGGAATTTAAACTAAATTAATCAACAATTCTGGAATTGAAAATGAGTTTCAGTAACTATTCAGTAAAAACCCATCTGGTTCACTGATATCCTCAGGCAGACAGAGGACACCAGACCCACAGCGATGTGGTTGGTCATTGCAGAGAGCAGCTAAGAATCAATCAGACCAAGGGCAATTAGGGATGGCCTTGTCAGCAGGGCCCCATCCATGAAACTTCCACTCGCACACACTTATTGTGCTATTTTAGAGTGCCGAGGGCACAGTCTACTTTATCATATCTCGTTCATGTTTGATGTATCCAGGAGAATGTTAAAAATCTCACAACATCAGGTTATAGTCCCACAGGCTTATTTGGAAGCACTAACTTTTGGAGTGCTGCTCCTTCATCACACAACCACCTGATGAAGGAGCGGCACCCCGAGAGCTAGTGCTTCCAAATAAACCTGTTGGACAATAACCTGGTGTTGTGAGATTTTTAACTGTGTCCACCCCACGCCAACATGGGCTCCTCCACATCGTATTCAGGAGAGCTTTTCTTGATTATTTGGACAGAAAAGCAGGAGATTGGCACTAGCTCGTGATGCTGAGTGCAGGTATGTTGGTCTAAATGGCCTCTTCCTGTGCTGTAATACTTCTGCGATTCTGTGATTTGACTCAGAAGATACCACAGCTAAACCTGACCCCATCCTTTCATTACCTTCTTCTTGAGAACTTTGGATATTGGTCGAGGTGAAACAAAAAGGTTTATTTTCCTCTGTTTCACAAGTACAGAGCGGGATGGTGGAGGAATTCCATAGCAGCTCAGTCACAGTAAAACATTTATCCCACTAACAATCTGAAATAATGTTTCAGAGGCTGGCTAATTCCCTGCTAATGAGCTCACAGCTTAACATAACTCTGGCTGAACTGCACGTCCCCAAATGACATGAAAATGTGAATCTGATTCAGATTAATTTGGTGTAGATTTAGTGAGAACTTTGCGCATCAATGGAGAGAGAGGCTTGACTGCAGCTGGCACTGACTGAATCTGCCATGATTTAACTCTTAGCTCAGCTGAAGGCTCAATGGGATGTAGGACCACACAGATCAGGTCTGTGCCAAGTTCGCTGGCTGTGCCAGAGTGGACTAGTCGTAGGGTCATACAGCATGGACCCTTTGGTCCAACCAGTCCGTACTGACCATAATCCCAAACTAAACTAGTCCCACCATATTCTGCAAACATTTCTTATTCATGTACTTACCTAAACGTCCTTTCAATGTTGTAACTGTACCCAATTCCACCATTACTTCTGGAAGTTTAGAATGGGTCAGTGGTGTAATGGATAACGCATCTGACTTCGGATCAGGCGAATGCAGGTTCGAGTCTGACCTGGCTTGACTGCAATGTCCGGCTTTGACCCTGTCCCATGTTGGTGGTTGCCTACCGTAGAAATCCGGGAATGAGGTGAAAGAACTTTCAATTTCAATCGCTTGCCTGTTAGGGCGCCACGGTGGCTCAGTGGTTAGCACTGCTGCCTCACAGCACCAGTGCCCCAGATTCGATTCTAGCCTCGGGTAACTGACTGTGTGGAGTTTGCACATTCTCCCTGTGTCTGCGTGAGTTTCCTCCGGGTGCTCCGGTTTCCTCTCACAGTCCAAAAGATGTGAACTGGACATTCTAAATTGCCCATAGTGTTAGGTGCATCATTCAGAGGGAAATGGGTCTGGGTGGGTTACTCTTCGTAGAGTCGGTGTGGATTGGTTGGACCCAAGGGCCTGTTTCCACACAGTAGGGAATCTAATCTAAACTTCATTGCACACACAAGCCACTCTTTGTTTAAAATAAATTAGCCCCTCATGTCCTTTCCAAATCTTTTGTCCCTCACTTCAGAAGAATGTCCCTAGTCTTGAAACCCCCACCTTAGGGAAAAGACACCTGCCATTCACCTTATCTATAACCCACATGATTTTATAAAGTACTATATGGTCAACCCTGTTCTACACTCCAATGAAAAAAGTCCCAGCCGATCAAGTCCTTGCTTTGTAACTCAAACCCTCCATTCTCAACAACATCTTCTGAACGTTTTTCAGCTTAATAATATCCTTCCTATAACAGGGTGACCAGAACTGGACACAGTACTGCAGAAAACACCTCACTGACCTCCTATATGACCTTAACTCAACTCCTATCCGCAAAGCTCTGAGCAATGAAGGCAAGAATGCTAAATACCTCTTAACCACCCTATCTATATGTGATGCAAACTTCAAAGAATAATGTACCTAAGTCCCATGCTGTTTGTTGGATCTTGCTGACAGCAACAATACTTGCCTGTTTTACAATAGTCACATCCCTTGATGAATCACATGGAGATGTTTTTGAAGAGACCTAATGGATATTACAGTGTGGATGCACTAAAGCTGAAGACAAAGCAACTACTGAGTAATTTGAAATATCACCAAGGTTTTCAGTGGATGGAAGTTCCAATTTGAATTCAATGCCAGCAGCAAAAATGAAAAGGGCAGTCATTCACAGCTGATTCCATGTCAGCCTGTTCTGGCCAGACGTAACATTTTTGACTCGGTAAGCTGTACTCACTGATGCTAGATTAAAGAATTAAAAATCACATAACACCAGGTTATAGTCCAACAAATTTATTTGGAAGCACTGGCTTTCGGAGCGCTGCTCCTTCATCATGTGGTAGTTCCGAAAGCTTGTACTTCCAAATAAATCTGTTAGACCTATAACCCAGTGCTATAACTTTGTCCATCCCAGTTCAACACCGTCTCCTCCACATCAGGATTAAAGAGTGTAAGAGTGACCATAACACGATAGCACTTCATATTCGGTTTGAGCGTGAGAAGTGTGTGTCTGAAAATGCTGCCTTAAACTTAATATCATTGTAATGGCCTTCACTTAAGACATTCCTGATGAAGGGCTTTTGCCCGAAACGTCGATTTTCCTGCTCCTCGGATGCTGCCTGAACAGCTGTGCTCTTCCAGCTCCACTAATCCAGAATCTGATTTCCAGCATCTGCAGTCATTGTTTTTACCACCTTCACTCAAGACAGTGTTGGTTCAAATGGACTGGGAAAATAGGTGACACAAAAAGGATCATGGCAGAATGTAAGAAGATATTTTGCATTTCTCAATAAACATATAGTGCATTGAGAAAGAAAGACAAGAAGGTTGCACCTTTTGACAGATACTAAACAGATTAAAGATGGTATCAAATTGACAAAAAACAGTAATATGCTGTAAATATTATTAGAATCCCAGAAGATTGGGAAAATGTTAGAAAAGGATGAATAAATATAAATGAAGAGGGAGAAATTGAACTTTAAGTGAAAACTAGCAAGAATGATTGAGACAGACAATAAAATTTCTGCACATATGTAAAATGGAGACTAGTAGCTCAAGTAAACATGGTTCTCTTAGAAGGTGGGACTCGTGAATTAAAAATGGAAAACGAAGAAGTGGCAGAGACTTGGGACAAACATTTTGTATCTGTCTTCATGGTGGAAGATACAAGATAGTGTCTCAAAAATAGTAGTAAAGGAGGGATCAAAAAGAAGAGAGGAACTTAAAATACTCATGATCACTGCAGAAAAAGTACAATGGAAACCAATGGGACAAAAGGTCAATAAATGCCCTGGCCTGAGTACTAGGATGTTAGAAGATGTGGCTGCAGTGGTAGTGGATGTATTGCTTGTGGTCTTGCAAAATTCCCTAAACTCTTGAAAGGTCCGAGTGGCCAGTGAGCCTGACATCGGTGGTGGGCAATTTATTGGAGGGAATCCTGAGGGACAGGATTTACATTTACTTGAAAAGGCAAGGACTGACTGGGGATAGTCAACATGGCTTTGTGAGTGGGAAACATGTCTCACTAACTTTATTGAGTTCTTTGAAGAAGTGGCATAGAGAACTGATGAGGGTAGAGTGGTGAACATGATCTATATCAACTTCAGTAAAGTGTTCAACAAGGTTCCTCATGGGAGACGGGTTAGCAAGGTTAGATCACATGGAATACAGGGAGAACTAGCCATTTGGATACAGAACTGGCTTGAAGATAGAAGACAGAGGGTGGTGGTGGAGGGTTGCTTTTCAGACTGGAGGACTGTGACCAGTGGAGTGCCACAAGGATCGGTGCTGGATCCACAGTTTTTCATCATTTCATCATCAGGTATAGTTAGTAAGTTTGCAGATGGCACCAAAATTGGAGGTACAGTAGACAGCAAAAAAGGTTACCTCAGACTACAATGGGGCCTTGATCAGATGGGCTAGTGGGCTGAGCAGTGACAGTTGGAGTTTAATTTAGATAAATGTGAGGTGCTGCATTTTGGTAACTCAAATCAGGGCAGGGCTCATACACTTACGGGGAAAATCCTGGGAAGTGGTGCTGAACAAAGAGACCTAGGAGTGCAGGTTCATAGCTCCTTGAAAGTAGAGTTGCAGGTAGACAGGATAGTGAAGAAGGCATTTGGTATGATTGCCTTTATTGGTCAGTTCATTGAGTATGGGAGTTGGGAGGTCATGTTGCAGCTGTACAGGAAATTGGTTAGGCCACTTTTGGAATACTGCATTCAATTCTGCTCTCGGAAGGATGTTGTGAAACTTCAGAGGGCTCAGAAAAGATTCACAAAGGTTTGAGTTATAGGGAGAGGCTGGATAGGTTGGGTTTGTTTTCTCTGGAGTTTTGGAGGCTGAGGGTTGATGTCATTGAGGTTTACATAATCATGAGGGGCATAGATAGGGTAAATAGACAAGAACATTTCCCTAGAGTGGGGAAGTTCAAAACTAGAGGGCATAGGTTCACAGTGAGAGGGGAAAGATATAAAAGGGACCTAAGGGGCAACTTTTTCACGCAGAGGGTGGTGAGTGTATGGAATGATCTGCCAGAGGAAGTGGTGGAGGCTGGTACAATTACAGCATTTAAAAGGCATCTGGATGGGTAAATGAATAGGAAGGGTTTGGAGGGATATGGGTCAGGTGATGGCGAATGGCACTAGATTTATTTAAGATATCTGGTTGGCATAAACGAGTTGGACCGAAGAGTCTGTTTCCATGCTGTATATGAAAATGTGTTGCTGGAAAAGCGCAGCAGGTCAGGCAGCATCCAAGGAGCAGGAGATTCGATGTTTCGGGCATAAGTCCTTCATCAGGAATGGACTTTCTCCTCCATGCTGTATATGATTGGTAAACCAATACGTTTTGTGTCTTATGGACTTATTCTTCACAACCACCTGATGAAGGAGCAGCACTCCAAAAGCTAGTGCTTAGAATTTGGACGAATGAGAGATGAACCTATTGGAACCAATCCTGACAGGTTAGATTATGAGGGGCAATCTAGAGCTAGCTGGCACAGTTAAGAAAAAAAGGATCTCGCATTTCAAAAGAAGATGAGGACAAGTTTTTTTTTCTTTGAGTGTTGTTAGCCTTTGCAATTCTCTTTCCAGAAGACCATTTGAAGTTGGATCATTGGATATATTCAAGGCTAAGTCAGACAGATATTTGATCTTAATACTTAACTCCAATATGGAGGGAAGTCAAGAAAATGGAGTTACGGTCATAGTCAGATCAACCATGATCTGCTGAATGATGTGGAAGGCTCGGCTTACTCTTCCGATTTTTTCTTATGAGAGATCCATGGACAGGCTGGAAAGACTAGTGTGGCTTTAGGTTAACAGTTTCTGTTTAGTTGTAGTTGTGTTGGTATTGGTGCTGTAGTGTAAGTATCATGTATGTTAAAGCCAAGACACGCTCACAATTACTTATATTAGAAACAGCATTGTAAGTAAACTTAACATTAGAGACAATTAGAGGGAATCCTCATCCAGACCTTGGGTGCAAATATGTTCAGCATGGGGGATAAATACCAAAGCGTAAAAGTCATTTTCAAGGGTGAGGAGATGAGGGGGCGAATAAAAGGTTGCCATCTATTCTTCCATTATCAGAACAGAGGAGCCTCCAAATATGATTTCAGTTCTGGTCTTTTTCCAAATATTCCTCATTCAGTTTGACATAATGGCCAGTAGTATTGGCTCGACAGCATTTCCTCAGGTAGATGGATGATACCTGACTAACAGAATCAGTAGGATTCCTGAGCATCCCAAACACATGCATTTGCTTCAAAGTAGTGGCTTGTGCCTTATAGAAATTTGTCTTAGGGGATAATGCATCAGCTCTGAACATATGTCTTGCTTGATATCCAGCTCTATCCAAGTTAATGTAACTGAACATTACTCATAACATAAAACAGGAGATAGGTGTCATTCCGCCCATTTTAGATTTTCAAAAAATCTACTTGCTCAGTTATATCACATGTCTGAGACAGGTGGGTCTTGAACCCAGGCCTTCTGCTCCAGGGAAAGGGACACTACCACCGTGACACACTGTACTTTTTATGTTTACAGCCAAGTCAATGTCTTTTCTGATAACTGAGGATTGTTGGTAGGTAAAAGTGAGGGCTGCAGATGTTGGAAATCAGAGTTTAGATCAGAGTGGTGCTGGAAAATCACAGCAGGTCAGGCAGCATCCGAGGAGCAGGAAAATCAACGTTTCGGGTAAAAGCCCTTCATCAGGAATGCTTTTCCAGCACCACTCCGATCTAGATTGTTGGTAGGTGACAGCCTGCACTGCTGCCCTCTCCTGGCAGACTGAAAAACCAAGACGAAATGCTGAGGCCCACAGGACAGGATAGCAGCAGGTTGGGAAAACTATGGGACAAGATAACATCACTTTGGAAATAATCAATTAGCAGCAGTTAATTATAACCGAAGAAGCTAAGGTTTCCAATCTAAGTATTGTTCTCGAAATAAAAATCTCTTTCTTTCTCCACCGATACTGCCAGACCTGCTGAGATTTTCCATCTCTTCCTGTTTTTATTTCAGATTTTGAGCATCCATGGTGTATTTTACTTTTTTTTGAGTTTTAAAAATAGGTGGGAAGGCAAATATGACACAAAAGGTCTGCAGAAGGATATGAATAGTGTGTGGGCAAGAAACTTGGCAGATGGAATATCATCTGGGAAAATGTGAGGTTATGCATTTTGGCTCATGCCCAAAACGTCAATTCTCCTGCTCGTCGGATGCTGTCTGGCCTGCTGCGCTTTTCCAGCACCACACTTTTCAACTCTGGTCTCCAGCATCTGCAGCCCTCACTTTCTCCTCTGCATTTTGGCAGGAAGAATAGAAGAACTGAATACTATTTAAATGGGGAAAGACTGCAGAAAGCTACAGAACAGAGGGACTTGGGAATCCTTATGCACGAATCACAAAAACCTAGCATCTGAGTTTGGCGGGTAATAGGGAAGGCAAGTGGAATGTTGGCCTTTATTTCAAATGTAATAGAGAATAAACGTAGGAAGGTTTCGCTAAAACCATTTAAGGCACTAACCAGACAACACTATCAACAGTTATGGGCCCCTTAGAGAAGATTTACCAGCATTGGAGATCATCCACAACAGGTTCACTCAGTTGATCCCAGGTAAAGAGGTCTTAGGCAGAGAGGTTGAGAAGGATTAAATTCCCTCCAGTATGGAAACAGACCCTTCGGCCCAACAAATCCACACCGACCCTCTGTAGAGTAACCCACCCACACCCATTCCCTACCTTGTATTTACCCCTAACACTATGGGAAATTTAACACGGCCAATTCACCTGACCTGCACATCTTTGGACTGTGGGAGGAAACCGGAGCACCCGGAGGAAACCCGCGCAGACATGGGGGAGAATGTACAAACTCCACACAGACAGTGACCCGAGGCAGGAATTGAACCTGTGTCCCTGGCTCTGTGAGGCAGCAGTGCTAGCCACTGAGCCACCGTGCCGCAAAGGATTAGTCCATCCTCTATGGAATTTAAACAGCTGAGAAGATACCTTTATTGAACCAAGATTCTTGGGGGGACTAAACAGGGTAGATGTGGAAAGTTTGTTTCCCGTTATGGGGGAGTTTAGGACCAAAGCATATAACGCCAGAAATAAAACAGAGATGAGGAGGAACTTCTTCAATTCAGACTGAGTTGAGGCAGAATTTTTTCTCTCAGAGCGTAGTGAATCTTTGGATTTTCTTATATTGCAGAAGGGTGTCAAGACTGGATCACTAATTATATTCCAGGCTGACCCAGACATATTTTAAATCAGTTAGGGAATCTAAGGTTGTGAGGAAAATGAGTTGAGGATTACCAGATCTCGTTGAATGGTGAAGCAGACATGATGGGCTGAAAGGCCTATTTCTGTTCCTATATCTAATGGTCTTAAAGATTCTTGCAAGTAGAGGGGATAGGAGAATTCTTTGAGGAAATAATAACTGCTAGTATCATTAGATCATTGCCAAGAGGTGGAGGATGTTTTCAGTTTGAAAGAAAGAAGATTTCATTGCCCCACCGAAGAGCATAGTGAATATCACAAGTTTCAGTTGTGACATCAGCAAGGATACAGAGGCTGTGGACACAGAAGTATGTTGTTTTAAGAAAGGAGATGAGTGTAAATTAATGGATAGTTAAGGTTGTGCTCTGTGCCTGGAGTGGCTATTTTTACAACAGAGATGGATAAGCATAATGTTCAATCTTTCCCATGAATTCAGCAATCCACTGAAAGGCTCTGGCTGCATGACTTGTTGTGCATCAGGCCTCATTGATATAATGGGCTGAATTGAATTGATCCGGACTCCCAATTAAGTCATCTCTTCAAAAGTCTAGTTAAGTGGCTATTTATTTTCAGAACCAATTTCTTGTTCCTTGTTCAAATTGAATTAGCATTAGAGGAAAGTTTAGACAACTTCTCCTTTAATAAGATTAGTTGCTGACTAAATGGATGATGAATCAGAAGGGGTCCATTACAGCAACATGGCTTCAGGGTATGAAAGCTGACTGCAGCTGAATCTGTTCAGCTTTGCAATATTAACTGAGCCTCTCTGTATGGCTTAACATATACAGGGGAGTTACCGATAACCCTCTACCCAAATTTGTCCTCTTCAGGTACTTCTTAATGCTGACTCTAATCTAAAACCACAACATGTATCAGAAAGTACAATTCTTCCCCAGGCTTGCCATTCTGTGGGGGCTGCAGCAGTTAGTATCACTGCAGTTCTAATCCTTGCCTCCTGTTCCTAAGCTTCTGTTGAGATTCAGCTATCTAGACGTATGTGGAATGGTGGCTCAGTGGTCAGCACAGCTGCCTCACAGTGCTAGGGACCTGGGTTTGATTCCACCATCAGGTGACTGTGTGGAGTTTACACGTTCTCCCTCTGTGGGTGGGTTTCTTTTATGTGCTTTGGTTTCATCTCACAGTCCAAAGATGTCCAGGTTAGGTGGATTGGCCATGATAAATTATCCATAGTGCTCAGAGATGTGCAAGCTAGGGGAGTCAGCCATGGGGAATACAGGGTAGGGGGTGGGATGCTTTTTGGAGGGTCAGTAAGGGCCAAATGGCCTACTTCCATACTGTAGCTACTGTAGCGAGTCTATGATTCCATGTTACTGCACAAATAGATTGAGATTTATACGTCAAAAAAAGGGACTTGCCTTGGTTCTATTCAATTTCCAACATCCTCCAGTGTCAAATGGCATTCAGAGAGGTGACCCTAAGCACACTGCATCATTGGTGGACATCATAAGAAAACCAGTCCATGTGCAGTGTGTCAGACATTGAATTTAATTTGAGTAACTGGTTATCTGGGCTTGATGTTAAGCCAAGGGATGCCAGTGGACTTGGCCATGCCATGAGCAGGCTGTCACTTGTATTACATTATTAAAGAAGAATGACTGAATGGTTAGATCAAAGTCCAAAAGAATCTGATACTTGAAAAAGAACACTGCCTGGGAATACCCAAAATCTCAAGAGAACAATGAGCTCTTGCACGAAGAGGGTTCACATTAGGCACTTGACTGAACTGAATTGTTGGGAAATGCCAACATTATTTCTCACTGCTTGGCCTGAAGCCTGAAGATGATCTCATTGCAGAAAACAACTCTTTGAAGAAATCATCTACTTGCTACAAGTTTCAAAGTAAAGAAAAATCTTGATCTGATTTCATAGTTTTCTTCAGTGAATGTGCTTACCCACAATGCTCTGTTGCCTCACCCTGGATGTCCTTCTGGTCATGGAGGGATGATGATGGCTGAGGTCCATGCAAATCATGAATCTTGGTTTAAGAGTGGATGGGCAGTCTGTCCTTGTCAGACTTCAAAAAGAAACCCAATCTGTTTCTTCTGACTTATTCTAGTACCAGAGAATCTTGTGTTTGAGACCACAGAGTGCTTACACTTAGAACTGAAACAGAAAGTCCTGTAAAAACTCAGTCGTTAATGTTCTGAGTACCGTTTTCCAAGTATCTTTTGAAGAAGCCATATCAAACTGAAAACATTAAATCTTATCTGTCTCCACAGATGTTACTAACTTGTTAGTTTCTCCAAGCTTCCTGTTTTGTTTCAGATCTCCTGTATTCTCAGTTGTTTGCTTTATACAAAATTGTCAGTGAGCTTCAGGACTCCTCATATTCAGCAGTGAGATTATACAGAATCATAGTATCCCCACAGTGTGGAAGCAGGCCATTTGGCCCATCAAGTTCACACAGATACTCACTGGAGCATCCCACCCAGACGCACTTCTTTACCTGATCCCTGTAACCCTGCATTTCCCATGGCTAATCCACCTAGCCTGCATGTCTCTGCTCACTATAGGCAATTTAGCCAGGCCAGTCCACCTAGACTGTGGGAGGAAACTAGATCACGCAGAGGAAACCTGTACAGACATGGGATGGGTTTGTCAGAAGGATATGATGTGGCAGGGCAACTGAGTGAACTGGAGGTTTGGGTAAGTTCTAAGATTTACCCATTGGTTTTGATTGTGTGAGGCTCTTTGAAACACCAACTTAATAGAAGGGGAAAAGCAATTGAATGGAAACCAAGTTATCCCATTCAGAGCAAACGTTCCTGCTCATGCTTCCTGACTAATTTTTCTCATGAAAGATCATCGGTCTCATTTTAAAGTTTCTCATTCAATCCCATTGGAGTTAGCAAATGTCTGTCTGGAATCATACAGTTATCAAATTAAGAATAAGTTTGGGCAGCACGGTGGCTCAGTGGTTAGCACTGTTGCTTCACAACTCCAGGCACACGGGTTCGACTCCAACCTCAGGTGACTGTGTGGAGTTTGCACATTTTCTCTGTGTCTGCGTGGATTTCTGCCGAGTGCTTCAGTTTCCTGCGACAGTCCAGGGATGTGCAGGGTAAGTGGATTGGCCATGGTAAAAATGCCATATGGGGTTATGGAGATGGGGAGTGGGAGGTTGGGTCTGGGAGGGATGCTGTTTAGAGGATTGGTGCAGAATTGGTGAGCTGAATGGACTCTTTCTACACTGTAGGGGTTCTATGTTTCTAACCAAAGACTAATGGAACTGCTGCAGGAAGGCATTTATCTTGATTTGTTTCCAAGCCTAGGTTCTAGAGATGAAGCAACGCTGTTCAAAGACTCTGTGTTAACTTTTCCATCGCTCCAAGACATGTTACCAGGTGAAAGTATCTGACAGAGTAAAGGGCAGTTTGGTCACTTGGGCATGTTGAGGAGGCAAGATAATCCTCAGCTCCTCACTGCTACTAAACTCAGCCATTCACAAATCTTCCATTTGCAACTGACAGACTGACCCCCTCAGAATCAATATTAAAACAGTTGCCTATACAAATCACATGTCCTCTGACCATACTTTTAACCCAGTGGAAGAAGTATGACAGGTGATGCAAGACAGGAGTAAATTGAAATTAAAGAAGTAGGGAATATGTGAAACTACAACAATGGAATAGATTGAGAACATGTTGATTGTTAAACTATGTAATGCTCTAAAGTGGCATAATATCAGCATAGTTAGACAACAGAATATTCTTTAATTCAATATGAGGGGGCATGTTGGGGGAGTGGATACATATTATATATATAATCCTCATTTCACTGCCAGAATTTGAGGAAAGCCATCAAAATTAGGAGCCCTTCCTGATATAATCGTCAATCCCTGTAACAAGAACACTCATATCTGGTAGCCTGTCAAAGATTGAACCAGATATCCGTGGTATTCCAATGAATAGTTACTTTCTCACTGAGCGTGCAAAGACGTTTCAAACTTATCTGTGGGCATTTTGAGGCAATGGGTCATTTTCCAGAGTGATTGATCTGGATGTGGTTTTTCATCAATCTTAAATCAAACCATATTTCCTGATTCTCCCCGTCAGCCCCATCTCAACTGGAGCTTAGCTTTCATAGACAGGAAGGTTCTCTGTCGATTCCTAAAGTATGTTAAGCAAACTGGTCTCAACTAGCCACAATGACCACCGTGACTGTTCAGAAAAAAATTATATTTCCCCTACCATCTTTCACAACCTGAGGATGTGCCAAAGCATTCTGCAACCAATGAGAAGCATTTGAAGTGTAATCACTGTAGAATTGGCACTGCAGCTATTTTGCCAGCAGCGAGGTCTCTCAAATTGCAAAAGCAAACTAATCTGTTTTATTTCTAGTTTGTTTTTGAGATTTAAGTATAAACCTTGACACAGCTCTTCTCTGAAAATTACCATGAGATAATTTAAGAAAGGTCGATTGAGTCCATGGTGTGATGCCTTAAGCAAAAACAGACACCTCTGACAGCGCAACACTTATTCAGTCTGGCACGTGAGCACAACCTTGAGTTTGTTTTCAAGCCTCCTGTGGGCTCCAAACCTGTCGATGTCAAACCCAAAGCGGGAGGGTCAGCAACTTGGCCCAAAACAGAATGAGGAACTCAGGGAAATAGCAGCACCTTCGGGGTGGGGAGAGCAATGGGTGGACATTGAGTTGGTCGCGAGATAACTTTGCACAGTTGTCAAGCCTGGGCCTCAGCTGTTAGCTGATGCCAGATAGAAGCAGGGAAGCAGTCTCCTTGTTGGAAACAGTTAACTGGCAACAGGCAGGGCAGAAAGATATGACAGCTTCTTAATAATTGAAGTGAGTGCATTGGGTTGCAAGGGAGGACCCTAGCTGACATCAATCCTGTGTGTTCTGCCAGCCTGCCTGTCCATTTAATTAAATGGGAGAGAGTTACTGCTCACAAAATGAAGAAACATCCATTTATAAATGGAGCAACCATTTATTCTAGAGGGTGGCTCATGGGTCAGGGACTTCATCTTGACATTTACAGGAAAAATTGCTAGTACTGAGTGTTTATTGTCCTATCATGTATCGAAGTGCTTTTTATTTATTAAGAAACATGAGCAGCATCTTGCCCAGTCCTTATTCTGAGCGCTCAGTGTGGTTCGAACCAGGTGCATCCACAAAGTTTGCTGCAGCACTTGAGGACAGAGGGATGTGTCATGGCAGCTGTGAGCTGAATTGTTCAGCATCAAGTTTTACACTGATCTCAACTTTTCCTGTGATGTGCTTTCGATAGTGGGACCTTGACTCCGCAGCCTGGCCAGCATACATAGAGAGAAAGCATACATTACAACAATTAGCCATCTGCACATTACTGAATAGACAGTATTTGCATAGTAGTTAAAACACAGGTTTTGTTCATGTCTGTATTTTTTAGCCTACAGTGGTAACCACTACCCCCTCTTCATTTGACTGCGTCAACATATTCCTCTTTTACTTTTTATCTTGTATTCACGACAAGCTAGATAAATATACATGTTCTTCATCTGTGCTCTTCATCTCAACTCCTCCTTGTAGTAGCTATTTCTAACCATTCTCAGGCTAAAGGTATTTCACCTGAATTCCAAACTCAATGTATTCATGACCAATGTACAACCCCTCATTCTTTCTCAAAGAAAAACATCCTATTTACTCTATCAAATATTATTGCCATTTTTGAATCTTTACTGATTTATCCTCAGTTTTCTCATCTCAAGAGAAAACTGGCCCAATCAGTTCAGTAGGTAAATCCTCATTCTAGTGAGTCATTTTGGTACATTCTCCACATACCACCCTGTTTTTATATATACTGTGGAAACCTGAGCTATTCATACTTCTCCAACTGTGGTCCAATCAAGATTCTGTTCAAATTTAATGTTACTTCTTTTCATTCCTATCTCTGCTGAAATTAACCCCAGTGCTTTGGTTTGGCCTTATTAACATCCAGTGATGTTTGTGACTGTCTGTCTGGGAATCTGTCGATCTGTACTCCCCAGATTTCCATATTCTCTCCTTGTTGAAGCATTTATTTATTATTCTGGCAACATCCTTGTAAAAGGGTTCAGAAAAGATTTACAAGGATGTTGCCAGGGTTGGAGGATCTGAGCTATAGTGAGAGGCTGAACAGGCTGGGGCTGTTTTCCCTGGAGCGTCGGAGGCTGAGGGGTGACCTTATAGAGGTTTACAAAATTATGAGGGGCATGCATAGGATAAATAGACAAAGTCTTTACCCTGGGGTTGGGGCGACTAGAACTAGAGGGCATAGGTTTAGGGTGAGAGGGGAAAGATATAAAAGAGACGTACAGGGCAACTTTTTCACACAGAGGGTGGTACGTGTATGGAATGAGCTGCTAGAGGATGTGGTGGAGGCTGGTACAATTGCAACATTTAAGAGGCATTTGGATGGGTATATGAGTAGGAAGGGTTTGGAGGGATATGGGCCGGGTGCTGGCAGGTGGGACTAGATTGGGTTGGGATCTGGTCGGCATGGACGGGTTGGACCGAAGGGTCTGTTTCCATGCTGTACATCTCTATGTCCAAATGATATGTGCCTTTTATTGAATTATACTGCCTTGCACTTCCCTGATGTGGAAGTTAATTTGTTAATTACCCACCCATTCTGCAAGTATGTTAACATTTATATGTATTTTGTGGTCCTATTCTTCAGTCTAAATTGTTTCTGTAAATTGTAGGCCACCAGCTATTGCCATTTGTCAATCTAAAGATTACTTTTGAATACCACTCTCTGTTTCCCGTTTTATGGCCATGTT
Source organism: Hemiscyllium ocellatum (assembly GCF_020745735.1). Taxonomy (NCBI): domain Eukaryota; kingdom Metazoa; phylum Chordata; class Chondrichthyes; order Orectolobiformes; family Hemiscylliidae; genus Hemiscyllium; species Hemiscyllium ocellatum. The sequence goes on from NC_083428.1 coordinate 38,603,958, forward strand.
GCTGTCATTTTGCTGATTGTCCCTGAAATATTTCATGTTCTTAGCTGAGTCATCATTTTAACGTGCAGTACTTAATGTGAGCTCTTTTGGAAATCCATGTATATTCTGTACTCTGCATTTTCTTATCAATCTTTTCAGTTACTTACTCATAGGATTCAGCAAGATTGGTCAAATATGACCTTCCCTTTCAGAAGGCTTACTGACTTCACTTAATTATATTTTCAGTTTTTAGATGTTTTTCTTACATCTTTTAGGAAGAAATCTATGATCTGTTCAACCAATGACATTAACTAAATAGGTCTAAGGTACACAATTAGGAATCACATTAGATATCTGACGATTCTCAGGCAATACTCCCTTTTCTAAAGAAATTTTATATGTTAGCTCTTCCTTAAATAAACGAGGACTCTGTACCCCACTGAACTGTCCTCTCAGCCCTACAAATTCAGAGATATATAATTCGTAGAAGTAATTTCCATTGAGTGTTTCAGATGCAAATCATTATCCTTTAAATCCTTGCCAAAACTCTACAAAGACACTTTTCATTCACAAATTTTTTATTAGACAGACATATAGTCTCCATGGTAAAAAGAATATAAAACTTTGCTACCAACTGAGAAGGTTAAAAAGGAGATTGTAAGCGTTGGGATATCTTGTCATCTGGTATCCCTGATATAGGAAAGATGTTGTTAGACTTGAAACGGTTCAGAAATGATGTTGCTGGGACTGGAAGGTTTGACCTATAGGGAGAGGCTGAGTAGGCTGAGGCTATTTTCCCTGGGGTTTGGAGGCTGAGGGGTGACCTTATAGAGGTTTATAAAATCATGAGGGGCATGGATAGAGTGAATAGCCAAGGTCATTTTGCAAGGATAGGGGCATCCAAAACTAAAGGGCATAGGTTTAAGGTGAGAGGGGAAAGATTTAAAAGCGACCAAAGGGGCAATGTTTTCACACAGAGGATGATGTGTGCATGGAATGAGCTGCCAGAAGAAGTGGTGGGCACTGGTACAGTTACAACAATTATAAGGCATCTGGATGAGTATATGAGTAAGACTGTTTTAGAGGGATATGGGCCAAATGCTGGCAAATGGGACTAGATGAATTTAGGATATCTGGTCGGCATGGACAAGTTGGACCAAAGAGTCTGTTTCTGTGCTGTATGACTATGACTCCATAAAAGTGCCCTAGCATATTATGAGTGCTGTGTTACTGAAGTTTCACAACAAGGCTTTCTTAGGTCTATCATAATATGATGGTAGTGTGCCTCTAGGGCTGAATGGCCTCCTTCTGTGTTGTAATAATTCTGTGATTCCATGACCTATCCATCATTGGACCGATCCAAATTGCATTGTGTACTGAAGCATCCAACTACTGTACAGAAAGTGACAGTACTCATAGGTTGCTCATAGATAAGATATGAATATTCCCCTAGGCTGTAGAGTCATCAGTGAAACTACTAGGATTCCATTTGAATTTGTTCACTGTTGCTATAGAGTGACATCTTTTATTCAGAAACCTCAGTGGGCACCCAAGGCCCTTTGTGCAGGGCGTCTTGATTGAGAGAAATACGTAGAAGATAAATCAAATGTTACTGCTTCAGTGATGCCATGTTAAGCTTTCCACAGGATGTGAATTACAAGGTAATTAATTTTACTTGTTGAAAATTAAATGACTTGCTTTACTTAAGCATAATAATCTGAAATGCAAGTAAACAAGGCAAAACAATACCAGTTCTGTCAAAGTCCATTCTCTTCACAGATTATTACAGCCCACATTTGGCCAAATGTTTACTGCTGTTCATTCCAGCCACCTTTCAATCCCCCTGAATGGGACTAAATCTTACAGTCTTTTTTGACAAAGTGTATGTTGTGCAAGTTTTTTGGAGGATTTTTTTGCACCGAGTCCTGGCAGGTTCTCTTGTTATAAGGACATTGCAGTAAAGGGGAATGTGTCCCTCGCGTCCCCACCTTCCTTACTGGCAGGGACCTGGAGGTCCTACCTAATGGAACAGTTCACAGAACATAGTCAATGCGGTTTTGTGAAGGATAGGTCGTGCCTCACAAACTTTATTGAGTGCTTTGAGAAGGTGACCATACAGATGGCTGAGGGTAAAGCGGTTGGTGTGGTGTATATGGATTTCAGTAAGGCATTTGATAAGGTTCCCCACATTAAGCTATTGCACAAAATATGGAGGCATGGGACTGAGGGTGATTTAGTGGTTTGAATTAGAAATTGGTTGGCTGAAAGAAGACAGAGGGTGGTGGTTGATGAGAAATGTTCACCCTGGAGTTCAGCTATTAGTGGTGTACCGCAAGGACCTGTTTTGGGTCCACTGCTGTTTGTCATTTTTATAAATTACCTGGATGAGGGCGTAGAAGGGTGGTTTAGTAAATTTGCAGATGACACTTAGATCAGTAGAGTTGTGGATAGTGCAGAAGGATGTTGCAGGTTACAGAGGGACATAGATAAGCTGCAGAGCTGGCCTGAGAGATGCCAAATAGAGTTTAATGCAGAAAAGTGTGAGGTGATTCACTTTGGAAGGAGCAACAGGAAAACAAAGTACTGGGCTAATAGTGAGACTCTTGGCAGTGTAGATGAGCAGAGAGATCTTGGTGTCCATGTACATCGATCCCTGAAAGTTGTCACCTAAGTTGATAGGGCTGTTAAGAAAGCATACGGTGTGTTAGTTTTTATTAGTAGAAGGATTGAGTTTCAGAACCATGAGGTCATGCTGCAGCTGTACAAAACTCTGGTGTGGCTGCACTTGGACTATTGTGTACAGTTCTTGTCATCGCATTACAGAAAGGATGTGGAAGTTTTGGAAAGAGTTCAGGCGAAATTTACCAGGATGTTGCCTGGTATGGAGGGACTTGAGGCTCTTTTTGTTGGAGAGAAGAAGGTTGAGAGGTGACTTAATTGAAACATATAAGATAATTACAGGATTAGATAGGGTGGATAGTGAGAGCCTTTTTCCTTGGATGGCGATGGGTAGCACTAGGGGGCATAGCTTTAAATTGAGGGGTGATAGATATAAAACAGCTGACAGAGGTAGTTTCTTTACTCAGAGAGTAGTAGCGGCGTGGAACGCACTGCCTGCAATAGTAGTAGACTCACCAACTTTAAGGGCTTTAAATGGTCATTGGATAGACATGTAGAGAAAAATGGAGTAGTGCAGGTTAGATGGGCTTCAGACTGGTTTCTCAGGTCAGTGCAACATCAAGGGTCAAAGGACCTGTACTTTGTTGTAATGTTCCATGTAATCATCCTCTTCCTCTCAGACTAACAGTGGAGGCTGCAACGCCATGCCATCCTGGTCCAAGGTTGCCACCCAGGACAGCGCAGTCCCTGCTATGTTTTCCTCCAGATGTCTATGTAGGAAGAACAGTGACCTTCACTGCCTCACCATAATCTCTTCGAGCAAAGAGCTCAGATATGCGGCCCAGTCGGCCTCTGAACTGGGTCCCTGTCCCTGAGCACAATGCTGCTGCATTACAATGAGAGTTCCCGGTATAGCCCAAGGTGCAGAATGGAAGTGCAGAAACAGACCTTTTGTAAACAGACCAAAGAGGTTGTCATGAGGGTTAGAGGCTGGCACATGTCAGATGCCAATGTCCATCAATGTGGAGTCTGCATGACTGCATAGAGCATGCTTGTTGAGTTTGCTGCTCAGTGTTGAACATGGGGTTCCTATAGAGTAAGTGGCAAGTTGAAGTCACCAAGTACCTGTTCTGACTCACATTTTGAGAATTTGTAATATTTAGCTGGTTTGGCACATTTGTTAAGATAGGAAGCTGATTTTAATGAAGGAAGTTATGGCATTAATAATGTATTTAGCAAGCTATAATTGTCCTTAATTGTAAACTCGATGCTGCCTCGGGAGGAACTTGCCTCATCATGGGGCAAATGTGTAAAAATGCTGTGTCGTTCCCCACTGCAAGAAGGCCTCACTGGAAATCTTACCCAATTCTATCATGAATCTCCTTCTATTGCAGGTGGCACAGATTCAGTGTTTAAGCTTTTGCCCAACATAGAGTCACAGAGCTGTACAGCATGGAAAAGACCCTTTGGTCCAACTCGTCCATACCAACCAAATAGCCTATATAAACGTAGTCCTGTTTGCCAGCATTTGGTGCATTTGCCCCCAATCCTTTCCTGTTCATGTACCCATCCAGATGCCTTTTAAATGTTGTAATTGTACCAGCCTCCACCACATCAGCTCATTTCACACACGCACCACCTTTTGAGTGAAGACGTTGTCCCTCAGGCTCCTTTTAAATATTTCCCCTCTCATGATAAACCCATGCCCTCTCATTTTGGGACTCCCCTAACCTGGGGAAAAGACCTTTTCCATTTACCCTATCCACGCCCTTTGTGATTTTACAAATCTTTATAAGGCCTCCTACACTCCAGGCAAAACAGTCCCAGTACATTCGGCCTCTCCCTATAGCAGAAAACCTTTAGCCCTGGCAACATTCTTGTAAACCTTTTCTGAACCCTTTCAAGTGTCACAACATCCCTCCTATAGCAGGCAGACCAGAATTGCAAGCAATATTCCAACAGTGGCCTAACCAATGTCCTGCACAGCCGCAACATGGCTTCCCAACTCCTGTACTCAATGCACTGACCAGCAAAGGCAAGCATACCAAATACAATATCTGATCTTGATGGGGCAACAATTGGCAAAGCAACAAGAATGTTAAAACTATATAAAACATAGAACTTCTCATATTCCAGTTGTATTTTTGCAGTAAACATTTTAAATTATTCAGTTACATTAATTCTGAAATATAAATATCCCAGCAATTTAGGAATTGAGTGCTTTTAAAAAAAAGTTGAATAATTGCATTATCCAAATTGAGATCGTATGCTGTGGCCTCATAAATTTGTCTTCATTCATTTGTGAGATGTGGGTACCATTAAGTAACACTATGATTGCCCTTGAGAGGGTGGTAATGAGGTGCCTTTTTAAAGCATGGCGGTCCATTGAGTGAGGGAAACCCACGGTGCTATTCAGGAGGGAATTCCCAGGTTTTGACCCAGCAACAATGAAGGAATGTTAATGGAATTCCATGTCAGCGTGGTCTGTGACTTGAAGGGGGACTAGCTGGGAATGGCATTCCTATGCTTATGTTGCCTTTGTCCTTCCAGATGGTGGGAGTTGGAGGTTTGGAATGTGCTGTTAGTGGAACCTAAATGAGTTGTATAGTTATAGAACATGGGGTATGGGAGGGCAATTATTGGATAATAAAACAGGAAAAGCTTGAATATTTTCATCTACATTGGAGGCAAGGAAGATGGGGTCTCTATGAGGTGTTGAATTACATCCGAAGATAAATCACGAACATAAATTTACCTTGAACCACAACCCTATGTCAAGAAATTATGGGCTTCCAACTGCCCAAAGGCATACTTAGTGCTGGTCTCTTGCAATATTCCTTTGCAAGAAGGACAATGAATACAAAGGAATAATGTTTAGACAGAGGAATAAAAACCCTAGAATTGCTGGAAGTCATGGTTACTATGAAGGGGAAGTTTTCAGAATACTTTTGGATGAATAAGCAAGGTTATATTGAAACCAAGCCAAAGAAAAGTTAATTTTTGAATCATTTCGTTCCAATCCAAAAATCTTGGTAATTGTGCAGTAGAATAGACTCATTGTCATTGTTCCACTCGATCAAGATTGAAATTTTGCCAAGGGAGACAGCAAAACCTTCAAAAGATGTTTTCAAAAGAATCAAGGTGGGGAGGTGAATGAGGTGGAGGAATGGTATTTCTAATCAGGGATAGTATCACAGCTGCAGAGAGGGAGATCATCCAGGAAGGTTTGTCTACAGAGTCAGTATGGGTAGAAATCTAAAACAGGGAAGGAGCAGTCACTTTATTGAGAGTTTTCTACAGGCCCCTCAATAGCAACAGAGACACGGAGGAGCAGATTGGGAGGCAGATTTTGGAAAGGTGCAGCAGAAACATGATGTTGTCATTGGTAGCTTTAAATTCCCTAATATTGTTTGGAATCTACTTAATTCAAATAGTTTGGATGGCGCAGTTTTTGTCAGGTGTCTCTAGGAAGGGTTCCTGGTTCACTAAGTAGACAAGCTGACTAGAGGGGAGGCCATGTTGGATTTAGTGCTTGGCATTGAACCATGCCAGGTGTCAGATATCTCAGTGGGAGAGCATTTCGGTGATAGTGATCACAACTCCCTGACCTTTACTGTACTCATGGAAAGGGATAGGAGCAAATGGTATGGGAAAGTATTTAGTTGGGGGAGGGGAAATTACAATGCTAATAGGTAGGAACTGGGGCGCCTAATTGGGACCAGATGTTCTCAGGGAAACGCACAACAGAAATGTGGAGGTTGTTTCGGAAGTACTTGCTTATAATGCTGGACAAGTTTGTCCCATTGAGGCAAGGAAGGGATCATAGGTTGAAAGAACCTTGGGTGACAAGGGATATGGAACATCTAGTCAAGAGGAAGAAGGAAGCTTAAGGTCGAGGAGGCAAGGATCAGACAGGGCTCTATAGAGAGTTACAAGGTAACCAGGTGGGGCCATGAAAAAGCCTTGACTGGTGGGATTAAGGATACCTCTCAGGCATTCTACACATATGTGAGGAACAAGAGAATGACCAGAGTGAGGGTAGGGCCGATCAGGGATAGTGGAGGGAACTTGCGTTTGGAATCAGAGGAAGTAGGGGAGGTCCTTAGTGCTTCAGTGTTCACTACTGAGAGGGACCTTGGCGTTTCTGAGGACAGCATGGAACAGACTGATACGCAAAACAGGTTGATGTTAGGAAGGAGGATATGCTGAAAAGTTTGATAAACATAAGGTTAGATAAATCTCGTGGGCCAGACGGGATATACTCTGGGTTACTACAGGAAGCAAGGAAAGAGATTGCTGTGCCTTTGACGATGATCTTTGTGTCCTCACTGTCAACTGGAGTAGTACCAGATAATTGGAGGGTGGCAAATGTTATTCCCTTGTTCAAGAAAAGGAATCGGGAGAACCCTGGGCATTACAGACCAGTCAGTCTTATGTCAGTGTTGGGCAAAGTATTGGAGGAGATTCTGAGAGACAGGATTTATGATTATTTGAAAAATGATAGTTTGATTAGAGATAGCATGGCTTTGAGAGGGACAGGTCATGTGTCACAAACCTTATTGAATTCTTTGAGGATGTGACAAAACACATTGATAGAGCAGTACAGTGTGGTCTCCATGGATTTTAGCAAGGCATTTGATAAGGTTCCCCATAGTAGGCTCATTCAGAAAGTAAGGAGTTATGGGATACAGGGAAATCTGGCTGTCTGGATACAGAATTGACTGGCCCATAAAAGACACAGGGTAGTGATAGATGGAAAATATTCAGCCAATGCTGACCAATGGTGTTCTGCAGGGATCGATTCTGGGACCTCTGCTCTTTATGGTTTTTATAAATGACTTGGATGAGGAAGAGGAAGGGTGGGTTAGTAAGTTTGCCAATGACACAAAGGTTGGTGAAGTTCTGGACAGTGTGGAGGGCTGTTGTGGGTTACAATGGGACATTGGCAGGATGCAGAACTGTGCTGATAAGTGGTGGATGGAATTCAACCTGCAAAGTGTGAAGCCATTCACTTTGGAAGGTCGAATTTGAATGCAGATCACAGGGATAAAGGCAAGATTCTTGGCAGTGTGGAGGAACAGAAGGATCTTGGGATCCATGTCCATAGATTCCTCAAAGCTGCCATCCAAGTTGATAGGGTCATTAAGAAGACATATAGTGTGTGGGCTTTCATGGATAGGGAGATTGACTTTAAGAGCTGCGAAGTTATGCTGCAACTCCTTAGAGCCCTGGTAAGACCACGCGTGGGGTATTGTGTTCAGTTCTGGTCGACACATTATAGGAAGGATGTCGAAGCTTTAGGGAAGGTGCAGAGGAGATTTACCAGGATGCTGCCTGGACTGGAGGGTATGTCTTATAAAAAAAGGTTGAGGCAGCTATGGCTTTTCTCTTTAGAGTGAAGAAGGATGAGAGGTGACTTGATAAAGGTGCACAAGATGTTGAAAGGCACAGATAGAGTGGATAGCCAGCGTCTTTTCTCCCAGGGCAGAAATGTCAATAACAAGGGAGCATAATTTCAAGGTAATTGAAGGAAGGTTTCGGGGAGATGTCAGCGGTATGTTCTTTACACAGAGAGTGGTGGGGGCGTGGAATGCACTGCTGGCAGTGATAATAGAATCTGATACATTAGGAACATTTAAGTAACTTTTGGATAGGCATATGGAAGATAGTAAAATGAAGAGTATGTAGGTTAGTCTAATGTTAGAGTAGGATAAAAGGCTGTCACAACATTGAGGGCTGAAGGACCTGCACTGTTCGATGTTCTATGACCAAGGAGTATCTAAAGACTTGTTAGAAAAGATACATAGACTTTTGAAGTAACATAGCATTATAATATAACCAAAGGTTCTAAATCAGTTGTGCGCAGTTTTGGCAGAGGAAAGAAACTTTGCCTTGTGACAATTCTCAGAGTTTCTCTGCAGTTGTAAAAAATGTTATCTTCTCCTCACGCAGAAAACTATTTATGTTCACTTTGAGGCACTGAGAGGGTCTGACAACTGAAGGAACCTTGTTGGACTGTAGCAGAAAGTCTGTGGTCTTTCACAAATGTGCCTTGACAGCAGCTGCCCCAAGCTTTAGTGCCTCCCTCAGAATGGAATGTGCCAGTCTGCAACACTTGGTCAAGGTCAACTCTTTGCACTGGATGACTAACAAAGTTTTGGGCAGGTCAAAGAGCATCTTCACTGAGTAGATGGTCTTCTAGGTGCAGTTAGTGTTTGTCTCAGTGTGTGTCCTGGGGAACAGCCCATAGAAATAAATACCTAATCAAATAGGACTATTCATGAAGTTCACACTTGCCTTTGTTTGAGGATGTATCATTAACAGAAAACCTACAGAATTTCAGCCAACTCACCTTCTTGTTTCACCTTACTCAAAAGAACCAGCAAAACCTGATGTGTGTGAGGAATATGAAATGAATTAAACCATTTATTCATTGTATTATGATGACTTATCATCCAAACTAGACTTGATGAATTTCAAAATGGGAAACCTCAAGAATGAGAAACAAAAATACCACATTTCTTTGGACAAAGGACTTTGAACTTGTACAAACCACATAATGCTTCCTGTATGCTCTAAAGCAGCAAAAGTTGCTTGCAAAGACCCAGTTCTATCAGAAAAAGGGAGTCTGTGATGATTAAACATTGTAATTTTTTAATCTGTCTCTAATCTTTGAGTGAGTGATAGTGTGTGAGAGTCAAGTGAATGAGGCATCATCCTTTTATACCTCTGGGGCAGGCATGAGGTATTCAATCTTTTTACTAAACGCACAAAAAAGCTTGCTGCTAGAATTATTTAAATTGTAACAATCAGTCTGAGGGTAGGAAAATACACACATCTTGGATATGAAAAGCATTGGTCATGGGCGGTAATGAAATGCGTACATTTTGTTCTTGATAATGAGAAAGAAGAGATAGAAAGGTTTGAGATTGAACAGAGGAAACAACAGCAAAAATGACTGAGAATGCCAGATTTTCTAATGACGTAAACCAGTCAACAGACCCATGTGAATGTGCTGAAGCATCTACATGTCTGATTCACTGTTGCACTTCATTACTCTGGTTCAAATCAGCCAACAAATCCTCCTTATTGACCTTGAGTGAGCTGGGCTTTAGAGACCTTCAACTCTGTGGATGTGTTGCTCCAAGGCTGAAATAGTGTTTGCTTATGAAATACATGCAGGAGATAATGAAGAAGGGGGCATGGGAGGAGACATATTTCACTTTGTCTTTGCGAATTACCAACATCTCCAGAGACCCAGTGCTATACGCATCCACTCTATTATCTTCTTGATGTTTTTTTAAAAAAATCATTTAAATTTCAAGACATGAAACTTTTATAAGGTATAAAACACCGCTCACAGTGCTGTTACTGGGATTTCAGAGAGGTGTGAGGCTGTGTTTCTGATATTCCACTCATGCCGCTTACATCTTCTTGATTTCAGAAACAATGGGAAGGAAGTCGAGGCTAGCCGTATGGGGAGTTTGATTGAAATGATGAAATATTGAATAGGGTGTCTCTGCTGGGTCTCCTACAGTTACTGGCATTCATAAGTCATTTGAATGCTAAGTGCCAACACCTAAGTCAATTAGGACCAGAGCCTAAGTTTGAGGGAACTAGTATAAAGGTTTACGAGATCTGATTAGCTACATGATCCATTCCAGACACGAGTATGTTTGCACAAATTGTACAGAATTTATGAAGTCCATCATAACAAGTACAAAATAAATGATACTTAATAAAAGAAGTGGTTTTCAGTCAATCCACTTTGGGACTGCAGCTCACATTTATGGTTGACTGGGCAAACATTGTTTGGCCTTCTCTGTTGACTGCAGTTGTCCTTCTGTTTGCCTTTCTTGTGCACTGAGTCATTCGGAATTAGCCCTCATTAACCATTCCTAGCCACTAGCCCTGTGTATGATTGGAGACATCCTGAACTCTAATTGGCTTTCCATTGTATGGACTGCACATGATCAAACTCAGATTTGCCAAGCAGTACATGACCAATTCCAATTTGTTTTCTTCAAAAGTGATGGTCATTTTATTGATCTCACTTCTTCCACTCTCTCCTAATTCATTCTTTGACATGCAAATCACTTTGTCAGATTGTAACAGTTTGGTTTATCAACTTACCAACATTTTATATCTTTGCTGATACTGGGACTCCAATTTTATGTATTTACATAGAATATGTCAACCCTTAGTGATTAACTGTTGTTCCAAATGTCCCAACTTCTACATTTAAGTATTCTGGAAAATCCAAAGCCTCTCAATATCCCTATACTAAAAGCAAATGTGTTTGCAACAACTTGTAGATGCCTGAAGCAAATTAAAATTCAAAATTATCCATCCAAGTACACACAGCTGTTACATTCTTCAAGTTACAAAACTAACCTGGGATCTTGAGCAAAAATACATATTATGTCAAAGTAATTTTGCATTTGTTAGCTTAAGTTTACAATAGGAGAAAGTGAGGACTGCAGATGCTGGAGATCGGAGCTGAAAATGTGTTGCTGGAAAAGCGCAGCAGGTCAGGCAGCATCCAAGGAACAGGAGAATCGACGTTTCGGGCATGAGCCCTTCTTCAGGAATGAGGAGAGTATGCCAAGCAGGCTAAGATAAAAGGTAGGGAGGAGGGACTTGGGGAGGGGCATTGGAAATGCGATAGGTGGAAGGAGGTGGAGGCGGAGAGGTCAGGAAGAAGATTGCAGGTTAGGAAGGTGGTGCTGAGTTCGAAGGTTGGGACTGAGACTAGGTGGGGGGAGGGGAAATTAGGAAACTGGAGAAATCTGAGTTCATCCCTTGTGATTAGAGGGTTCCTGGGCGGAAAATGAGGCGCTCTTCCTCCAGCCATCGTGTTGCTATAGTCTGGCGATGGTCTCCTCCATCGCCAGACCATAGCAACACAATGGCTGGAGGAAGAGCGCCTCATCTTCCGCCTAGGAACCCTCCAACCACAAGGGATGAACTCAGATTTCTCCAGCTTCCTCGTTTCCCCTCCCCCCCATTTTGTCTCAGTCCCAACCCTCGAACTCAGCACCACCTTCCTAACCTGCAATCTTCTTCCTGACCTCTCCGCCCCCACCCCCACTCCGGCCTATCACCCTCACCTTAACCTCCTTCCATCTATCGCGTTTCCAACGCTCCTCCCTACCTTTTATCTTAGCCTGCTGGACACACTTTCCTCATTCCTGACGAAGGGCTCACGCCCAAAACATCGATTCTCCTGCTCCTTGGATGCTGCCTGACCTGCTGCGCCTTTCCAGCAACACACTTTTCAGCTAAGTTTACAATAACTCGAACCATAAAAGCATTATTAATGACAAATAACATTTGATTTGGACAAATGCAACATGCATATGTCAGATCAAAACAAGCGACAAGTGTATTACATGTGTGGGATAGAATTGAATGAAACAAGATTTACGCATTTCCCTTTCAGAACAAAAGTCCTGTTGCTCACAAAATAAATCATTTTGAAGCCCAGGCCAGTATTTTTTTGGTTATGTAGGAACAGAATTCGAGAATGGGAGGGACGTGTATGCTGAGGAAAATCAAACTGCAACATATCTGGGCTGCTCCTCAACCTTTTCTTGCTGCCTTGAGATTTTTCCCAGAGGTAGGCTCCCTTGGGCAGCTCCTGTTTGTACCTCCAGCAAGGGTAAAGAACCAAGGTATTTAAAAGACAGTTAACATTCGACCGTGCTAAGTATCACAATCTCATCGGACAGCTGGGAACATAGAAGTTGGGCAGCCTCTTGATGGGAGGTCTGAGGGACAGCGAAGATGACTGTCTATTGCACTGTTACAGAGCGGAAATCAGCAGAGGCACAGCCAGAAGTATTATTTAGTTTTCCCCTTGCACTCATGCTCCTAACGATTCAGGGTCTTCATTCTTATTCATCCTTCTGAAGCCTTCCAACAGAGATGCTCTCGCATTCCCCACCTGCCTCATACATTGCCCACCCACCCATGGAGCTGCCTGCCAGTCATTCATGTAAGACCTCCCATCAGACCGCAAATACGTGGACACCCTGTTAATCAATGAAATGAGATCATACTCCAAGGGTCTGCCTCAAGCACAAGCAGAGCCTGGGCCTGGGAATGATCCTGGCAGTTGAATTGTTATACAGTGCAGATTCCTTCCTCAGCATCTCTTATTATGAAGGCAGCCAACAATGACCCACCAGCAAAATGGTAATGTTACACTGTGGGGTGAGATTAATCTCAGAAAAGGCCATGCAAGTTTAACCCTGCTCCTGAACAGGGACTTAGGTGGAATGTCTCAGCTGAAGGACATCTGAATTGTCAGCCTAAATTATGTTCTCAAGTCTTTGAGTCCTGATCCATCTCCCTCCAGCATCAGTGCTACTTGTGGACATGAGTAATTTTATTGTGTACTGACTTGACAGCTAATACAGTGTATTAGTCCCACTACACCAAATAAAACCAAGGAACAGCACAGAAAGGATGTTGTGTTCTTTCTGACAACCAGTGTTGAGTCAATGAGAAGTGTTTGTATGTAGATACAGCTTTAAACAGTCTATACAGTTTTTTAAAAAATTAAGTACAGATGCAGTGTGTTGAATAAACTCGAGTCTGGCATAGCCTGTCCCTAGGAAAAGGTTTTGAGGACGTCAAGCAAAGTCTTTCAAATTCCAGGCGAATACTTTCTTGCTGAGAGACAGTGTAACCCTTTGAAGTTGCACAGTTACTTGCCCCTGGTGCTGTGTGGACAGTGCTGCCTCATAAAACAATTGCAAGAGAAGAGTTGATGTTTTTGCACGAATGGTTACCAGAGAAAGAATTGGTATTTAAGAGTCTTCCACATTGCTGTGGTTGCAGAGTCACACTGGGTAAAAGTGACAAACTCCCTTCTCTAAAGTATTTTAGTGAACATGATCAGTTTTTGCGACAATCTGGTAGGTTAATCGTCATAACTACTGACACTTGATTGAATTAATATAATTTAATTGGCATTCTTATTTTCAGTTCTCTGTTTGGCCTTACTGCTATTTACTTCCATAAATCCCTAAAGCCCCATAACCCTTCAAGGTAACAATATACCTCTAAACTGATGCCTTGTGCATCCCTAATTTTGAATGCCTCTCCATTGAGAGCATCACCTTCAGGTGTCCAGGATTTAAGCCTGAAATATATTCCCTATATCTGTCTGTCTCTCAGCTTCTATCCTATAAGATATTCCTTAAAACCTCATATATTTTATGTGTTTTTTTTTGTCATATTTTGTCATATGCTGTCTGAAGTTTTGGGATATTTTAAAGGCTCTATATGAACTTTAAATTGTTAAATTTAAATTGTTGGGCTTTAAACATATATCTCTTGATCATCATCCAGACCTCTGGATCACGAGCCTGATTACATTATCATTGTGCTACCATCCATCCACTTGCTGCATTGTCACACTTGTGTACTTTAGATAACCATTTAGCGACAGTGTATACTGAGTGTGTACAGGCTGTGCCTCAGAGCTATAGGACAAGAACAATTTCTCAATATCTGGATCTCATTAAAAATGTGATTTTTGAGATGGAAGTCTGGTAAAGTGATGGAAGGAAGAATTATCTCCTCAAAATGAAGAATTATCTCCTCAAAATATCAGAGAAGTAAAGAAACAAATTGGATTTGGACAACAATAGCTACTGGAGAGAGAGAGGTCCTGATTGATTGGCTCTCACCCTCTCACTCATCTGCTTGTAAAGGTACCACATAAATCACATTCAAACAATCTGACTGCCTGTAATATTTGAACAGGATAGGCATAAACAAAAACTAATAAAACCATCTCTCTCTGCTGCTTGTTTTTCTGACTTGTGTAATATGCCGCGTAAAGTTTATATCATGTATGAAGCACAGATTATACACAGAAGGTGTCAAATTCATATGATACAGCATTTAGTTGGCTGGTTTTCCCTGCATTGGTGCTGTCTGTTTTTGTATTGCCATGGCTGGGTTGACAAGTTAGATCCCTTCTGGGTCTCTGCCAGTTTAACTGTGCAAACCTTACTTTTTCTTCTCCCCTCCCTGAAATGTTTGGATTTTGCTCACTAGTAACAGAACACCCAGAATTGTCTGACCTGATTATATAAATCTAATGGAACACATCAGTACATTGTTGAGTGCAGGCTGCATTGTTAGTTGAAGCATTGAAATGAGATCCCGTTTTGAGCAAATACAGAGCCCTGGTGTCCTATCCAAAATTTCTCCCTGAGCTGATAGAGATTATCTTTCCTTTTGGTTTATTTGGACCTCGCTATACTTCAGATTTGTTAATTAGAAAGTATTTTTGGACTTGATCAAGAACTAAGAGTTAGATGAGGAAAGATAGTAGGAGACTTGAGTGGAACATATTTGATTTGATTTATTATTAGCAAATTTTGAAAAGATTTATTATTGTCCCATGTACCAAAGTAAAGTAAAAAGTTTTGTTTTGCGTGTAGGACAGCAGATACCTGATAAAGGGCTTACGCCCAAAACATCGACTTTCTTTCCCCTTAGATGCTACCTGACCTGCTGTGCTTTTCCAGCGCCACACTCTCCTACAGCAATACATAAGATACAAAGGTCATAGGGTGATTGAATAGAGCAAGGAATACAAAGTTATAACTGCAGAGAAGGTGTACAGAAAGCAAGATTAGCATTAGACCTGAAATTTGAGAGTTCCATTCAGAAGTGAAGAAGTTGTTCTTGAACCTTTTGGTACATGTGTTTGAGGTTTTGTATCTCCTGGAAGAGAATATGATCAGGGTGGGAGGGGTCAAGTTAGACTGACTGCTGTATGTCTGATGCCTCCATCGTTAGATGTTTTGGAAATCTGAGAGTAAGTTTGTGAACTGCAGTATGTATTGCTAACCAAATATACTGTAGTCTGAACCCAAGTCATTAGCTGCAGTCATATTTTGTTTATAGAATTACACAAACGGAAAAGGTAAAGTCACTGTAATCCCAGGGGACCATAGGACTGCTGTCTCATGAAAGAGATGACTTATTGTGAGTTTAACTTGCAGGTCACCATGTCAGGTGAGCCAGTATCTTCATGGTAACCTTAGCTGGTGTTGGAATTGAACCTGCAATGTTGGCACCACGCTGCATCACAAATCAGACATCCAGCTAACCAGGCCACAATATATATTCATATCAATACTATATATTGAAATAAGGTTTTCAAATAATTTTCTCTTGTCACTCTCTCAATATACCCTCGCTGGGGTAAACTGATACAACCATTAGTCCAGATTTGAGTAAGATGACCAATGTGTTAGAATTCTGTGAGGAGATAATGAGCACTTTAGACTAAGGACAGCAAGTGGACATGATCCATTGGGATTTTCAGAGGTCTTTGCCAAGGTGCTACACAGGAGGCTGCTAAATAAGATAAGAGCTCAGGGTGTTGGGGGCAAAGTACTGGCATGAATTGAGGATTGGCTGACTGACAGAAGGCAGAGAGTGGGGAAAAAAGGGGTCTTTTTTCAGGGTAGCAGCTGGTGACTAGTGAAGTTCCGCAAGAGTCAGTGTTGGGACCACAACTATTCACACAGTGCATTCACGAGATGAACAAAGGAACTGAGTACGCTGTTGCTAAGTCTTGCAGATGTCACCAAGATAGGTGGAGGGACAGGTGGTGTTAAGGAAGCTGGGAGGCTGCAGAACGATGTGGACAGGCTAAGAGAGTGTACAATGAAGTGGCAGGTAGAATACAGTGTGAGAAAGTGTGAAGTTATGCACTTTGGTTGGAAGAGTAGAGGCATAGACACTTTTCTAAATGGGAAAAGATTTCAGAAATCTGAAGCATAAAGGAAGTCTTAGTTCAAGATTCTCTGATTGTTAAGGTGCAGGTTCAGTTAGTAGTTAGGGGAGAAAGTGAGGACTGCAGATGCTGGAGATCAGAGCTGAAAATGTGTTGCTGGAAAAGCGCAGCAGGCCAGGCAGCACCCAAAGAGCAGGAGAATCGACGTTTCGGGCATAAGCCCTTCTTTAGGAATTCCTGAAGAAGGGCTTATGCCCGAATTGTCGATTCTCCTGCTTTTTGGGTGCTGCCTGGCCTGCTGCGCTTTTCCAGCAACACATTTTCAGCTCAGTTAGTAGTTAGGAAGGCAAACAATTTTAGCATTCATTTTGAAAGGACTAGACTATTTAGAGCAGAGATTTTCCACTGGGACTGTATTAGGCTCTGGTCAGACTGTACTTGGTATTATTGTGAGCAGTTTTGACCTTGGAAGGTGTCCAGAGAAGGTTTACAAGAATGACCCTGGGAATAAATGGTTTGTTACATGAGGAACAGTTGAGAACTCTCAATCTCTACTTGATTGACTTTAGAGGATTGAGTGGGTATCTCACTGAAACTTATAGAATACCGAGAGGCTGGATAGAGTGGATGTGGAGAAGATGTTTCCACCAATAAGAGAGACTAAGACCTGAGGGCACAATCTCAGAGTGAAGAGATGACCCATTAGAGTAGGGGGGGAACTCCTTCAGCCAGAGCCTGTGCATCTATTGAACTCTTTGCTACAGAAGGCTGAGGAGGCCAAGTTATCGAGATTATTTAAGACAAAGATAGATTCTTGATTAGTAAGGGGATCAACGGTTATGGGGAGAAGGCAGGAGAATGGATTGAGGTATATATTGGCCATGATCAAATGTTGGCGCAGCCATGAAGGGCCAAATGGTCAATGTGATGAAATGATGTCAAATGGATCTACAGGAGCATTCCAGGAAAATTGATCCATATAGGAATGCTACCACTGGATTGTCACATACTAAGATGCATCGATTGACCTACTGTACAACATGATAAGCACTGATTACTCTCTGGTATATTTTTTTCCTCTGTGAGCCCAGATGTCATTCGAAGTTGGGACATCAGTCGAACTCAATCCTGTGGCCATGGCATTTACATTCAGCTGTCTCCAAGTGGGGTCACTGTGTTCATGGTCAGGAGTATAAACCTTACCCTCTATATTTACAGCTTGATCCAGAGCATTAATAACATATTGCTTAATCCTGGGGAGGCTAACATTAAATTAAGTCAATTAATTCAGCACAGAGCAGGATAGAATCTGCAACTTTCTGCCTCATCTTCTGCCTCAGGACCCTTTAACCCCATGACATCAAAGTGGACATTACCAGTTTTGTCATTTCCTTCCATTTTCCTTCCCACCTATCCGCTCCACCCTCCTCTCCAACCTTTCACCATTACACCCGCCTCCATCCACCTATCACTTTCTTAGATCCCCCCCCCCCCCCCCATTTATCTCACCACCCCCTCGGCTCACAACCTCATTCCTGATGAAGGGCTTTCGCCCAAAACGTCGATTCTCCTGCTCCTCAGATGCTGCCTGACCTGCCGTGCTTTTCCAGCACCGCACTATCGACTCTAATCTCCAGCATCTGCAGTCCTCACTTTCGCCTAACTTTCAGTTCTGCACTGACCTATAATGGCTTCCCAGTCTCCCAACAGAGGGAATTTAAAATTGTGATCTTCACCTCCAAAAGAGAAAAAGTTAAAAATCATACAATAACAAGTTATAGTCCAACAGGTTTATTTGGAATTCCAAGCTTTTGGAGCACAGCTTTTCCATCAACAGTGCTCCGAAAGATTGTAATTCCAAATAAACTGTTAGACTATAACCTGGTGTTGAGCGATTTGTAACCTTGTCCACCTCAGTCCAACACCGGCTCCTCCAAGTCATGGCTCCAAAATGGAGTCAAACTTCACCCTGCTTGTATAACCATTGCCAGTTTTCGGCCCTCTCACAATCCTGATTGTTCTTTAATTCTGGTCACTTATACATTGTGCATACTTCCACCTTTATTGATGCCCTGCTGTTCACCCCCAGCTCCTTTTGCCCCTATGTTGCTGCACAAAATTGAAACCTTTGTGAAAACCCATTTTATTGGCCAAGCTTCAGTCATCATTCCTAAATTACCTGTTGTTTCCCCAAATTATTTACCAGTCAAATCCTTGTTGGAACCAGGGGAAAGTTCACTTTTCTTTGTTTCAGACTACAACATGCAGATTGCTTGTATCCCATTGTGAATGTAATGAAATTTGGTTCAGTGAAAGATCTGTGCAGAGAGCAAATGTTCAGAGATGAAGCTGTGCATTTTCATTACTGCGGTGAGTCCTGGAGTTTTACTGTGAGCTCGGATACCTCAACATGATTGCCATGAGTAATGTGACAGTGGATTGAGTTCAATGGAGTGTATCGATGCAGCAATCACTGGCAGGACTGAGAACTGTCAGTGTGCAAGAGGATGAGAATAAGCCCAAGCAAAACAAAAGCAGAAAAACTATTTCATATGAAAATTGAGGAAACGGAAGCATTGGAATCGCTAGGAAGGGAACTATCGGTGTGCAGATATAATTCCGCAAACACCAGGCAGCCACAGTATTTTGCTTAAGTTGTCCATTCATAAAATCAGAGTTCAGACAGTGAGTATTGGCAAGCTACCAAACCACGGGGCCATCTCACTTGAACCTGGTCTTGCCTTTACGCATGTGCATGCACACACACACACACACACACACACACACACACATACATACACACACAGACAAATACACACACGCGCATACATACACAGACACATACATACACACACAGACACACACACACATATATACACACACACACATATACACACACACAGACACACACACATACATACACACTCACGTACACACACATACACGCACACACACACATACACACACACACAAGCTGGTTGGGGAGCACAAGATAATGATGAGGAAATCTTGCAGATCTGTTCTAGTTGTATTGGTATTTATGTTTTGTCACAGTCTGAGTTATTGCGCTGAAGGGTGAAGTGATGGGTGTAGCACCAGTGTTTCTACCTTCATGCAATCCTTAGAGCCAATATAAGCTAGAACCTCACTGTGTGTGTGTGTGTGTGTGTGTGTGTGTGTGCGCGCGCACTTATGTGCGTGTGTATTAGTAAGACAGAGAGAGATAGGTGATACTGCAGTAGCCACATTTCTACAGTACCTGCTGGGATCCAATAGTGCTGATGGATATATCCTGTCAGCCTGGGTGATTGGATCATTGTGCCAAAATGGGAGCGAGGGATTGCTGTTTGCAAGTCTTGGATACAGGATTATATCCTTCTAAGCCAAACATGAATGTTCAAAAAAATGCAACCGGAATACTTAAACCTTATCTGCTTCACTTAGTGGCATCAATGCCTGCGTCTCTCTATTTTAAGATTAACCATGCCAAATACCATTTGTCCTTCCCTTTGAGAGTACTGTTTTCACAGGATGTGTGACATTCATTCATCATGCCTTCAGCCTCTGCTACCTTCTCTGAAAGAGATAAATTAGGCTTGGTTTTTGTGCATTGTGAACTCTGTGCTGTGGATACAGTGCCGTCACCAGCATGCCCTCATTGGAATTGGGGCCAAGAAACTAATTAAAGCACAGGCAACAGTCAAGTGTCCCTTTGCATGGGAATGACACTACATTCCCAGGGGAATGCTGGCTAGATATAGAGATCCTGCCTGTGAAGAGATAGCTGATGCTTCATTGTGAAAGGTAGACATACATCAAGGATTGCCTGCTAACTCCTAACCAAGTGCAGGAAGGTTTTGGGAATGTACAAGATTAGGAAAGGCCATCATGTTTCATAACCTTGGGCCTACTGTCTAGGAGCTGGAAATAAAAATAGAAAATTGCTGGCATTACTCAGTAGGTCAGGCAGTTAACAATCTGAGATCACAAGTGTAATTAAGATGTGGGTGTACCTTTAAGAGAGTTAAAGGCAGCAGAACTACCAGACAGCACTAAGTGTTCTCAATAAGACAACAATGTATGGAACACTGGGTTGAACAACTCAAGTAGTTCGTTGCTTGGAAACAAAAACAAATTCGGATCTGGCCAATCAGTTTAAAATATATCCTGATAAAAGTGCCAATTCCAATCAAGTTTGAATTGAGTATATTGACAATCTTAAAAGCCAATGACATACTCTGAGGTTAAGACTAGGGGAAAATTGAACAGTTTATAGGAGAACTGCCAAGCCTAACATGTATCCGACTGCTTGAAAATAGCTCTCTTTTAAAAGTCCTTTTCAATCAGACACAGGAAGATCCAAATAGAAGAATGAAAGCTGTCTGGTATTGAGAAAAGAAGCTTTGTTTTATAAATCTTAATTGGGAGTTTGATCAGACTAGTATTATAGAAAAGAAGGCAACAGATAGGTTAGAGTAAGGAATGGTAAATAGTTGTTAGTTAATTATTCTCTGTTATACTTTAGGAAATAACGTTGTTAATTTTTACTTTAAATAGTCCTTGGCCACACAAATTTTTACAGATTACTGCACGGGATAAATCTTTTCTGTGTTGCTGGTTTTAAATTAAGCAGGAGGATTTACACTGCGCTGTAACAACAACCACCGCCTCTGTTTTGTTCCCTTTTATTTATAGATTCCCCTTTCACTCCAACAAAAACAGAAATTTCTGGACAAGCTCAGTAGGTCTGGTAGCATCTGTGGAGAGAAACCAGAAATAACATTGAGTGTTCAATGACCTTTCCTCAGAAGGGTAGCTAGGAAAAGGTTGGCTTTTATGCAGAAGATAGCGTGAGGGGAGGGTTAAGGAGTAAACGATAGGTGGGGAGAGAACCCAAAGAGAGAGAAGAGCAGTTGGACAGACAAAGGAGTGGATAATGATCAGGCTTGGATGGGGATGAATAACTATTAATGGGGACTGTTAGTAGCTAACAAGGGGTGGTGTGTAATAGCAGATGTGATAACACAAGGTCTGGTGTGTGGGGTTTGGGGTGAGGATATGGGACAGCTCAAGCCCTAATATTGTTGAACTCAATATTGAGTTCAGAGGCTGTAGAGTTCCCATGTGGGAAATGAGGTGCTGTTCTTCCAGCTCACGCTGAGCTTCAGTAGAGCACCGCAGGAAGTCAGCTTCCTTTATACTGCAATTGTCTCTTGATTTCCCCACCGTTCACACCTCCTCTAGAGACATCTTTTGTTTCTTCATTTTTCATGATAGTAAATGTTGGCCCTTTGATGAAATGTAATTGACCTGAAGTGTGAACCTTGTTCCTGTCTTTCCAAATGCTGCCAAGGCCACTGAGAATTTCCAGCATTTCTATTCTTAATCTTTCTTTCTCTCTCTCTCTCTCTCTCTCTCTACTTCTCTCTTGAATTTGTTTCCTTTGTCAATCAACCTAACCTTCTTTGCAAACTAGTAAAATCCAAACGATATGTTCATTCTTCGTCTTCTATCCTTGAGGCTAAGCCTTCTTGTATAAGTTGTATCTGTGTCAAATGAATTGTTAATTTGCCTTCTAGAGTCTAAATATTTCAATCAGATCAGGCTTTCCAACAAACCCAGTTTTACCAACTTCCTTTATGACATACTTGCCACATCGAGGACCTATTGTAGGAATGGAGACCGTCCAAACAGTGACTAATTCAAAATGGTAGCTGGAATTTACAAAATTCTGGAACAGTGCAATTTATTCCAGCATTAGCAGATACAAGTCAGGAGTACGATGAACTTGCCTGGATGTTTTAGGTTCCTCACTCCCTTTCAATTCCTATTTCTTCAACACCACTTGCATCCTCTACTGTCAATGCAACTATAAAATACAGGACAATAAACCATTCGAGCAGTCAAACCAGTCAGGCCATCGAGTCTGTTGCTTCATTCAGTGAAATCATGGCCGACCTGATAATCCTTAACTGCACCTCTATCTTTTCCCGATAAGTTTTGGTTTCCTTACTAATTAAAAACCTGTCTATCTAAATATATTTAAAAGACCCAACCTCAACAGTCCTCTGTGGTAAAGAGTTCCATGGATTCATTTCTGATGAGGAGGAAAATTCCTCTTCATCTCCGTTTCATGTGCGCAACTCCTTATTCTGAGATTATGCCCTCTTAGATTCTTCCACAAGAGGAAGCCACGTGTCTACATCAACCCTGTCAAGTCCTGTAAGAATCTTATCTGTTTTAATAAGATTTCCTCTCATTCTTCTACACTCTATTGAGTACAGGCCCAACTTATTCAACGTCTCCTCCTGAAACAGTCCCCCCATTCACAGGGCTCCTCCAACCTTGAACCCCGCCCCTCCAGTCGCCACCAGGACAGAACCCCACTGGTCCTCACCTACCACCCCACCAACCTCCAGATACATCGTATCATCCTTCGTCATTTCCGCCACCTCCAAACAGACCCCACCACCAAGGATATATTTCCCTCCCCTCCCCTATCAGCGTTCCGGAAAGACCACTCCCTCCGTGACTCCCTCGTCAGGTCCACATCCCCCACCAACCCAACCTCCACTCCCGGCACTTTCCCCTGCAACCGCAGGAAATACAAAACTTGCGGCCACACCTCCCCCCTCACTTCCCTCCAAGGCTCCAAGGGATCCTTCCATATCCGTCACAAATTCACCTGCACCTCCACACACATCATTCACTACATCCGCTGCACTCGATGTGGCCTCCTCTACATTGAGGAGACAGGCCGCCTACATGCTGAACGTTTCAGA
Source organism: Hemiscyllium ocellatum (assembly GCF_020745735.1). Taxonomy (NCBI): domain Eukaryota; kingdom Metazoa; phylum Chordata; class Chondrichthyes; order Orectolobiformes; family Hemiscylliidae; genus Hemiscyllium; species Hemiscyllium ocellatum. The sequence goes on from NC_083428.1 coordinate 38,627,106, forward strand.
GAACACCTCTGGGACACCTGCACCAACCAACCCAACCACCCCATCGCTGAACACTTTAACTCCCCCTCCCACTCCATCAAGGACATGCAGGTCCTTGGCCTCCTCCAATGCCAGACCATGGCAACATGATGCCTGGAGGAAGAGCGCCTCTTCTTCTGCCTAGGAACCCTCCAACCACAAGGGATGAATGCAGATTTATCCAGCTTCCTCATTTCCCTTCCCCCCACCTTATCTCAGTCCCAACCCTCGGACTCAGCACCGTCTTCTTGACCTGCAATCTTCTTCCCGACCTCTCCGCCCCCCACCCCCTCTCTGGCCTATCACCCTCACCTTAACCTCCTTCCACCTATTGCATTCCTGACGCCCCTCCCCCAAGTCCCTCCTCCCGACCTTTTATCTTAGCCTGCTTGGCACACCTTCCTCATTCCTGAAGAAGGGCTTATGCCCGAAACGTCGATTCTCCTGCTCCTTGGATGCTGCCTGACCTGCTGCGCTTTTCCAGCAACACATTTTTCAGCTCTGATCTCCAACATCTACAGTCCTCACTTTCTCCTCCATTCCCAGATTCAACCCAGCGAACCTTGGACTGTCTCCAATGCCCGTTTATCTTTTCTCATGGAAGTGGGGCAAAACTGTTCATAGCATTGCACGTGTGGTCTGACTCGTGCCTTGTATAGTTTTAGCAATGCACCATTCCCTTTGGAATAAAGGTCAACATTCTATTTGCCTTCCCGAATACCTCCTGAACTTGGATGCCAGCTTTTGTGATTCATGCACAAGAATCTTCGAATCCCTCTCTGCTGCAGCTTTCTTCAGTCATTCCCCATTTAAGTAAATATCATTATCTACTATTCCAGTCCCCAACCCATTCTGTACCCTAACCATCCTCAGTGCTTCCCCTAAGTGAGGAATACTGATTCATCAGCTAAGGGGTGGGTGGCACATGGTAATCAGCAGGAGGTCTCCTTGCCCATGTTTGATCTGATGTCATGAGACTTCATGGACTCCGGAGTCAATGTTGAGGGTTCCAGAGCAACTCGGTCTTCACTATACATTGCCGTGCTGCCATCTCTGCTGGATCTGCCATAGGAATATAGGACAGAGAAAGGTGTGGTAAAATTTGCATTCAGTAAATATCTGGAAATAAAATCTAATGATGACCATGAAAACCCACTTGGTTCATGAATGTCCTTGAGGAAATCTGCCTTCCTTGGCTGACGTGTGACTCCAGGCACACAACAATATAGTTGGTATTTAATGGCCCTCGTTAACTGCAAGCCAACTGCAGTTGTGTCACCTACTAAAAAGCTCCAAAATAGGAATACAGTCAACTGGATTGACGATGGCAATGGCAGACACAGCCCTGTCAAACCTTACTAACATCTGGTGCAAAAATATGGAATAGCTATAAACTAGTCAGACAATAACCTAACATAGTTAAAATCATGGAATCTGAATTTATAATGTATCAGATAACATTATCACCACACCTTCAAATAACACAGACCAGAGTGATTCGAAGGAGTGTAAGTATATGTAAGTTCTTAAAGACATTGCTGACAGAGGCAATGAGGTTGGTATTAAATGCAAGTTTTTACTCCAATCTACTTTAACGTTGCTTCAAGACGACACAAGCCAAAGCTATTAATCTTTCCCTCATCAGGACGAAGGCATGAGAAGAGGGGACAATCATCAAGTCTGAGAACAAGACAAAGATTTTCAACCTCTTAGCAATGTTGAAGTTCTGTACTGTCAAGAATTTACTGTTGTACAGTATTTTAATAATGGGTCTCCATTATCCCTTATTTATTTGTTTATGTAAAATGCTGTCTTTTACCTGTTTCTACTTACACTTCCATTCTTGAACATAATGTGGTTCAGCTCTGCACCACCTTCAGTTCTCAACTATGTACATTCAATCCTCAGTGCCAGAATGGAAAGGATGTTTCAACTAATGGGTGACATGGTGGCTCAGTGGTTAGCACTGCTACCTCACAGCACCTGGGACCTGGGTTCAATCCCTACCTCGGGTGACTGTGTGGAGTTTGCACATTCTCCTGTGTCTGCGGGGGTTTCCTCCAGGTTCTCTGGTTTCCTCCCACAGTTCAAAGATGTGCAGGTCAGGAGAACTGGCTGTGCTAGATAAGATATTATCAAATATTTCCTTATTTGTTTTATTTCTTCTCTGCTTGTTTCTGTCTCTCTCCCAATTTATTTAGCCTCTCTCTCTCTGTCTTTCCGGCTTGCTCTCTAACATTACCCAGTGTTGTCCTTTTCTAATTAAACAGAAAAATGTTCATCTTATTTTCATTGTGATTTCTCACTCTGGACACTGGCCATTATTTAAATCAGAGTTTGAGATTGCCTCAAGGAGCAGTCAGGTCAGTGAATCAGTCCAGCTTCTACTGTGAATGACTTCAAACCAGGTATTTGCATATCCTCATGCAGGTACTAACTTCTGCAATGTGACAGAAGAGAGGATTATGAAGTTAAGTAGGTTCTGCAGAGCTGCTCCAACTGCTCTAATTGATGGCATGTCAGCCAGCTCTTTGAAAGATTTACTTACTACTTTGGGATGAGATTTATTCAAGATCGTTTTTTATATATGCAAATCAGACTATATTAAATGGACATTAATCAAATCCTGAATAAGAGCCTATTGCCAGTAAGAAGTGTCATCATTATTAACCCACTGCTCCTCAGCTTGCCCCAGGAAGGGGGAGTTGTGGCTGAGGAAGGTAATTGAGCAGAAACTGTCCAACTCTTTCTGCTACAGATTGGAAGAGAGAAAGAATGTGTTGGTGTATAAGTGTGTGTTTTCATATATTTGTGTGTGTGTTCATGCATAAGTGTGTGTGTCTGTGTGTGTGTGTCTGTGTATGTGACTGTGTGTGTGCGTGTGTCTGTGTGTGTGCATGTGTGTGCATGTCTGTGTGTGTGTGTGTCTGTGCGTGTCTGTGTGTGTGCATGTGCCTGTGTGCGAGTATATGTGTGTGTGTGTGTGCATGTGCCTGTGTGCGTGTATATGTGTGTGTGTGTGCATGTGCGTGTCTGTGTGTGTGCATGTGTCTGTGTGCGTGTGTGTGTCTGTGCATGTCTGTGTGTGTGCATGTGTCTGTGTGCGTGTATGTGTGTGTGCGTGTCTGTGTGTGCATGTGTCTGTGTGCATGTATGTGTGTGTGCGTGCATGTGTGTGTCTGTGTGTGTGCATGTATGTGTATGTGTGTGCATGTGCGTGTCTGTGTGTGCATGTGTCTGTGCGCGTGCATGTGTGTGTGTGTGTGTGTGTGTGTGTGTGTGTGCATGTGCGTGTGTGTGTGATGGTGATGTGCAGGTGGAAGAATGAAACTGGTATGAAAGTGACCGTGTATCAAGTCACTCTTGGACCTCAGGCTAGCTCTTGGCTTCTCACAGAGTGGAATGCTGCCCTGTGACTGAGAAGGAGAAGAGAGAGAATCTGGTTAAGATGCAGATGGAAGGAAAGAATACCAATTGGGTTTTGGGTTTAATTAGCAGACTGTTGAAATTTATCTGGATTCCTGCACACTGGCTGAAGTTCCCAGCATTTGTCCTTTTGACCTGGTGTTGGGGATGTCTGCGTTCGGTTGTACCCATGAGTGTGAACACCTGAGATCTCTGAACAAGGGCAGTGAACGCATGGGATTGCCACTAATTGTGAGGTTCCCTTCAAGACACTCACCACCCTAATTTGGAAATGTGACACCCAATTCCTTCAGTGTTACTGTGTCAAAAGCCTGGAACTCCCTCCTTCACAGCACTATGGGTGTTTTTATATTCCAAGGTCTGCAGTGCTTCAAGAAGATGGCTTTACGCGACCTTCTCAAGAGCAACTAGGAAATACGAGCCTTGGTAGTGATATACAAAAACATCTCCCCCAAAAAATGCATTTTTTTCCATCCTTCAATGAGCACTCTAATTGGCCTTAGTAGGAATATTGCTTGCTGTTGATCAATGTCAAGCAAACTCCCTCTGAGAGATGTGGTTGTGTGGATGCCTCACAAAAGGACAGAATCGAATGCAGCTACGCTAGCCCCACAGAATGTCCCGTCACATTCTATCTGTGTTCATGCCTGAATAACGGCCACTTAGAAGTCAGTATGAAAGGTTAAGCAGCATGTGCTGAACCACAGGAAAAATAAATGAACAAGAAGGGGAAACAATGGAAGATAAATACTTGGGGCAAGAAGGAAAATGGTCCCTCAAAAACACCATCCTTTTCAATCTCTGAATGAGCTTACTGTTGGATTCTGCACAATTCTTGTGAAGTGTAATGGATCTATACAGTGTTGGACAATATGAAAAGCCAGTTCTTCACAAATGAGACAAGTGTGCTGAACCTCTCTTCCCTTGTTCAATACAGATGTGTAGAATGCATACACAGTATCACTGTAAAGTCCCTCTCCACTTATTAGACATGGTGAGGACAGAATTTAGACTCAGCTCTTATAATGCAAGTATGGCTTTCTTTCAGTAAAGTAAATTAACTGATTCTTCTGGATTTTGCAGTCCGCTGTTGTCATGCTGTGTAGTACCACCCAGCACGAGGCCTATTAACAAGGCCATAAGCCAATTAGTTATGCTTTCTGCCTGTCTAGCCACAATGCAACTGAAGTAAAATGGATGGATGATTTGTGCTTGTGCTTCTCGGATCCAACGTAAACCAGATATGAGTTGTCTCTAATTATCTTTCCTCTCCACTCGCTATTCACAGAGGACCAGCTGCCATCCGGCTTCCCCAACATTGACATGGGCCCTCAGCTGAAAGTGGTGGAACGCACCCGCACAGCTACCATGCTGTGTGCAGCCAGTGGGAATCCAGATCCTGAGATCACGTGGTTCAAAGACTTCTTGCCTGTTGACCCAAGTTCCAGTACACGCATCAAACAGTTGCGGTCAGGTAGGGGCCGGAAAAGAACAAAATATTATTGACAGATGCAAAAAGAATAATTAATCTGCTTCTTTAAAAGAAAACGTGGAACCAAAAGGCCTTTGTGTAGCTGTTACTGCTGTTGATGTTTGTGTCGTCCTCATAGCTTGTCATTCTGTCTGTCTGTCCTGTGCATAGAGCTTTCTTTGATTCACACTGCACTGCTGTGACTATCTCCAATTCCTTTGATTATATTCTTAGAAGTGGCTCTTTCTCTGGGCCTATGCTAACCTCCATTTATTTTGTTTTTGTTTAATTTTCTTCTTGTTTTTCTTCTCTCTCTCGTTTTTATTTTCCATTTGGGATTCCATTCTGTGACCAATGTGTCAAATTGAAAGTAATCTCTGGGAGTAGGCAATTCTTATGAAGCTTTTTTTTGCTGTCCTTGCTGGTTGTGCGGTGTGTAGGTGAGAAGGCGGCAGCCATTTTAACTCAGAGGAGCCCATTGGCAAAGTGAACAAGTTGTATCAAGAACACCAGTGAACGTGGTATAAAACAAAACTGACCGGGCAAATTCTTTAACTTGTATGCTAAGTTTAAAATAAATCATATTTTAAAAAAGGAACTAACTTAATAATGTTCATCTAAACCACACATACTTCAGTGAGCTACACTGATCTGTACTCCTCACAAGATTGATCGCCCCAAATGGTTCAAAAATCTTTATTGCCATGGTTTTGAAAGTTGACTTTAGCAATCACCCTCTCCTTGTTACTTTGTGATTGTATGTTGCTCTTTATATTAACAAATAAATACTAATATTAATTTAAATAAGATAACAATGAATTGAATTAACCTCGTTTTCTAATGTGTTTAATCCTAAGTAAAACATTTAAGTCTTAATGTTACATAACAATGACAATGTAGCTGAATAATGTCTTCTATAATGTTTTCTTTCTTTCTGTTTCTTAATCATAAAGAATCCTTTGGTAAGTATTTGGCCTCGAAGCCTAATTCACAAAACCCTCTCCAAACTAATGTCACAACAAGCTTAAAATGCATGCCTGCATTTTACTAACTGTTTAAAAAAACAACCCGCTGGTCCTACCCAACTGACCTACTCAAGACTGTTGTTGCTTTAATCCCCATCAGACAACCCTGCCCATAACCTAGCAACAGATGTTACCCACAATTCCTTCAGAATTCTTCATGCTCTTCCCTTCTGAACTATTCCAGTTTTCTGCATCCATTCTAGTCTTTCGGAGTTCCACATCTAACCCATATGGATACGACTCCTTAATGTGGTCATGTCTTGGCTTAGGATCAACCATGCTTATCAACCTGAAACAACTTATCTAAATTGCTCTTCGCGTTTTGGCACCATTTTGTTTATTTAAGTTGCCATAAACAGAGTTTTAAATTGTTTTTCTCAAGTAAGTAAACACCCAGAATGCCTGACAAGGATCTAATACACAGCAAGATGGACCAAGGTTTGAGCCAGTCTGTCCAGAGACAGCTTACCTTGTTACGTCTACTGTTGGGATGGTGAGGTTAATGTTGAGATGTGCAATTGTGGGTCTTTGCGATGAGGTGGTGAAAATGCATCAGTACAGTTGGTCTTTGTACCTCCAAACCCTGAATGGGAAGAAACAGGCATCATCCTACTTTTGATGGTTATCCACTGACTCGCATTGGAAAATGGAATACAAGGCAGCCAGTCTCCAGAGCAAATTCAATGATGCAAGAAGCTAATGGAACTGCGTTCTCTCCTCTTTCCCCATCGGGTCTATGTGCATTCACACTCAGCTCTGATTTCTATACAAAACTACAACCTGATGAAATCTTGAGCTTTACCTTTGCAATGGCTACTATTTTAAACTGGTTTGCAGTTATGTCAAATGATTGCTTAACTGGGCCTAGAGTGTCAAGGGTCAGACAAGAAGAATGGCATCTTAGGCTCAAGCCTCCCTCTGATGCCCACACAATCATACCTTACCTTCAGTAGAGGAGGCGTCTCAATTTGAGGAAAGAAGGAATGGAACGGAGAGTGGATAGGAGCCCAAACCTGGGAGATATCATTCCCTTTTAAAAGCTCATCAAATTAACTGAATGATTCCTATGAGCTCCTTGAGCTGTACTTCCCAAACCTTGCTTCTTGATATTTCTATGAATTATTTATACATACTTTAGAAACAATGAAGTACTTTTGAAGCAAAGTCACTGTTTTAATATATTATAAGAGAGCAAGTCAACATGCTACACCAAGTATTCATCTGTAAGAACTCCACACTTCACAATTTTCATTAATCACTGATCAGCCAGAGGGATAGCATTTAAATTAAGTGAAATGTATCCATCAATGCTTTTAATAACTATAATATATTAAAATTAGTATGTTGGTCATGCGTTCCATTGAAAAATTCTATATCAGCATTTTTGAGGGGATTATTGTGATCACTGTACTGGTGTAGTTGAGCTCCCTGTCACACCAGGAGGAAATGGATGAATAGGATTTCCTGTGTGATCCTGATCATGGAGCCATCTTACAAACGGCTGAGTCTCCAGTGCACAGTCATGGCCCTCCTAGGATTTATTGGGGGTATTGCACAGGTCACCAATGTTTCCCCAAAACCCACACCACACCAAGTCCCAAAACGCCACCTCTCACCTGTCCCCCAAAATAAACCTCACCGCCACACACCCCCCACACACAGACTCCCAAAATACCTCCACCCCACTCAACCTCCCCCCGCAAAAGCGCACCAGCCCCACCATCACTACTCCCAGACCCCATCACTCCCCTACTTCCCGTCACTCTCCTCCACTCTCGTCCACACCAAAATACCCCCATCACTCTTCCACACACCGTCCACCAAAACACCCCCATTACTCTCCCCCACACCCTCCACCAAAACACCCCATCACTCTTCCCCATACCCTCCACCAAAACACCCCATCACTCTCCCCCACACCCTCCACCAAAACACCCCCATCACTCTCCCCCACACCCTCCACCAAAACATCCATATCTCTCTCCCCACACCCTCCACCAAAACACCCCCATTTCTCTTCCCCACACCCTCCGCCAAAACACCCCCATCACTCAGCCCCACACCCTCCACCAAAACACCCCCATCACTCTCCCCCACAACCTCACCAAAACACCCTCATCAATCTCCTCCCATTTCCACACCCCTCAAAACACCTCCATCACTCTCCTCTATTCCCCAATCAAAACATCCCCATCACTCTCATGCCTCCCCACACCAAAACACCCTATCATTCTCCTCCCTCCCCCCACCAAAAATCCCCCACCACTCTCCCCCACTTCCCCAAAATACACCCATCACCTTGTCCCACAGACCCCAAATTATTCCCATCACTCTTCCCCTCCCAACCCCATAACATACCCATCAGTCTCCCCACACCCCCACCAAAATACCTCCATCACTCTCCCCTATCCCCGACCAAAACACCCCCATCACTCTCCAGCCCCGCACACACCAAAACACCCTAAAACACCCCCATCACTCTACCCCTCCCCCAAAACACCCCCATCACTCTACCCCTCCCCCAAAACACCCCCATCAATCTTCCCTCACTCCCACACCACTCAAAACATCTCCATCGCTCTATCCCCCACTTTCACCTCGCAAAACCACCTCCATGAGTCTCTCCCCCAAATCCCACATCCTCCACCAGACCATCACTCTCTCCCCCAACTCCCACACCACGGAAAACACCCCCTTTAGTCTCTTCCCCTCACCCACCCAAACCACACCCCAAAACACTCCCAACATTCTCTTACCCTCACAGCCCAACACTCTCCACACACACTCCAAAATACCCCCAGTCACTCTTCCCCCAATGCCCACTCTCTCCAACCATCCTCACTCTACCCACCAACTAACCCCCATCCCCTCCTCACTCTCCTCCCCTCACTCTCATCCTTCACACTACACCCCCAATCTCCAACCATCCCTACTCATTTTTCCCATGCTCACCCCTCAATCTCACCCCCTCACTCTCCCCACATCCTCTAACTCTACTCCCCACACTGTTTCCATACCCCCTTACTCTCTGCCCCAACTTTCCCCCTCCCCCATTCCCCTTCCAATCCCACCCTGACAGTCTCCCCCCATTCTCTTCCCTCACCCCCTCACTCTTGCCCCTTTACTCTTCCCCCTCCCCCACTCCCCTCCATTCTACCCCTATTCTCCCCCACAGTCATTCCTCCCACTGTGTCCCCTCACTCTTCCCCCTCACTCTCACCCCCCAACTCTTCCCTCCCACTCTTACCCTCACTCTCCTCTAATCTGCCCCGCAACACTCATCCCCCCACATTCTCCCCCACCCACATTCTCCCCCTCTCACTCTCCCCCAAACCCCACTCAGTCTCCCCACCTCACTGTGTCCCTCCCCCCCAACATCGCACAACGCCCCAAAACATCACATACAGACACAACACCTCCACTATCTTGATTTTATTGTCTCAAGCAGGTCAGATTTATTTTTGTTTACATTTTGTCTGTAACTGTAATGTTAGGGATGTGAGCCTTCTCTGAAATGACACATCCCTCGGGCCTGCATTGTTCCAGCTGTCCCCACTGGCTTCAACTCTAGCCGGTTTCCGTTGAGTTCGCTCAGCGCCCGGACTGCACCATAACTGGTAGTGGGGAGGAGGTAGAACAGCCCGTGGGCGGAGGGGGGCGGGGGGCGAACAGGCTGGGATACTGCCCAGGGTGGGGGCGCTGGGGCATCTGTACAAAGCCAAACACTCACTTGAGCCGGGTTGTGGACTGTGCTGCAAGCCAATTCCTGGAACATTCCTCACATCCTGCTTCGGCCATTGTTTTACAACCAGACGCTCCGCCATTAATTGTTCCCTTGTCTACTGAATCCGCCGTGGGAAGTACATGTAGACCGGCAGGGATTAATGGAAGGATTGGAGTGACCCTGCAGGGCCCAGGGTGCGGTTTGCGTATAAATACGATATCCCCTGAGTGAGGGCACACCTTCAGCTGGCTGAAAACACAAGATGGCTGACCTCTCCCACCAACCACGGGGCTGCTCGAGGACCATGTAGGCCCTGATTTAAATCCAGGAGGTCAACCTGGAAATGAGATCCATCTCTCTTCAGGGGACACTATTTGTCCGAGGATACAGTCCTGTACTTTAGCTGAGGATCGCCTTTGGAAAACAATGACTTTTGGTCACCCTAATTGGAAAAGTGTACTTTGGGCCTTTACCAGTGAGTTTTCTTTCAATACATTTGGAGTTTTAAATAACAAGGATGTCCCCAGTAATGTCAGAAAAAGGAAGTCTTCAAGGAATTCTGCTCGATCCGAGATCAAGAGTTGGTTCCCTGCGATGGCCAAGAACTAATAATTGAAGCAGCAGAGCCTCTGAGCATCAGCATGAATTGAGTCTCTTTTATTTTGACTGTGGGTCTCCATCTAATGAAGCAACCAAAATGTCCTGTGGAGGGATCGCCAACGATGAAGCCCCTGTTTGAACCACAAAGTTTAAAATAATGTGTCATTCTTCACATCTGCATCATAGAAGAGAATTTAACTTATCTCCTTCCTTCACCCTCCCTTTCTTCCTCTGTCTTCCTGCCCCTGGGTGTTAATTTCTCACATTTCAATCTCTCTTCCTGAGATATAACCACCCGAATCCACTGCCCCTCACTTGGCGCTCTCCTTAACACAGTGACCACACCTAACACATTTTCCTCCTTTCTTCCTGCCCTGACCCCACTCCACCCATTTAATCTTCCATTCTAACAACCTCCCTGAAATATCCTGCACCCATTCAGGGCAGCAGCTCGTGTGGGGAGGAGGGGGGAAGACACAAGGTTTTTGTAGAAATGGTCAGAACTGAGAGTGATGGAAATACTCAGCACTCCTTCACAAACAGACAAGTAGGATTGGTTGATCCTGGAGTCAGAGACACGGCAGCCAGTTATTTTCATTCAGGACCTACTTTTGCAGTGGATGTGAAACTCTTTCCAGTGTGCAAAAGCTTCTGTTAGATCCTAAACATTGGAACACTCTCAAAGGTACATTCTAACTGCCCTTTCCTCCCCAACCTCTCCTTCCTCTTTAATTAATCATTAGCTCCCAGTGCCCACACCATCACACATTCAGGTGCTCTCCTAATACCTAACAACCTGCTTTATTAACTGTAACTGTTACCTAATAACCTTCATCAATTAACACCCCCACTCCCTTTAGAAGCTCAACACAGTTTCAGGCTGCAGTTTGGCACATTCTGAAATTGGTAGCAACCTGAATCCGACACTTTTGGAAAGGGATGGTTTCCCTTTTATCTATATCTTTTATTTGACTTTTATTTCGTTTTGATGTTGAAGTTGGGTGTTGTTGTGTCCCTTTCCTGAGCTGGTGGGAAGTGATGTTAGTGTAGAATATAATCTACTGTATTTGATGGTTGGCCCAGACCTCTTCCAGTTGGTATCGTTCTGTGGTAACCTATTGGTAATACGCGCCATGGCTCACAAGAGTTTACTCAGTAAATTTAAAATGTACCCAAATCCCCAAATCTGTTCTTGGTGAACTCTGTGCCACATCACCTTACTTGGTGTTTAATTGGCATTCTTGCTCAGAGTCAAAAAATAGTTGCCTTTAGATAGTATTTGTGGGTCTTTGGAGAGGATCAAATTTAGGTCTGTGGTGATGCCTTTAATGTCAAATGACCCATTCGCTATAACTGCCTATAGAATTATAGCAATGAACAGCATGGAAACAGACCCTTCAGTCCAACTCATCCATGCCAACTAGATATCCTGAATTAATCCAGTCCCATTTACCAGCATTTGTGCCCATATCCCTCTATACCCTTTCTATTTATATACCCATCCAGATGCCTTTTAAATGCTGTAATTGTACCAGCCTCCATTTCGTCTGGCTGCTTGTTTCATACACACACCACCCTTTGAGTGAAAACGTTACCCTTTAGGGCCAGATTTACTGATTGGTAAGGGTTAGTTCAGGTGGACTACTTGAACTAAATCACCGTACCCAAACTTGCAGAAAAAAAGAAAGCCACCCAGAGAGGGAAAGGAACACAACACCTTGGTACAGTAGTGGATTCATCTCTGAGGCTGGGGCTGGAGCAAGATGTTGGAGCAGTAGAGAGGGAGCTCTACTCTGCACTCGACTGTGCAGCACCTGACATTGAATTACTTAGTGCTCATACTGAGGTTCCTGAAAAGGCAACTTGCACTGTGCCCCAGTGTTGACATCCCCAACTTAAGAAAACTTCCTAAGCTGCATTTTAAACAGAGAAATTGTGTAAAAGCTGTCCTTGTGAAGAAGGAACATGTATGGAAATTAGATCTTAAACATCCTCTAACTCAGATTAGAATTCCCTGTAGTCACCTTCCAGTGAGAAATATGGTCTTGGAGTCTAAAGACTCATTGAGGTGGGTGCAAGGTTGTGAGTGAAAACTGTATAGCTGATGTTGGCAACTCTTCTTTGGGAAATTCAGTGATGCAGTGGACCTTCCTCTACATTACAGTTTGGAACCCTCAGTTGTCCAATAACTCATGACCTGATTGCCATTTTTGGGACTATGTTCCAAAGTTGACCTGCGAAGTGGCGGTGGGGTAGTCATTTTCAAGAAGGGTTTTTTGTGAACTTTCTCCATCCCCTCCCCGCTCCCCCATGGCGAAGGTGCCTGGAGATCTGAGATCCCTGCTAATCTTGGTTCCCAACAGCGGAGAATCCTTTTGCCCAATCTAGAAAGAAATGGGAAGCTGGTGACCAAATCCATAGACAGTGGGATCTGTTTGCTGTAGAAGGTGTATTCCAATGTGTGTGCAGAGACCCATCCACCTTTCAAAAAGGCTGCTGAGCAACCAAATTCCAGGTCCCCATTGGAACTCAGAATCCAAGACACCAAGCATTTGGATGTGCCGGATTTTAAGAATGTGGTAAAATGTTGCCTGAAATTGTGCCACTTCGCTGGTAGCCAGGGGACCTGCCACCTTTTAAAGGAAGATTGTGCCACGCTGTCAAAGAGGAGTCAAATAAAATGTTGTGACTTCTGCAAAATAATTTGAATATCCAACCGGATTCGCCTAATCGGATAGTCTTGCATGGTATCTGTTTGTGATCGTACGATGATGGGAGCCGTGGTGAGGAGAGAGACAGCACCCTGATTACATTAGCTGAATATACATAAAGGTGACCCCTGGAAGTTAAACTTCTGGGAGTAATGCAGGTGCAGTGTCAGAATTACCTGCATTTCAATCATAGTCTCTGTCATTAAGCCCATCATCCCTCTGTCAGAACTTGTTTTTTAAAAGTGTCCAGTTAGTCATACTCCCCTTCCCTTATAGCTTGGATATTCCTGGCATTTAATTCACATACTTGTCACCCTGACCCTTGATCTTATCACACATTCCCATCAGACCTGGTTGAGGAGTGATGCAGTTTGAGCTGAAGTGTCCTCTCCCGTGAGATATAAGATGCATCTATGGGAGACTGCTCCAGGAAAAATCAAAGTCTTGGGGTACTCATCTGATTCAATTTCACTTTGGAGTGAACCTGCTGTGTTTTTACTGAGGCCCAACTGTTGAAAATTTCAACAAAATTATTTTTGAAACTTTCCGAGCAGAACACTAGCTCATGTTAATCACAGATAGCAAAGTTGGGACTGCAAAGTCAATGTTTAATTGACGGACCGTTCTTCTGCCCCTGGAGTGCAGACTCCCAGTGCAGTAGGGCTGTGTTCGAGAATGCAGAGAGCTCTCCAAAACAGGATAGGATCCAAGTCAATAAGAACTTGGATTCCTGACTGGATCTTAGGGTTGATGGCTCTGATTGAATGTGGTGCTGGAGATTTTAAGGCATGAACATCTTCCTCTGAGCACCCATGACATTGTCTCCATTGGTTTCTCCAAAATGGCCAATCTCTTTGCCCTTCCAAGGCAATACAAAGCAAAAAAGATCTGCATCATCTAATTGACGATTCTTGACTTTGGATCAAACAACTTTTCCTCACTCCAACCCCTGCCAGCATCAATATTTTCACAGCTAATAATTACTTAGATTTTCTTCATGTATTTGCATGATTTTTTTTTCCATGATTGCACTCAGGAGTATCTTGGGGATCCATCCTTCAGCTCCTGGAGCTCCAGGCCATTCCTGAAAGATTGATAACCCATATTTGATACCTCCAGTGTGAGAGGCGGGGAAGTGATGACCTAGTGGTATTGTGACTAGACTATTAATCCTGGTAATGCTCTGGGGACCCAGATTCAAATCCAACACTGGCAGATGGTGGAATTTAAGTTCCTCCTAAAAAAAAACTGGAACTAACAGTTTAATGATGACTGTGAATCCTGTGTTGGGAAAAACCCATCTTTTCACTAATGTCCTTTAGGGAAGGAAACTGTCATCTTTACCTGGTCGAGCATAAATGTGACTCCAGATCCACAGCAATGTGGTTGACTCTCAAACTGCCTTCTGGGCAATTAGGAGCAAGTAATAAATGCTGGAGTGACAGTGACATCCATGTCCCATGGGTGAATAAAAATAAAAGCAGCCAACGTGCTTTGTTATCTCTGCCCCCCACCCCAACTGTGACCCTGACCACCTCTTGCTGCATCACCACTTTGCCAAACAGGAGAGGAGACTCCGTTAGACATCCTCATTTCAAGACGTCAGCTCATCACCCCTTTCCCAAGAGGAATTAAGGATGGGCAGTAAATACTGGTCTGATACCCATGAAAGAATAAACAAGATGAAAACACGTCAGTTCACAGAGGAAGCACCAGAACAAGTGAGCCTGTCAGACAAATGAGTTAAAATGTTTAAGCAAATAAAAAGGGAGAGGGGAATTTTAGCATTTTTAGTTTTGACCTGGTTCCAGATCCTGGAGCTCCTGAGCACTTCCTGTGAAACCCACCAGCCAGTAGTGCCACCTTGCCCACTGTAGCACTCGCCCACAAAACACCCAGGCGACAACCATCTTGCCATGAACCACTATCCGACTGCGGTCCGGGCTTTGGAGCTTCCATGTTGCTATGGAAACGGGAAGCTCTGCGTTCCCCTCAGATGTGGCACCTGCCTTGTTGAGGCAGTCTTCCTTTAACTGGAGGTCCACCAGCAGTTTAAAAAGAGTGAAGTGTTTATACGTCTGAAAACTTATCTTCTAAAATCTGCTTCTGCTGCAAAAAAAAAGCCCGCGGCCTGTCTTCTTCAACTAACAGCTCTTCTTTTTAATCTTATTTGCATTCATATTATCCTCGCAGGTGGTACTCCGATTCGAGGTAAGAATGATGGAAGTCGGTGAACTTTCACCTTTTATTTTGAGTTTCTTTTCCGTTTTGATTATTTATCCTTTTCATTTTCTTTCAGATCTTTTCATTTTCTGTTTAAACAGAAAATAACAATTTTCTTTTAATTTACGTCTGGTATTTTGTCGCAGTCTGTTCCTTGTGTTTTTTAAACTTATATTAAATTGAGCAAGATTTCTCTCTTTTTGATATGCTTTAACTGAAAGCATATCGTAGCTTTGTGTGTCATTAAGTCAGTCACAGCTCCATATTTGTCTCTCAGTGTCGCCCAACCCCCATCGCCCAGAAAGCTTCTCTCTCTTTAATTTTTAAGCTGTGTCATTGGATGGAGTGTTTGTTTTGGAGGACCTTGCTGTGTGACACAATTACATTGAGGGCCCTCTCCACGGTGCCCTTGGCCTCCACAGAACCAGCTCAAGGGACATTTTTTTGGCAGCAGTTTCAATGATTAAAATTGTAGAGAACCCGTCATGGAAGACGAGATGACCCGTAATCCAAGGAAAATGCTTCCAGGCTCTGTGCGGCTTCATATCCAAGTGGCTCTCAAACACCGGTAGATTAAGAGTGCCGTTGCCAAAATGATTTGTGTAACCAACAAGATTTATAAAAAGTGTGTTTTTCATGTGGTCTTTTAAATGTTTTTTTTTCTAAATCCAGTGATGTGAAGGTTTATGCTTTGTAAATTAACAAGAAGACAGAATTTGTAATGTCAATAACCCACATCTCGTAGATGATTTCAATATTAGATATGTATGTTACTGTGTTCTTGATGCCTGCATATCCAACCTTTTGCTCTAATTTCACTGTTGCATTACTGATAAGGAAACTGACTATAGAAATCACCCCTGTCTGTTTCACTGCCTAAATGGACATGTCAAGGATTCCCCTCTAAATCCCCTATGTAGCAGTTGCCCTGACATTTGTGCTGAATTCAGCCCAGGGCAGCAATCATTGAGGCATTACACTTCACTTCTGGGCTGGGGAATGTGAAACCTCAGCCTGGTTTTCCATCCTTGGGCTGGTCATCACCAGCATTGCTGGAAGGTGAGCTGTTTTCTGAAGGTGGGCCAGGAACCATTGAGTTCAGCCATGTTGCTCCCCTTGTATCCAAAATAAAAAGGTCAGCCATGATGAAGCAGCAGGGAATATCTTGCTCCTCTGTAACAATACAATTTATCACCTATCGGGGTAGTCAAAAGCAGGAGCCACAGAGAAAGGACGAATAACTACTTCAGTGGTGGGAAGGTATTGTTGCATTTCCTAAGATTAATGAAACTCGCTAGATACTGGCCAACCTGATGTTTCTGTTTCACATTGGCACATGCAGTCTTCCTTCATGACCTCTGCCACCATACAAGAAAGACAAATTTTAACCTCCGACACAACTTTATCACCTTGACCTAGAGCTTGAACTGTTTGATGAGGATGTAAGCTCTCTCCTACAGGGAACAACATCCATGTTCTATTCCAAAGTTCACATTATTCCCAAAAGACAGTGTAGTCTGTTAACTGTGTTCTCAATATCATTCCTATGGGGTAACACTTGGAAGAGCTTAATTAGGAAAGTGTTTTCTGCCAGTGTACAGTCAAAAGCTGATGGCCTGCATTGGGTGCCACCTTTTTCCATTTCTTCTTTGTCAACCATTGACATTTGTAAATTTCACATGACAGCAGATGCTGTGAACTGTCCTCTGACAGATGCCTGAGATTCTCAAATGAGAAGATAACAAACCACGGCACTAATGTTGAACCACAATGTATTGGAACTGTAGTTTACACCCAAGATTTATCATGCACTCAAGAGTCCAGACTCACTCATCTCAACTGAGAAAAGGAACAGGAGCTACTTTGGGGTTGAGGCCTGGCTTCTGTCAGTTGGCACTACAGTTCATTGTAATGTCCTGAGGAAAGGAGAGGTAAACCTGGGTTCTGCTGATGGGGCTGACCAGAAGTTTGGGACCAGGCGATGACAGAGTGGTCTTGACAGTGAAGCCACTACATTGTTGAAGAGTCATGATGAAGGGCTGTTTGGATCAGTGACAATCCAGCAATTTAGCATCGCTTAGAGAAGAGAAGGGATGAAAACTGGAGGGGAGAATCCAGGAAGTTCCTCACAAAGAAACTTTAGAAAGATGCTTTGTGTTCTATTTTTCCACGTCTGAGCTTTGTCTGAATAATGAGTTCCACTGTTTCAAACTTGGAGACCAGTGACTCAAGACCCAGTCCCTATTAAGGGAAGAATCCTATGACCTCAGATGTGTTTTTCCCAGCTATAAGATGCCCTTTAAAGTGATGATTATAGAAATAAATCATGTGAGGGTAGCCCAATGCAATAAAGCAGTTTGACAGGAAATATGTGCTTGGGGCCAGGGCCTGAAGTTGGAGTTGGGAGGGTGGGGGTGTAGGAGGGAGTGTGACCATGTGAAGGGTTGGACTTTGAATCAGAAATGAGAGGACTTTGTTACTGAGAGAAAGAAACTAACACCTCTAACAGGTCTTGGAAAATTATTTCTGTTTAGCTTTGTAAATGCCAAAGTATTACTTTCCACTCCCCCCACCCCACCCCAAATGAGTTATTTTAAATGCTGATCCCAGGCAAATGTTCCACCTGGTTGGAGTGTACGAAACACAATCTGAAACAGTGTCGTCAATCTAATCTGCAATCAGGGGATATATTCCGCTGTCTGAAAACTTGTTTGTTCAGCATTGCATCCTTCACCCTCTACCACCACCCCGCCACCCCCCCTCCCCCCCCCCCCACCACCCACCCCTCCCCCGGCACCAATTCGGGAGCAGGATTAATTGACTTTGTGGTAGCCATTAAAGGTTGGGCGACACAGAAGTTGAAAATGGGCACTGAGAATATGCCAAGCTAGACTGGTAGACAATGTCTCCTGTTCAAGGGTTGCCCCTTGCCACCTAAGTAGAAAGTGAGGGCTAATCTGGGCAGAGTCACTGCTGCTTTAAGAGGAGGCTTTTAGCCCCTGCCCTCCAAGCTATGAGCTGGGTCCCTGTGCAATGCCCATGCACTACTTAACTGTCTTGATATCTCTTAATGTAAGGAGCAGTCACAAGGTCTTTCTGCTTCAATCTGCAGCACAAAATAAATCTGCGGATTCAAACCAGAGCTGATCCATGTTAAGTAGCATGGCCCCCTTTAACAGGCGAATGCTATATTCTTAACTCTCTGTGTCCTGTTTAGATTACTATGGCACACAGTTTAGGAGCCAGTTGGATAGTTGTAGTGATGCTGCTCTCTGTTTATTCTGCCGATAAGAACCTAACTCTTTATCTTCTTTTACAAACTGTCAGTATCTGTTGGCATGAGGTTGTTAGTTAAAATAAGGTGAAACCACATTAATTTGAAGCAGAATTGCTTCCAACTGTTTTCTCTGCAGGACTAGAGCTGACCAGGGCATGCCCAGTCTGCAGCATTTGATCGGTGTGTGTGTGTGGGGGTGTGGGTATCATTGACCTTTATGTTCTCCCGCAATTGGCATTGTCTTGGGCAGGTAGGGACATTCTTTCTGGAGTGTCCGAGGGTGGGGAAGAGGAAATCGTGAAAGATCAGCTGAAAAGAGCTCCTCAGGCATTTGTGAAGAGCTCCCGGTTTAAGAAACTGATCCCTCGAGTTGTGAGTGGGTAGCTAGCCCCAAACTTGACCAGCCTGTCAGCAGCACTCTGCCCCTGCCCTTGGGTAAGCAGGCCTCATGGGCTTGTGACAGATCAGCAATTGCAATCTGAGCAGGGCGTTGAGGGCAGGTCAGTGGGGAAATGCAGCCATTTTGGTGTGTGTGAAGTCCCAGGATTTTAATTCTTCCTGCTGCCGTTTGTCTCCTGTCAGGTGCGCTGCAGATCGAGAACAGTGAAGAAACCGACCAAGGGAAGTACGAGTGTGTGGCATCAAACAACGCCGGGGTGCGGTATTCTCCTCCTGCTAATCTTTATGTGAGAGGTAGGGAGCGGCTGATTACTCAACACCCAATCAATAAAGGGTGCTGGGCCTCTACCACAACTTCTAGTTCCTGAATGTTTGCTTCCCATTAATGCAGTTCAGCACAGGGGCGTATATTCCTCTTAGGTTGGATTCATATATTAAAGCTCTCTAGGAGGAATTTTGCTGGCTAAATTGCATATTTTCCCAGGAGAAAACCATTTTCTATTTTTGATTTTCTTGAATGAAAATAAAATTCGAGCTGCTGAAAGTTGGTCTCCTTTCAGACAGCCGTACCCATTGGCATTTGAGAATCAACTTCGGCTGTCATCTTTCTGAATGTCGTCACACTGTGTGTTGGACACTCCGACCCCTAACCCCTGAGATTAATCACTGGAACACACCACATGTCCGACTGAACTCCATAACAGGACACCATTCTGGCAAAATGCACCTTCCCGTAGTAAACTGAGGGTTGAAGACTAAGTGCAAATTGGAACACAAAGGATTGGAAGCCCATGATCAGTCAGGTCATCAGTCTCTGCTAGAAATCACCCTTTTCCTCTCAGTCACATTCCTAGTCTTTGTGAGAATCCCAAACAAAACTCTGATCAAGGGACTACACCAATAACATTAACCTGGCTTTTCGCATTTGGCGGGTGCCTGAACCCATATGGACCTTGTAAGAGAGGATAGTAGTCATGTTTTCAGACAGTTAAACCAGACAATGCTATCAGGTCACTGGTTCAGTCCCTGTGAAAAGAGTTCTGCTAAAACTGCAACTCTCATCACTCCTGCTTATCGGGAGTCTTCATTTGAACAGGCAAATTGAGGATTACAGGGCAAGACTAAATTAGTTAAAGTACCAAATCATTTCCAACAAAATTGCAAACAAATTATAATCAGATAATAAACATGTGCTTCCAGCACAGGAGATGTTGGATCACAATCAGGACTACAAGCTTGAACTTCTCTCCCTAATTGAGTCACATACTGAGGCTGATTGGATCACCCTGGTTGTCAACAATTTGTAGATGGATACCACTTCACATGAAAAGTAAATAAAGTCATGCTTGACTCCTATAATTAATACTTGGCTTAAAGTCAATGTCAAACATTGCAAAATGAGTTCTTTTCATCAGAGAGTAAAGTAAAAAGGGCAAGATGGCAAAATTATTTTTCACTTTGTAGTGACAATACAATTATCACATTAAATAGTTTCTTGGTTTCCTTACTCTCCAACAATTAGCAGCGCACGTTTCAGAAGAGCGTCTGAAAGAGTCTGTGGTGAGTTGCCCTGAGCTGGCTGCAGTAATCTACCTGGTCAGCAAGAAACCATCAGGACTCCAAGGAGAAATCTAAAACCAAAGGAAACAAATTGAGAAGCTTTTCAAACAGACTTAGCAGAAGTTAATCTTATTAACTATTTTCAGATATTCAAATGAACACTGCAGTGTTGAAATTTACTCGTTTGATGTCATACCCATGTGATGCCAGTCTTCCAGTTCTATTTAATTTAAAAATGGAGCTAATACATGGGATTGATAGAAACGGTCAGGTGACATTGCCTTTTATTCATACAGTCATAGGACTATACAACCTGGAAACAGATCCTTTGGTTCAACTTGTCCATGCTGACCAGATAGCCTAAATTAATCTAGTCCCATTTGCCAGAATTTTGCCCATATCCCTCCAAACCTTTCCTATTCCAATACCCATCCAGATGCCTTTTAAATATTATAAGCTTACCAGCCTTCACCACTTCCTCTGGCAGCTCATACCACACACACAACATCCTTCTGCGTCCCTTAGGTCCCTTTTATGTCTTTCTCCTCTCACCTTAAACTTATGCTGTCTAGTTTTGGCTGCCTTCTCCCTGGGGAAAGGAGCTTGGCTATTCACCTTGTCTAAGCCTCTCAGGATTTTATAAACCTGTATTAGGTAATCCCTCAGCCTCCGACACTCCATGGAAAACAGACCCAGCCTATTCAACCTCTCCCTATAGCACAAACTCTTCAACGTCTTTTAAGCCTTTTCTGAACCCTTTCAAGTTTCTCAGCATCCCTCCGACAGCAAGGAGACCAGAATTGAAAGCAGTATTCAAAAAGTAGTCTAACTAATATCCTGTACAGCCACAACATGACCTCCCAACTCTTATACTCAGTGTACTGACCAATAAATGCCAGCTGACCTTCTTCACTATCCTGTTGACTTGGTTTGCCATAAGAAGGTGTGTATGCTAAAACCCTCAATCAAACACGCCCAAGTGACCAGAATCCAGTAGCTGCTTGACTGTAAAATCTAATGGTCAAAGGATTTTAAAAAAACAAATGTTCTTTCACCATTCCAGTATCCAATTGAGCATGCATATTGGGGTCCACTCAAATGAAGGACCAACTTGCGTCACTGTTGCTCCAAAATCAGTTGCACCTTTGGGCCATTCATTATACTTGGTGTACCTGCAGGCCTCATTCCTGATGAAGCGCTCTTGCCCGAAACGTCCATTCTCCTGCTCCTCAGATGCTGCCTGACGTGCTGTGCTTTCCCGGAACCACACTCTCGATTGCAGGTCAATCCAGTCATTTGACAAAGCCTTTTCTCACCACTTCAAATCGAGTGATATACGCCCCTGTTCTGTCTGAAGATAGGCTGTAATCTTGTAGACATTGGGGGAAGGAGCTAACTCAGCCTTTTATGCCGTTTGTCATGACACAATGTGTTTGATTTAGACCAAGGCAGTGTAAGGACAGCAATTACCAGGTCCCAGACCTCACTGGATCTCTATCCATTCCAGCCTTGATCACTTTTATCCAAAGATCATATTCCAATGCATAAAGTGTGCATTTGTTTGGAATATTCACTTCCCATTTATTTTACCCACGTCTGTAATCACCGTAGCCCAGTTTGTCAGATCTGATACCTAACCCATGGAATAGTGGCTCCTCTCACTAAAGAGCCTTAAGAGTTAAGATTGTTTATTCTCCTCAATGTACAGAATGTTGTAACTACAAACTTAACAGCTATTTAAATGTTTATTGTGTCATATTTTTGAACACATTTTCATTTTAAAAATTTTCTCAAGCCCTGTACCACAGTAATGTGCTGTGGGGACCTTGTGTCGAAATATACAACGGCTAACGAATTCTTTAGCTGGATTGGAAGAAACAGCCAGTGAATTTTCCAGAGCATTTAACAAATTGTTGGTTCACAGTTACTTAAAAGGATTTAAGATATTTTTCTATCATTTGGACTTTGACCCGGTGATTATTAATTGTGGAGCAATGGAAAATGATTAGATATTTTGTCCTGAATTAGTTTTCACGAATTTGTGTAAATCAGTTTTCTGTTAAACTCTAAACTACCAACTGTTTACCCAGATCCTTCCAGAAATGACGATGTAACTATTAGCTGGGAATTGTTGATTCTACTAACAAAAGCCTGACAGCTAGGCCAAGTTCCTGAAAAGGGCTGATGACAAAATCTGGTGCCTTTCTCTTGTGTACAAAAATAGCGTGCAACTTATAAACTTCCAAACATTGGTCAACTTCCATTCAGTGCGGAGAGCGAGAGAGAGAGAGGCTCTGCCCTGTCACAGCACCAGGTTTTATCTTGGCCAATTCAGCGGACCTCCATTGAGACTGTCGTAAAATTGGAACAAAAATGAATATTTTCTGAACCATTTTCCCAATCCTTTCTGGTCTATCCAACTGTGTTTTGTGTTGTAATCAACCCAGTACAATTACTTTAAGAATGCAAAACTGTTTTAAGTACACTGCTTGGAATACGTACAGTATTTCTCCTTATCTTGTGTTGTCATTTTAAATGAGGCTGAGTACCAGATACCAATTCAGTGTTTCCTTTTATCCAGAGAAGGACAGATTAATTGAAGATCTGGCAAGCAGCAGCATTGTTTGGCTCAAGCAACAGATACCGTCAGGGGTAACAGGAAGGAACTGAGACCCACTCTTAGTTGTCACCTGTTAAAGAATTCAAAATTAAGTGAATCAAGCCTCAGTTCAGTGGGCTGGGATTGTTTTCCCAGAGTGTCGGGGCCTGAGGAGTGAACTTACGAGATTTATAAAATCTTGAGGGGCATGGATGAGGTGAATAGCTAAAGTCTTTTCCCCAGGGAAGGGCATCCAAAACTCGAGAGCAAAGGTTTAAGGTGAGAGGGGAAAGATTTAAAAGGGATCTAAGGGACATCTTCTTCATGCAGAGGGTGGTACGTGTATGGAATGAGTTGCCAGAGGAAGTGATGGAGGCTGGTACAGTTACAACATTTAAAGGGCATATGAATAAGAAGGGTTTAGAGGGATGTGGACCAAGTACTGTCTATCAGATGGGTTTAACTGCAGCAGGGAGCCCTTTAGAAAACATGCGTGTGGCATATCAGTCCCTGATGGGAGGCAAATCTAGGTGAACTGAGTACATCCTCTTGGCTTCTTTGCAGCCTCAGGAGGCTTGACTGCTCATAACAGACAAAACATCCAAAAATATCTTTGTCTGGGAACAGATGACAGAGACCAGGTGGATTCAGTTGTGGAATCATGGAGTCCTGGGAGCAGTTGTGGAGCAGAATTTTGTTAATCTCTTAAACTGTGAGACCAAAGTCTCAGGTTGGAAGGAGTTGGTATGAATGACCCGAAACCAACACAGCAATCATGATGAGAATTGTGCTATTGTGCAGGAGATCCCCATGGCAAAGTCAGTGTAACCTTGGAGAAGGTGCAAATGTAACTTTCCCTTTCAGTGCTTCAAGAAAATGCCTTGCCTCTCCTCAGTGTCACTCCACAGTGACAGGCTAAAGGAACTTGTTCACTGCACCTTTGGGTTTAACTGGACTCCATTCCAATGTAGAATTCAGGTAGATCCTTCAGACTTTCTGATGGAATCATCCTTTCCATCCTTACAGGAGAGGAGAGGGTTTTGTGTTCACTAAAAGATGAGGAGAACATTTTATTTTGGACAACCTAGTGTTCCATATCCTGATTAAAAAGCACAATCTTAGCCACCACTTTGTATTACTATTTCTCATTGAAGACATAAACAAAAAGACATAATATTTTTGCGAGTGACTGCAAATGATCAGTGTGACCATTTCATTTGCATTCCACTCAGAATAGTTACTTCCCAGAACTGATGTTGCTAGGTTACTGCCTGCCTTAAATTTTGTCCCTCCACACACAATCTGATTATTACCTCATGCAGCTAAACCCTGCCTTCAACCTCAGCTCAAGAAGACTTCTTTGTGGAGAGTTGCAGCATCAGAGTTGCATTCTTCACTGAATAGAACTGCCCAATAGAGTGAATTGATGCTGAATTATGTCGTGAATTATGAGCAGCTTTACGCTGTGAACGTAATCCATCGAACTGGAGCCTGATTCACTTAATTTTGGATTCTTTAACAGCTGACAGGAAGAAAACTCTCATTCTGTCCCCCTGGGCTCGGTTCCAGTTTCAGCCTCAGGAGATGAAAGGAAGATGATTGGACCTCTCCTTTTTGCTTTGCTTTTTATAAGAATATGATATTTTCCCATATCGCAGTGCACATTGGAACCAAATCTTTGGTAGCAAAAATAAATAGCTGCTTTAAGATTTCTGTTGTCTAAGGAGTGCCAAAAGACCAATTATTTACAATAAAAAAGGTAGAATGCATTTGCTTAGAATCCCTTGCCATATTGCTGTGGGCAGCCTCCCCTGACATGAGACCTGGTCACTTTTTACCATCGATCTATTCCAGTGTCCAAAGTATCTCATTTGACCAACTTCAAGTTGCAGATTGGCAGGAATTCTGCAGAGACCAATACTAATAAAACAGAAGCATGTATTTTGGAAGTGAGAATGATTTTAATCTTGCTTTAGGGAAGTTACTCTATCAGGCTGATTTAATATCATAGTGCTTAGATTTTCTAAGCACCGATTCACCTATGTATTGTTAGAAATCCTGCATAGAGCTTACAGACATGTACATTAAGGGAACACCTCTTATTAAATCCATCAAATAGAAAGAAGAGAAAAAGTATGACATTATCATAGACTTTTACAACACTCTGGAGCCTATTTAGTCCTGGGGCAGGACCTTCTTTCATGCTCTGGTGGTCTTCCATGGGTGGAACTTTCCCCTCCCTGGAGGCTGGGAGAGGTTTCCAGAAGGGGAAATAATTCGATAAGTTGGCACACTTGCACCTATTCTCACCTTCACCACCACCCCCCCCCCCCCCCCCCCCCCCGCAACTTCCCCTTTTGCACCAGACGAATTATGCTCTGGGCAAGAAAGTCCATTGGGGCTTTTCTTTGGTCATGTTCTAACAGAACTCCTGCAACATGACTTTCTTGACCCATCATCTATTAAGACCCTTAAATAGTCAATTAACAGTTGCTTCAGGACCCCAACTCAACATCTTCCTCTTACCTGTCTTCTCGACAAGAGAGAAAAGTGGTTGGTTGTATAACCAGTGGGACCTGACCAACCTGAAGCACGTAGATGGTGGCAGGGCAAGGGGCCACCTGCCGTTCTCTCCAATCCCACTCTCACTATGACTCCCAACCCACAAGAAACAAAAGGGCTGCCATCTCACTGCTGGATTCCCTGAGGAATAGGTCTCAGCTGGTGATCCTCAGGATCCTGAAGCTGCCAGCCTGTGATTGGCCATCAGCTTTTGGGGAGCATAGACTCTACTGTCAAAACCTCTGATTGGCTGAAGTTCCGCTGTCAGCTTTAAGAAGCTGACTGCCCTCCAGTCTTATAAATATTCTCAGTGGCAGAGGTAACAAGTTAATTGATACCTGACATACCAACACTGACTCAAAAAGGGAAAATCATGGCCCATATTCTTTTGTTCTCTCCCTTTTGAAGCCTAAGTAAAAGCCAAGGCCTGTTTTGCAGGATATAGCCAGATAGCCAGGAGAGATACCAAGGAAAATAAGGAAACACATGACGAGTCAACAAAAGTCTATCGTTTCTAGGGAGATATGAAAATGATTAGAGGCACAGCCATGGGGAAAGGAGGTCAGAGTGACAGTTGGTTTAAAAAATAGAGATGAGTTTCTGGACCTGTTGTGTCGCCATAGTCTTACCAGACCATAGGCGCTGCTCCCTCATGAGAGAGGGAAGTGACTGGTGGTGATTTAACCTGAGGGCCACCAAACCTCAAGCGAGGGAGGAGGTTTGGAAGGAGAGCCCTTCATGGTAACCTCAAACTAGTGATGGAGATTGAACCCATGCTGTTGGCATCACACTGCTCTGTAAACCAACAATCCAATCAACTGAGCTAAACCAATTCCCCCTGGAGCTGTACTTAACAACTAGAAGAGCTTATCAAAGACCTCTCCCAGGTGAACCCCATGGCACTGCTGTGTGCTCCGAGTAGAGGAGTCTGCCACACTGGGATTGAAGGCTCATTCAGAACTCCCATCCTCAATGATTCCTTCAAACAGGAAGCAAATCATTTGACCCTAAGGGTATAATGTTTCTCTTGATCCCACATGCTAAGTAACAAAGCAGAGATTATGTCATCTCTGAGGCATGTTTTTCTTTCATGGAATCCCTACAGTGTGGAAACAGGCCATTTGGCCCAACAAGCCCACACTGACCCTCTGAAGAGTAACCCTCCCAGACACATTCCCTATTACTCTATATGTCCCATGTCTAATGCACCTAACCTACACATCCCTGAACCTTGGGCACTTTAGCATGGCCAATTCACCTAATCTGCACGTGTTTGGATTGCTAGAGGAAACACACACACACACACACACACACACACTATGCAAATTGCACACAGACAGTTGCCTGAGGCTGAGAAAGAACCCAGGTCCCTGGCACTTCGAGACAGCAGTGTTAACCACTGAGCCACCATGCTGCACATATATCTAAAGTATTCTCTATTTTTCTTGTTTGAACGGTACAAAGTTGCTTGAGGCCATCCTCTCCTTAGTTGTAACAACTAATAAGTTGAAAATGATGAAATGACAACACAAAAGGAAATATTAATGCAGTGTATTAACACAATGGCCACATTGTAATTAGATCAGCACTCCCAGCTGAGAGTTATGAATTCACTCCACAGACCGTGAATTTACCCGAATACAAATTGTTAAAAAATATTATCCTTCTTGCATGCTTTCTATGTAAAGTACCACTCACATCATAAGAAAGTAATTTGTTTTGTTAAAATTGTGTTTCTTTCCTGGTGCCTGTAAACTATCGATGCCCCTGAGCTCCCTCTTCAATGGATAAAGTGGTTACTAAGGCAACGATTTGACTCCTGTGTTGGGGACAGTTGCTTGATGTTCGCCTAATCCTGCTGAAGATTTGACCTCTGAGGGTTTGAAGGTCATGGATGAAGTTTATTAGAAGAAGTAAAATGTTACTTGAAACATTCTTTGTACTAGTGCCATTAGACCAGCTATGCTAATAGGAAAGAAATAAAAACCAATTGGATGGAAAGGTGATCATGGGTGATGTATTGAAGATAACGCAAATGATTTTTCTTTTCCTGATTATAAAAATTCTGATTATAAAAGTGCTAGGGCAATGGATATTTGATCCCTCTCTGAGCTTTCCTTCATAGTCTGCGACAATATGAGGTTTGATTATGTTCAAAGAAGATTTGGGGCCGCATTGTGGGAACAGCAGACTCCTCTCTGTGAGCAACAAGTGAGCAGTCAGTTTGTAGAACGAGGCCTTGTCCAGAGAGCTGCAGTCTGACGCGCGCTTGGTGCAGGGGCTGAGAGCAAGAGTCAGTTGTTCCTACCCAGCGATGGGAAAAACACAGCTACATCTCTTTCACTTCTTAAGATGGCTGCGTGGAGGTGCGCGATGTGACCCTTAAATGCTGAGAGTTCAGGAAGAAGAACGAAACAGCAATTTTGTTGCTGAGGGAATTTTAATTCAAATTCTGAAGCCGACGGAAAGCAGTGAAAGAGATGAAAGGGAATAACGGAAATGTTATGTGTTTTGAAATAATATAGCAGCTTTACATTAGTTTTTATTTATTTTTTAATTTGATTTATCAATGGAATTGTTTGAGTTAAATATCTATTCCCTCAGAAGGACTAATTTATTGAGGGAACACACAAAAAAAATTGGTTCTTGAAGGTCTAGGCGAAAAGGTCAAAGGTCGTTAGTGAGAGTAGATGTTGCAGCTAAAAGCCTTGAAGAGGCCTTTTTACTCTCTCTGTGTTTCCCCTATTTCTCTTCTCCCCATGTCATTGTGTTCCGCATCAAACCCCCTACATCCCTCAGAGCTACGAGAAGGTTGGTGTGTTTTTCTTTTTTACTTTTTTTAACCCACATTACATATGAATAATCTTTTTATTAAAAAAAAACTAAACCCCACAGCACAGTTCAGATAATTTGCACTTGTCTGTGGGTCCCCGTTTTTGCATCCCAAAAGTTTTTCCCCACTTGTTTTGATAATGTGCTGTGCCTTGTGGTGATGATACCTTGGCGCTTGTACACTGTTGCCTGGTGCATGATGGGAGAATGTTACAACATGCTGCATGCTGCTATGTCACGCTAAAACCTGCTTTGACAAGACAGTGTTCCTGCTGCATTTCAATGAGGTTTCAAGGTGTTTAGGTGTTCTTGGAGCCTGCCAGGCATTTATTTGTATCGTATACATTTCTACACTGAATAATAACTACCTGATGAGACAACTTTGTGTGTGGGGAGGTACAAGGAGGAGATGGTAGACTTTGGAAAGTGTTCCTGGGTAGGTTTTGTGACATGCATTGTGGGATCGAAGTTTGCTTAGTATGAAAAAGTAGTGTCAGTGACAGCCTTTAAAAGAGGCTTTGTTGTCTTCCAAGTTTCCCTGACAAAGGAATCAATAATGCATGTTGATGTTATTTTAGAATTTGCCCTAAAATTTGAAAATTGATTGGGGAATAAGGGTGGACAGTAAGCAAAGCTGAGACTTGTGAATGTAATCTTCGGCATGTGATCAAAAGAGGCATCAGAATATATAGGGCCAGGAAACTTCATTATAGTCCATCCGAGAGTTCCCATTGTCTATTTTCTCTCATATTCTCATTCTCCATCAAAGTTTTCTCCAGATTCATTGCTTTTGCATCAGTAAACTAATCACTCTGAACACCTTCTTGGGCAGATCATCACGCCGTCCATTCCCACCTTGTGTGTCAAGTAGTTACATCTCAGCTGCTTTTTCACTCTCTCTTCCAAAATTGAGGCCATGTTTCCCCACAGTATCTGTCTTACATTTATCTGGTGTATATTTTTAAAGATCTTGAGCTCTTCAATCAGCATACCTGTGAGTATTCTCTTTTCCAATGTTAAAAATTCCTGTAAACTTAACATAAATTAAGGCCAGGCAGTTCAGTAGAGATGTTAGGAAATTCTTCTACACACAACGGTGTCAGATGTTTGGAACTGTCTTCCACAAACTGCATTTGGTGCTGGCTCAGCTGTTAACTTTAAATCTGATAAATTTGTGTGAAACAAAGATATTAAGAGATACGGAGTTTGGTTTCAGAACTGCAATGATCTCGTTGAATAGTGAAACAGGCTTGAGGGCCTGCTCCAGTTCTTATGTTCTTAGCTTTTGCAGGCACTTTCACATATCTCAGATATCTGAAATAGTTCAGTTGCTCTAGGCTTTCTCACCACATGCTGAGTTGAATTATGCACAATACTCTGTGTGGGCCATGGCCCAAACTCTTGAGATTAGTTCTATATCTTCTTGCTGTACATGATCTCATTTGTATCCCTGCATTGCAATGGCAGCTTCAGCAATCTGAACAACAGATCATCATTTTATAGTCATAGAGTCATGCAGCATTGAAACAGATCCTTTGGTCCAATGCTTCCATGCTGGCCAGGTTTCCCATACTTAACTAGTCACTTGTCTGCGTTTGGCCCATATCTCTCTAAACATTTCCTATTCACGACTTTTAAATGTTCTAACTATATGTGCATTTACCACTTCCTCTGGCAGCACATTTCACATTCAAACCATCCTCCAGATGAAAAAGTTTCCCCCTGAGAACGCTTACTTCTCTCATTTTAAAAGTATGCCCTCTAGTTTTGAACTCCCCCACCCAAGGGAAAAGACCCCTGCTGTTCACCTTATCTATACTCTTCCAGATTTTATAAACCTCTGTAAGGTCACTCCTCTCCTATGTACAGTGAAAACAAAGGTCCCAGCCTATCCAGCCTCTCCTCATAACTCAGACCTTCCATTCCTGGCAACATTCTGAACCCTCTCCAGCTTAATAATATCCTTCCTATAACAGGGCGACCAGAGCTAGACACATCACTCCAGATGAGGCCTCACCAATATCTTGCACAACCTCAACATAAGGCCCAAACACCTTTACTCAAAGGTCTGAGCAATGAAGGCAAGCATGTTAAATGCCTTCTTAACCATCCTATCTACCTGTGACACAACTTTCAAAGAACTATGTACCTGAATCCCTCAGTCTCTCTGTTCGACAACATGACCCAGGGCCTTACCATTAACTGCATGAGCACTGTTCTTGTTCCCTTTACCAAAATTTTGATCTTTATTTCATTGTAAATAGACAGAGACCTTATAGATTCCTCACCCTCCGAGTGAGCATACTCACCCATACTCATTCCTCATTTTGCTTTGATAACCTGTTGGAGGAGTATCTAGAATTCATGTTAGCTGCACAGACCTTTCTGTTTGTGTTACCATCTCCGAATGTCAGGTGGAGCAGCACGTTGTTGAATAGTGTAGACAAGTTTTTAAACTTCAAATTCAGCTGATGTGGCATGTTTACTTGTACTTTGTTGCTTCTTGTGTGCCACATTGTGGATGATTGACCAGCTCATGGAAACCACTATTAATTTCAGGGCCTATCTTTCCCTCTGTGGCAAGTCCATAATTACTGAAGGGGCCAACTCAAGAGTGGTGTTAATATTGAATATTATTTGTTATTTCCACTGGGGAATGGTGTGCAGATTAAGGAAAGGGAAGGTCAGAAAAATGTAGTCTTGTCGTGGTTTCTTACATCTTGCTTCCCATATTGTGAAAAGTTTACCTAGTTAAGATGTAAAATGCCATAAAAAGGATTGTCCAATACAGAACATGCTTGTAACCTTAACCCAGAAGAAGAAGGAACCTCAAAGAGTGCCTTATGTTTACATGGTCTATGCTGAAATCGCATGAAACTCTCAACAGAACTGAGGGTTTCTGTTTCTGGGAGGGAAAGGGAAGCAAAGGATCAAATGGATTTAAAAGCGTCTTTGAGGAAATGTTAGACAGGCCAAATAAGAATATGGTTACAGGGAAATCAAGCAGCCAGCTGACTGGTGAATATTGCTGAAGTGTATGATTTTGTTGAGTGAATCTAGATGGTTTAGATGGTCAAAGTTAAAAATCACACATGACCAGGTTATAGTCCAACAGATTTATTTGGAAGCACTAGCTCTAAAAACTAGTGCTTCCAAATAAACCTGTTGGACTATAACCTGGTGTTGTGTGAGTTTTTAACTTTGTCCACCCCGATCCAACACTGGCACCTCCACATCAAATCTAGATGGTGTCAGCAGCCCATAGAAATATAATGAACACATGTCAAGCCAATCTCTGTGTTTATGTAAGGTCCACACACTTTTCAAAAGATACCTATTAATAAGAAATGGGCTGATTTTTCTCTCTGCCCCTAATCCAAGGCACTTAAGCCAATGAGATCACGCTTTTGCCCTGCTCCAGCTGCGGTGGATGAGCACAGATTACTGTTTGAAACTGGGAGTTCTGCTGTGTGCAGTTTTGGAAAGGCATTGCCCTTCCCAGCTGAGTCATTAGGATTTCAGTTCCATCTCTTTCAATTCCCTGTTTTCCATTCCCACACAAGGGGTCCGCAGACTGCCAGCTCTTTGGAGTTCCAGCAATTGCTGTCTGGAGTTAAACCTCTTGAAGATGTATGGACACTATCAGATGTGACTGACCTGTCCCTTCTCAATGATGAAAGGAAGGTAGGAAGACCAACCCATGACTAAAGAACATTTGACCAGCTCCCCACAGCTTCAACAATGAAGCCAGTGCACATTGCAGGATACTCGTCAAATGCACTCTGTGGCAAAGTGATACTGAAAAAAAAGTGAGCAATCAACGTTGCCTCATCTTCCTCTTGCCTGCTCATATAAGCACACGGATAGCCCACCAGATGTTTTGTCGACATGTCTGCAGTGTTGTGAAACACAACACTGACATTTGGATTGAATATCAAATAGCGAGGGAAAGCAGGATTTGGGACTTAAAATCTCAGCAGGGATGCACCCGAATCAGTGAATTGATTTTGAGCTGAGAGCAGAAGCACTGAGTAGAAAGAGAATCTGCCAGTCATTTAAAATATTCTGAGTTGTTATTACTGCTCTTGCTGCAGTCCCTGCTCAGTTCTGTAATTCATTACACAGGCTAGAAAAAGAAAGAGCTCCCTGATGGTTTCTGACAACAGTTTGCTCAATAAAGCATGGCTAGTTGCCTTTGTGTTGCATTTAGACAGTAATTAAGACTAGATAAAGGTAAAAGGTTTGAATTTGACCTTTTTTTGGCTTAATTTAAAAAGGATCTACTGATTACAATCTTAATATTTGTAGATCCTTAACTCAGATCTTTTATTTGAGGAAATTTGAAGTCATGAAGAAGAAAACATTCCAATTCTGAGAAGGAAGTAATGTTGAAAGAAAGCGATTTACTTATCAACGTATACTCCATTTCTCTTAAAGGGAAAACCACTTCATTAGTAAACTATGCACCTAATAGTAAGGGATCAACCTGGTGAAGCTACAAAACAGCTTGAGTGACAAACAGCATAAGCAGCTAGTGATTGTTAAATAGATAGATTTAAGTGACCCCACAGTCGATGGATCAGAATCAATCTTTGCAGTCCTGCCACATCTAGTCGTGAACGGTGGTGGACAGTGAATCAACTCACTAGAGGAGGATGCTTCACAAATGTCCCCATCCACAATGATGGGGAAACCCATTACAGCAGCGCCAAAAATAAGGCTGAAGCATTCGCAATGACCTTCAGCCAGAAGTGCCAACTCAACCTCCTCCCGTGGTCCCTAGTATCACAGATGCCAGTGATTAGCCAATTTGATTTGCACCATGTGTTATCGAGAAACAGTTGGAGGTTCTGAATACTGCAAAGCCGATGGACCCGAATGCCATTCCAGCAATAGTACTGAAGACATACTTCAGCCAAGCTGCTGCAGTAGAGGTACTACAGTAGAATCTGCCCGACAATGTGGGAAATTGCCCAGGTATGCACTGTCCACAAAAAGCAGGGCAAATCCAACCTGGCCAATTACTGCCAATCAGTCTACTCTCGATCATTGGTAAATGATAAAAGATGTCGTTAATAGTATTAACAAGCAGCACCTGCTCGCCATTGGATACAGCCAAGGACACTCAGCTCCTGACCTCATTACCAGCTTGGTTCATGTGGGGACAAAATAGCTGACTTCCAGAGGTGAGGTGAAAGTGAGAGCCCTTGACATCAAGGCTGTATTTGACTAAGTGTGGCATCAAGGAACCCTGGCAAAGCTGTAATCTTTGGAAATCAAGGGCAAACTCTTCACAGGTTGGAGTCATACCTGGCACATAAGAAGTTGGTCATGGTTGTTGGAGGTCAGTCAGGTCAGCTCCAGGACATCTCTGCAGGAGTTCCTTAGGGTAATGTCCTCGGACCAACCATCTTCAGCTGCTTCATCAATGACTTTCCCTTCGTCAAAAAATCGGAAGTGGGGATGTTCACCGATGATTGCACCATTTGCAGCTCTTCAGATACTGAAGCAGTCCATGTTCAAGTGCAGCATGATCTGGATGATATCTTGGGCTGACAAGTGGCAAGTAACATTTGCACCATACAAATGCCTGGCAGTGATCATTGTTGGAAAAAATCTCCAGCCACCATACCTTGACATTCAATGGCTTAACCATCCCTGATTTCCTCACTATCGAATCCTACAGATTAGCATTAACCACAATCTCAACTGGATTTAACACACAATTAAAGTAGTTTCAAGAGCAGGTCTGAAGCTAGGAAAACTGTGGCAAGTAATTTATCTGGTGACTCCCTGAAGCCTGTCCTCCATCTGCAAGGCACAAGTTAGGAGTGTGATGGAATACTCCCCAGTTCCCTAACAATACTCAAGAAGCTTGACACCATGCAGGACAAAGCAGCCCTTTTGATTAGCACCACATCCACAAGCAACCATTCCCTCCACCACTGATTCTCAGTGGCAGCAGTGTGTACTATCTACAAGATGCACAGCAGATATTCACCAAAGATCCTCAGACAGCACCTTCCAACCCCCTAACCTCTTCCATCTAGAAGGACAAGGGCAGCAGATACATGGGAACTCCACCACCTACAAGTTCCCCTGCAATCCACTCCCTATCCTGACTTGGAAATATATCATCATTCCTGTAGTGTTGCTGAGTCAATATCCCGGAATTCCCTCCCAAACGGCATTGTGGGTGTACCTACAGCACGTGTATTGCAGCGGTTCAAGAAGGCAGCTCACCACCACCTTCTCAAGAGCAACTAGGCACAGAAACAAAATGGAGGCCAGCCAGTGATGCCAAAACTGCGCAAGAGAATATAAAAAATTACTGAGCTCAAAATTATCTTTTTGTTGTGGTGATGCAATATTTCCAAGTCAGGATAGTGAGTGGACTGGAGGGGAACTTGCAGGTGGTGTAGTTCCCATGTATCTGCTGCCCTTGTCCTTCTAGTTGGAAGAGGTTGGTGGCTTGGAAAGTGCTGGCTGAGGATCTTTGGTGAATATCTGCTGTGCATCTTGTAGATAGTGCGCACTGCTGCTACTGAAGCTGTGGATTATTAACAAAGATCATAACTATGATGCCCAGAACCTCCCTAGGGTGTAAAAGCAACATAATAAAAACCAATTAGTTTCAGCCTCAATCCCTGGTCTGCACGAATATAAGTTGAGACATCAGCAGAAAACAAATGATTTCAAGTTTCTACTCCTGCTTACTATGCTGAATCCCAATAACATTGGGCTTCACTGTCTAGGCTGCCGTTGTCTCATTGGGACTTACTCTGGAGGTCTATGTAACTGTGAAAATTAACCCATTGGATAAATTACTCAGAGCCCTTTGCTACCTGTGGAACCTAGAATGAGCTGTAGCAGAGCCTGCTGAAGAGAAGAGAGGATAAAAAGCAAGAATATCCAATCTTATTTACTACTTGTCCAAGTGACATGCAGTGACAGTAAATCAACGCTGCACCAGCCTTTATTATTATATTGACATGCTGTCCAATTGGTATGTCAGACACCACTTTAGTGCTTGCACAGTCTAATTTAAGTCACGGTGCACTAAGCACTCTGACAGAACACTGGTACTCTATAGAACGAACAGGGCAGTATTCTGAATCAGCAGCTTTCAACTTGTGTTGCATTTTGACAAGGTGGCCTTTTAAGACTGCCAAGCAGTTCATTGTGGTCTATATGCTGTTTCTGAGTAAATCAAAACAGAGTCACAGGTTAGATGTTTACCTTACCACTGAAGCATTAAACTAGCATTGCAAATTAGCTCCTGATTTCATTTTCATTGGAACCATTGGAAATAGGAATCAGATAGTTTCTTGAAAAGGCTTTACACCAGGCTGGTGAATGAAATATCTCTGCTGTAGACTGTGACAGCACGGGAGGAAGCACTTAAACGCATTACATTTATGGCACCGCCCTGACAAAACTCTCCATTTAATATTATTCCCCTGTTCCATCCTCACTCCTTTGTAAATTGATATTTTTCAGATACTTTGCTTTTAAAAGCTATTCAGGATTCTACTTCTGTAAGAACATGTCACATTCTAATTAGCTCCGGTAAAAGAAAGCACTAACTTTGTTGGATCATCTAAAATTTATGTCCCTTATTGTCAGCTCACCAGTTAGTGGAAATAGGTTTTTAGTATTTGCCTTATCAACATCTTTACATCATTTTGAACACTTCTGTCAGACCTTGTGTTTAACTTCTCTGTCCTGGCGAACCTCTACTTTATTCATGGTTTCTCTACTTTTTAACTACTAGAAATCATTAGTTCTTGTATTGTTTAAGTTTACGTAATCTGTGTTTTCTCCATTGTAAGGGTGTCTTTCCTCAATGTTGAAAAATGTGGCTGATGTAGATCTGTACTCTGTATGTAGTTTACTACAGACTATTTAGTTAAGTTCACCAACCTTGAAAAAGGGAGCTTACAATGGGTTGGGATATCTGGTCGGCATGGACAGGTTGGACCGAAGGGTCTGTTTCCATGCTGTACATCTCTATGACTCTATGACCTCTGTAATCTTGTCAATATTTCTAGTTTACCAGGAATCCTATTCTATCTGCTGGGTAATTAATTAGTCACATAGAAGTGGAATGTAATACATTGTTCTCATTCATGACAGTCATTCATTAATCCTGGGTGGAGAATGTGCATGGTGGTCATATAAGGCCTGAAGCCTCATGTAAAATGGATCATTGGAATTAGGTAGAACGATAGTGCCCGATACCTGAATTCTGTACCCTAGCGATAACCAGTGTCTCAGAAGAAGCTGGGAAAGTGGTGCAGCCAGGTTCACAGCCTGGTTTAATCTCCATTCAGCTGGATGCTGCATCAAGCATCCAGGTCTTGGAAGAATCTTACATGATGGAAACTTGAGCTGATTGACTTATGGCTATGGCTACTGCTTAATGCTGTTAACTGAACTAATGCTGATTGCAGAAGCTTAACTGCAGCATATGCAAAGATATTGCTGTTGTGTTAATCTTATTCCTTGAGTATAAGCTGGATCATACTGGAGTAAATCCTCACAATCTTTGGTTCGTGAAGACCAGCCTCAATAAGGTGCATGAAATGCTGACATCAGACTGCTGATTCTCCGCAGACTGGTAATGGTTTACAAGTTCAGTTTTGCATTTCTGGTCCAAAGTCTTCTTTAAAGTCAGCCTTCTCAGACACCATGTTACGCTCAAATCAGCAGGAAGATGCTGTACTTGATTCTCTAGGTGATTCTCGAATCAGCCAAGCTTCCAATGCAGTAAAATTGAAAGTCTGGAATTCAGCTGAAGCTAAAATTGAATATCTCATTGCAGTAAATTGTGATGACAGTGAATAGCACAATGGTTCAGTGGTTAGCATTGCTGCCTCCCAGCGCCAGGGACTCAGGTTCAATTCCAGCTTTGGGTGACTGTGTGGAGTTTGTACATTTTCCCTGTGTCTCTGTGGGTTTCCTCCGGGTGCTCCGCTTTCCTCCCACAATCGAAAGATGTGCAGGTGAGGTGGATTGGCCATGCTAAATTGCCCATAGTGTCCAGGGATGTGCAAGGTGGCCATGGGAAATGCAGGGTTATAGGGAAGGGGGTTGGTCTGGGTAGAATGCTCTTTGCAGGCTCAGTGTGGACTCAATGGGCAATGGTCTATTTCCACACTGTAGGAATTCTATCTGTAGAGTCAGCTGAATGCATGCACTGATGACAAGCTCAGCTTAGGGGAGTATGTCCAATCTGCCTTCTCCATTTCCTCTCTCTAATTGCATGACTCCATTGTTTGAGAGTAGGGGGAAGGGGTGCAGGACCTGATCCTAGGTCCACACTTGAGAATGAGGCTTTCCATCAAGTGTGTTCACCTTTCCCTTTAAGGAAGTACTTCATCAGCAGCACTTACTAAGGCTAGGTTCATTGACTCAATGATGGGGAGAATTGAATTAATTTGAAAGGTGTGCATCTAGTTTCCAGCTCACTGTAGCATTACTATAATTGTACAGTTAGATTCAGAAGTAGGTGAATGTGCCCCCTACTCGCACAGTCACACACTTCCAATGCCATTTTCCACATCTCTAGTGAAAGCTGAGGCCTCCAAGATATTTCTTGCATCTGATCACAATTTGTTCAGCGTGATTGGTCAGGCCTTGATGATGCTTTAATGGTATCATATTAAATTTAGCCATGGCTCATAGGAGAGACAATAATTTGCATCATTAAAAATACCATAAAGCAATACACAATTAAATTCAAAGATTAAGATGCTATCTACAAAAATGAATTAATGGTCTTGCCAAAATGAGGACAGACCGGAGAATTGACCTTGGCTGCATTGTGTTGTTTGTCTGAATATTCTTCATTTGGCAGGGAAATACACAGATGGCCCTTTAGTACATTAATTAGACGCATTTGTTTTCTTAAAAAATAGCAGTGACTGCATAATCTGATTGACTGGTGGCAGCCTGTCTTGGGTGAAGAAGACTGATTTGAGGAAACATGTTACAGCTTTAAAGAGCAATAAATCTGTTGCCTAGGCAACAATTGGTCATGCCTTTCCAGAGGATACATCACCATTTGGCTTCACTCTGAATCTGGGAGGAATCTGGAACCTAGATATAACTGTGCAGAGTTAGAGGCAGGAGAAGCTCCTCTAGTGATTGCCTGGCAGACATGGGATCCTTGCTAGCAACTTTATACAGGTTCTTTTTTTTTTACTTAGGTGACCAAACACACCCAGAGCAAAACTTAGAAACTCAGATGGGAGGCAAAGCAGATTAAAGCTTAATAATGTCTTTTTGGCCTGTGGTAATTGGGCAGGCCCAGTGGTTGACCTTAGTTGCATGGAGGGAAAGAAAAGAACAGTAAGGTCACAGTGTGAGTGCATGAAGAAAAAGACCATCCCACAATCTATCAATGCTAGTTCCATGAGTGAGTTGTGATGCTGTCAGTTCTGATTGCATTGAAGTTGGTGGCCACCTTTAATATTGTTATATTCAGAAGCCAGTTTATATCCTAGACCTCATTCCAGACTTGCATATGGTTAGAACATCAGAGAAGGGTCTTATGATTGTGAAGTATGATTGGAATTGGAGTCAAGTCTTGTGCATGTGGTGTAAATGGGACTTCTGTTTGCAATTCAACTATTCAGTGTGTGAAAGTCATTCCTTGTGGAGTTAATAACAGTTCAAATGTCTGACTGTGCCAAAGGACTCTGTATCAGGTGGTTATCATTATACATTAGAACACAGTTTGTGCAGTGGAAATACTGGACTGTCTGGTATGTTGAATTCTTCCTATGTTTGCTTGTCTTTGCTCTTGCGATCCTGCACTGCTTTTCTCTGTCTTCCATTTGATTAGATTACACCTCTTAAAGTCCATGGCCCATTTCAAATCAGTCAGCGATCACACCAGAAAGGATATGGCGGCTGGACATGTTTATTTTAGTTAACCTTTAATAATGAGACTTTATGGGTAAATGTATAGGCTAGCCTTAACTAACATCTTCCACATCTACTCCCCCAGCTGATGATATGGGCTGTCCAATTCAACCAGTAATCCAGTGCAATTTTGGAAATTGCCAACAACTATGGATTGAATCAGCATTCAATGTAGATCTTCAATTATTTTCAGAGCAGCTGTGGTCTCCTTGTGCTGTGTGGTTCAGCCTTATGACAGATTCTGCATTTGAGGCCACTTTGAATGTGGATTTTGGGAGGTTGCCCCCCACATTAAAGGAGTCTTTGTTACGGGTTTGATAAGCTGGCTCAATTTTCTAATTTACATTCTCCTTTTTAGCATCTATAATGCGGGCCAGTTGAGTTTTACACGTATATTTAAAAATCAGAGCCCCCTTCTCAGTGGGTTGGTGTAATCTAATTGTCGTTATGAACTGGAAGATGCAAATTATTGTGGCTTTTCGACATTTTGGCACAGATTATGGCTCTTGCCAAAATGGCAGATAATCTGTGCCTTCTTGCTCATTGGTGCTTTGGTGTCTGACACAGTGTAGCTTGCCTTGTGGAGGTTATTTGGTGATGAAGATCTTCCCACCCCCTCTCCCCTCCCCACCACCACCCACCCCCTCCCTGAATGTACTCACTGTCACATTCTTCTGTGAATCAGGGCTCGGAATCCTGCAAACTGTGTTGCCATGGAATATTCTAGAACATCCTATTCCCTTCCCTTCCCAAATTCAAACAAAATTAAAAGAACTCTCTATTCTTTTGATGGATGAACACTTGCAAAACACAACTGAAATTGAAGCCAGCTTCTTTTATTCCCCAGCGTCTTGAGTTTGGCCTTCAAGTTTCTGAACTAATCACAGAACTCTTTCTTTGAGTCTTGTCATTTTTGTTTCAGTGACTTGAATGGTAACTTGGTTGGTATATGTTTTAAATACAAGTCTTAAGAAAAGCCATTTGTCGTGATATACAACATTACATTAGTAATGAGGGCCGATTAATTACATTATGATCATAGCTCTATTCACAATGAGAATCACCTTGGCATGTCTCCTGGCTTATGCCCGAAACATCGATTCTCCAGCTCTTTGGATGCTGCCTGCCCTGCTGCACTTTTCCAGCAACACATTTTTTAGCCCCATAACAGCACAGACTTGATGGGCCAAAAGGCCTCTTCTCCAATATAATATTCTATGAACAAAGTCTGTCTCCTGGACAGGAAAGGTCACTTACACTCATCTATCCAAAGCTTCTGAAAAAACGCTCAATGTACTACACTGTACTTTATTAGGCAGTGATTATTAGACAAATGTGGCAGCCATTTGTCACGTAGTATATTCCAGAAGTTACTGTGCTCCAAATGTGTTGGTATTGGTCAAGGGAGGACGATGGGGAGAACTCACTCCCTTCTTGAATATAGTGTAATGAGATCTTTACGTATCCATCCAAGCAGGTAGATGAGAGCCCCAGCTTAACACTGAAATTCAGTAACTGCACATGAAGCAATGCCTCACTACCACACTGAAATGTGAACCTAGATTACTTCCTCAAGTGTTGTTTGAATGAGCAAGGGTAAGAGTAGCACCAGCTTAGTGGCTGGGCTTTAATTATATGATCAGACATAGCTGACTGGGAACAATGTTGAAGGTTGTAGTATAGATACACACTAAAATGATGAAACATCCATTGATCAGGATCTCCTGTGTTTCGTCTTGCAATCCCCAATCAATGAAATATTGAAGACTTGCAAAATAAGAAGAAAGTTCTTTATCTTAATTTCCTAGGAACGGGCTGTCTGATGTTATTGCAGCTGACATCAAAAGAAGAGGCTCAGTGGTTAGCACTGCTAGCTCACAGCACCAGGGAACCGGGTTTGAATGCACCTTTGGGCGACTGTCTGTGTGGGGTTCGCACATTCTCCACTTGCCTGCGTGGTTTCCACCGGATTACCTCCCACAGCCTAAAGATGTGCAGGTGTTGGAGATTGGCCGCGCTAAAGTGCCCATGGTGTTCAGGGATGTACAGGCTAGTTGGATTAGCCATGAGAAATGCAGGTTGCAGGGGTAGGGAAGAGGTGGGTCTGGATAGAATGCTCTTTGGAGGTTTTGTGTTACTTGATAGGCCATATGACTTGCTTCCATACTGTAGGGATTCTATGATTCTATAGTGAATGTATTGGTTGTAATCTTTTATAATTGTCTAGATTCTGTAAAGGATCCAGCGGATTGCAAAACTACAAATGTAACATGATCATCAAGAAGGAAGTGAGAAAGGAAACTGTAGGCTAGTTAGTCAAACATCTTTCATTGGGTAAATACTAGAACCCTTACAAAAGAGACATTAACAGGTCATTTATAATATCATAGTGCAATCAGGCAGAGTCAGTGTACTTTCTCAGAAGACATCAGGAAAATGGGCCACTTCTGAGTTGTCAAACTGTAACCAATGGAGTGTTACAGGGATCTTTGCCGGCCCCTCAATTATTAACAATCTGCATCAGTGTCTTGGATGAAGCCACCAGCTGTATTATAGCCAAATGTATTCAGAAAACAAAGATAGGTAGATAAACAAGTTCTCAGAATACACTGCCAAGGGGTATGAGCAAAGAATTGGCAGATGGCATATGATGTGAGAAAGTGTGGGTGTACACACTTCCGGGAAGAATGGGAAAACAGCCTGTTATGTAAATGCACAGAGACTGCAGAATGCCGCAATTTGGAGGGACCCGATGTCCTTTTGCATGAATCACAAAAAGTTAGCATGCAGATACAGCAAGTGATTAGGATGGCAAACAGAAGGTGGGACTTTATTGCAAGCGGGTTTGGATATGAAAGTTGAGATGTCTTGCTGCAACTGTACAGGATATTGGTGAAACTGCACATAGACTACATGTATAATTCTGAACTGCTCATTTAAGGAGCTGTTTAAAAAGGGGTTGTCTTATTAAAAAAAGATGTTGAGCAGGCAGGGCCTGTATTTATTAGATATTACATAAAAATGAGAGGAAATCTTATTAATACATTAAAGATTCTGAGGGGGCTTCACAAAGCAGATGTTGGGTGAATATATCCTTATGTGAGGGAGTTTCTGACTAGGTGATGCAATTTAAAAATAAAGCCAATCTTATTTAAGGCAGAGATTAGGGGAGTTATCGATCTGAAGTTGCTAGTCTTTGGAATTTTCTTCCAGGGAGAGCAGTGGACATTGAGTATATTCACAGCTGAGTTAGGCAGAATATTGACCCACAAGGAAATTAAGGATTATGGGTCAGACGGGAAACTGGAGTTAAGGTCATGATCAGATCAGCTATGATCTTATTTAGTGACAGAGCAGGTTTGAGGAGTTACTCCTCCTTATGATCCACTGAGAAGTGCTTTGCACAATCATTACTCCTATCCTGGTATTGGACAACAATCCCTCACAAACAAAGAGCCAAGGGAAATATTCTCTGCCACTGCCATAGCCTCATTAAAATGCACTGCTCATTTGTAGAAATTTATTGTTAAATTGCCTATATTTGGCTGGTTAACATTCTACAAATATGCTACTTCTGCTGCCCCTCTACAGAAGTGGCCCTTTTAAGGGTAGTTGAGTTTCTGCTATGTTTTGCAAGTGTCTTTTTTTCAGCTCCTTCACCCTTCTTCCTACCCTTACTGCCATTCTTTATGCTATTTTCAATCTTCGGGCTCTTATATGTTTCCCTCAAGCCTTGATCCACACATCCCTGTAGTCTCAATCACAAACAGATTGATGGTGCTTCTCTTTAATTTATTGCCAGTTCTGTAAACCCCTCTCCTCTCCCATCTCAATCACCATGGTAACTCTATGTATGCATCTCACATTCGACCTCTGCGTCTCTTTTGCAAACTGTATCTTGTACGTGTATGTTCCTGGAGCCTCTCCCATCCGGTGCTTGCTGGTGGTAATAGTCCAATATGAAAGATGCGAGGATCATGTGGCTTTGCTGTATCGCATCCACTGTAGGACCGTCTGCTTACCACACTGTCCACCGCTGATGAGCCAACCACTTTCTGATGTCCATGTTGTATCTGCAAGAGGATGAATAGGGTAGAGTGGGAGAGGGGGTCATGCCATCTGATCGATTCAGAAAATCCCACCCAACTCAATGCTTGTAACTCTTCAGTAAGCTTCAGTCTGAAAGGTCTTGTGTCATAAGAACCTAATTCATTTTTGTTTGTTATGTCACACAATACAAGTCATATTCAGAGAAATTAGGTTGATGCTCCTTTCCATTAGGATATATAAAAGGAGCAAAATCATTTTGAGAATCTGAAATTGGCAGCTTTGATCAATTGAGGGCTTAGTCACCAATTCTGCATATTCTGGTATGGTCCAGTGACCATTTCCTTGGGAAAACAATAATCCAGAATTAATTTTCCAAGATCTGAAGTTTGTTTTCAAAGATTTTCATGTTTATTGCCTTTTATCTTCTCAAATAATGAAATATAATCTAAAAATGCTAAAAGTTAGATCACTGGAGAGCTCTGATTTCTCTGTGAAGAATCCTACTTTAATCTTTTCTTTGCCATATACATTCTGTGGTTAAAAAAGCGAGACCATTTCCCATGAGCCAAATGGTGTCAGCCCAATACCCACTTCTGAAAATCATTTGCAAGTGACTCAGAGAGGTCTTCCTCACAGAAATGCAACTTATAACATGTGCCAAGCCACTTGTGACATGTCTTCTCTTCAACTCTGGTGCTTGCTAAGCCTGGGTTCGAACTGACTCTGGAATCTTGACCAATCTGGCCATCAAGTGAAGGCAAGAGAATATGGACAAGCGAAGGTTCATCGCAGGTGGATGATTGTAGTTTTTCAGAAATAAAAATCCATTACGAATGGCACATTGTCAGATCAATCTGCTGCTCTTCCAGTAAACCCAAACCCCTTTTACTTGGAGCCCCGGGCAGCCATTTTATATAGAAGACCCCACCCCGTTATCAATGCCACAGTAAAAGTCTAACATTGGAAGACTGAAAGCAACCCCTCTGCCAATCTCTTAGCATTTTGCAGATAATTGTTGTGCTTAGAGTTAACAGAGTTTGGGGGAAGGGGTGAGAAATTGGCAGAATTTTGGAAACTGTTGTAGATGGAACATGGACAACCAAAGTATGTTGTATTGGTGGCACTTTATGGGTGAATATTTAGGAACTGGTGATAAGTGGCATGCCATTATGATTTAAGTGTGCAAAAATAAAACCTGAGAGTGATTTACGCGAAAGTGTGGGACTCTCCAGGTTTATGAGTCTGTGCGTTTCTTAAAGTGGGCCTGTACTTGTGGATTGGGGATGTGAGTGTGGCACAGGCTTAATATTGGTGCATATAGTACCTGTGCCTGAACAGTTAGCCCCTGCCCCCTCTCGTCCCCTTCTCCCTCCCTCTGTCTCTCTTTCTCTCTCTCTCTCTCTATCTCTCTCTCTCTCTCTCTTTCTCTCTCTCTCTCTCTATATCTCTATCTCTGGCTGTCACTACTGGCAAGTCCTTTTGTACCATCCCTTGCCTATGTGTCTGCATGAAAAACCCCAGTGTCCCTTTAACCCCCCA
Source organism: Hemiscyllium ocellatum (assembly GCF_020745735.1). Classification (NCBI taxonomy): domain Eukaryota; kingdom Metazoa; phylum Chordata; class Chondrichthyes; order Orectolobiformes; family Hemiscylliidae; genus Hemiscyllium; species Hemiscyllium ocellatum. The sequence continues at coordinate 38,672,051 of NC_083428.1, forward strand.
CTCTTCCCTCCCCCCATATGTTGTCCATGCCGCAACTCTTGTCTCGTCCCATGTGCATCCATGTTCGACTGTGTAAGGTCTTGAGGCTGCATCCACTTCCAAGCAAAGGAGATGCACTACCTGTTGGTGTAGTCAACATTTCTTTTAGAGTTTTTAATTTTTTAAAAATTTTGTTATTATTTTTATTTGGTTTTCCTTTCTTTATCTGCCAGGACTGCTGCGATGTGACAATGTGAGCCACATTCTGTCACATCGGCTGGAAGTAACGCAGCATTGAAGTGGGTCCCTCCCCAATCCATCTGGGCATGCTAGCAATCCTCCAGTTATATATTCCTATGTGCATATATATATATTTATATATCTCTCTACCTTCTGCATGGTGTCTGTGAACTGATAGATGCATCTATTTGATGGATCCTTGTAATATCTTGAAAAGGCTTTGTACAGTTGATATACCTGCACCACAAAAATTTCATTAGTGTTTCTCATCTTTATTGTTCCGGCCACCTCACAGCTGCTGACCAGTAGAAGCACTTCAGCTGCAGTCCGTTCCCCATTCAATGGATTTGGCGCCCAGTAGTTTCATTTTCCATAGACAGTGACGCTGAACTGGGTTGGATAAGGCCAACATCTCAGTCATCGACACTTGGCTGTTGCTTTAAGCAGTAAACGGAACTTCTGGTGGCTTGGGGAGGGACATGGGAGTTTGTGCAAACTATCAGCTTTTCAGCAAAATGGAAGAGGGAGAGGGAAGTGTTCTATTGACAACAGCAGTAAGGCTCATAAAGAGCTTTCTTTATATTTAAAACAAAATCAGCTCTGCGTATCCCTTGTTGGGTGCATTGAATAAAAATGAAATCAGGCAGCCAAAACCATTGACTTGAGTCTCTCCAAACCTGCCATTCACTCTGGCAGGCACAAACATTTCAAAACATATCTTTAGTATGACTAAGTGCTATCTGATGAATAAATGGGAGACTTTTTTCAAAAAATGAGCTTGTGTCTAAATTGCATAAAAACCCTCAAAGGTCATGTAAAGATGATCCCATCCAGCAGGATGCCGCAAGTACGTGGATCCCACAGTATATTTGTACCAATTGATCCAATATCCTGAATGAGAAGAAAATCTTTATTGAGCACGTTGAACCGCCACTGTGAATTTACAATCTTCCAGTTGCCTGCTCGGTTGTCAATGGTGAGGCCAACCTATCGGTCCATTTTTGATGACATTATTCAAAGCTGTAAAGGTCTGGGCTCCCACAAGGGCAGATTTTTGTAGCCACTGAGCTATCCCTGGAGGTGGAGCTTCTTTATTTAACTCATTAATGGCAATTGCCATTCTCACTTTAGAGAATTATTGAGCAGGACCATTAAGAGGAGATCACCAAATCTGCTAAGAGTAGATCACCACATAATTAATAAAGAAACAGTGATGCTGAAAGACATTGCCCTGTTAGCCAGGCTGTTCAGATGATGTCATCCAAAACTGCCCAAGTGCAGGAGCTAGATGTATTTGAAGCTGATGTGAGACTATTATATAAAGGAAAGACCATCAAAATTGGAGCAAATTTATGCAGAGTTAATTTGGCGAACAGGCTACACTACATGCCTTTGAGGGATGATTTGGAGCAGTGATGTGATTCGCAAAAACAATGATCCTGTTTTTCCCACATTGCCTTACACAAAAAAGGGATAAGTGGAGTTTTTAACATCGCCTTTTCCCAATTGTGAAGAATGTCTTCCTTTATCGGCATATACAGCAAGAAAATGCAGGTGCAAACATACATGCAACATCTACCTGATCAATTGTTTTAGTTACTATAGAAAATCTCCTGAACAAATTATTTGAAGGGCAAAACATTTCCTCCTGTTGTAGAATGCTGCCAATGAGCCCCAGTCAAAACATACCCATGGAAACAAAACAACTGGTGATGTCACATTACTGAGAGCTCAGCATATGCCTGTTTTTCTGAAATTCACAACTTGCTTTCTTCCCACCTCCATCCTTGCCCCACCATCTTACCAACATGCATTTAAGATGAGAAACTAACTAATAAATTTTTGTGCCTCTCAATGTGCTGTGATGGGTCTCAGACTGGTCACTCAAGACTTGTGCTACGAATGTGCTTTCTGTGGACTCATTTTGTTACTGTGCTGAACCTTTCAAATGCTGCCAACTCTTATTTTCTTGCTTGTTGTTACCTTTCTGTGTCCCCGCCTTCAGTTCGGCGTGTTCCACCTAGGTTCTCCATCAGCCCTCCGATCACCCAGGAGATTGTGCCCGGTGGGAGTGTGAACATTACCTGTGTTGCCGTGGGCTCCCCAATGCCCTATGTGAAGTGGATGCTGGGAACTGAAGATTTGACACCAGAGGATGACATGCCCGTTGGCCGCAATGTTCTGGAGCTTAACAGTATCCGGGAGTCTGCTAACTACACATGTGTGGCAATGTCCAGTCTCGGGGTGATTGAAACTGTCTCGCAGATTATTGTGAAAGGTAATCAAAATGGATGTCAAATGACTCACATGTTCCAAAGCACTTTATAACCATTTAAGTACTCTTGAAACAGTTATTATTGTAACGTAAGAAACTCAGTAGCTAATTTATGTACAGCAGGTTATCAAAGAATGTAACATAATAGTTATTGATGTTGAATGAGGGATAAAGATTGATCAGGGATAACTCACATTGTCTTTGAAATAATGCTTTGGGATAATTTAGATCCACTTGAGAGTGCAGATGGGGGTCTCTGTTTAATGTCTTATCCAATTCCAACTGTGCAGCACTCGTACTGCATGAGAGCGTCAGTTGAAATCATAAGCTAAACTCTTTGACAGGGACTTGAATCCACATCTTTTGACACATTGGTGAGCTACCCACTGAGAACCTTGGGGCAGCACGGTGGCTCAGTGGTTAGCACTGCTGCTTCGCAGCATCAGAGACCAGGATTCAATTCCACCCTTGGGTGACTGTCTGTGTGGAGTTTGCGCATTTTCCCTGTGACTGCATGGGTTTCCTCCCACAGTCCAAAGACGTACAGACTCAGCAGATTGGTCATGCTGCAATCGCCCCATGGTGCCCAAGGGTGTGCAGGCTAGGTGAGTTAGCCATGGAAAATGCAGGGTTACAGGGAAAAGGGTAACAGGGGTGGGTCTAGGTAGGATCCTCTTCAGAGGGTTGTTGTGAATGTGATGGGCCAAATGGCCTGCTTCCACACTGTGGGGTTTCTATGATTCTAACCACAGTGGTATCTATCCTACCAACAGACAAAAAAACAACCCTTTCTCAAATTCCATGAGATTGAAGATGATGCAAATGAGATTAGTTTTATATTGGGGGTAGATTAGGGTCAGAACATGAATTACCTTGGTTTGAAACCTTTTCATGTATGTTTTAACCATGTCTGACTATTAATATTCCCAGCACTTCCAAAACCTCCAGGAACTCCGATAGTTGTAGAGACCACTGCCACCAGTGTGACTTTGACATGGGATTCCGGTAACCCTGATCACATCAACTACTACATCATTGAGTACAGGCCCAAAAACACAGATGTTCTCTATCAGACCATAGATGGCATTCAAACCCTTCGTTACAGCATCGGTGGATTGAGCCCGTATTCTGACTATGAGTTCAGGATCTCAGCTGTCAATTCCATCGGGCAGGGTCCTCCCAGTGAGACAGTGGAGACAAGGACTGGCGAGCAGGTGCCCTCCAGCTCTCCGCGGAATGTCCAGGCACGGATGCTGAGTGCGACCACAATGCTGATTCAGTGGGAGGAGCCTGAAGAGCCCAATGGTCAAATCCGTGGTTACCGGGTCTATTACACAATGGAACCACAGCAGTCCGTGAGCAACTGGCAGAAGCACAATCTAGATGACAGCCTCCTAACCACCGTTGCCAACTTGATACCACAGACCACATACAGTGTCAAGGTCTTGGCTTTCACCTCTGTTGGGGATGGGCCGCTGTCACCTGAGATTCAGGTCAAAACCCAGCAGGGAGGTAAGTGTATTTGGCAGATTCGTTGCTTGCCATCTTCCTCCTAAGATTGATGGTGCATGAATGAGAAGATTCCAGGTTTGAGACTTCCTTTTACTAATTCTCACAACAATACCTCTTTTAAAATAAATCTTTTCTCCTTCCTGACAGTAATCATTGGCTTTTTTTCAATCATCAGCTGACAATTGAAACTGGGAAAATTTGTTGAATTTAATAAGAGATTGAGGCCCAAATAAAGGGTTTTGAGAAAGAGTTAGCTGAATCTTGGAGCCATAGAGTACACATTGATTGATTTGGTTGGATCATTGTGGCGATAATTATTTCAGGAAGAAAATTTCAGTCAAATAATAATCTCTCTCCCCTGCTCCATGTATACATAATGGTATTAATAATGAGTGTATCAGTTTCTCCAGGTCATTTCAACCTGAAATGTTTCACAAAATCATTCTTCTTATTTCTCCTCCTTGAATCCAAGAAGCAGTACTTCCATGTTAGCAACATCATCTGACCCAGCATATCCCTGGATTTACTCATGGGCCGATTTCCTGTGCAGAGTTTATAATCATTTTTAAAAACAAAACCCAAAAGAATTGCAGATGCTGGAAATCAAAAACAAGAACAGAAATTGCTAGAAAACTCAGCAGTTCTCACAGCATCTGTAGAGACAAATTAGAGTTAATGTTTTGGTTCCAGTCATCCTCCTTCAGAATATTCTTAATGAAAGTTAATTCTGCTGTTTCTCCATAGATGCTGCCAGCCCTCATAGAGTCATGGAGATGTAGAGCAAGGAAACAGACCCTTGGGTCCAACTCGCCCATACCAACCAGATATCCTAAATTAATCAAGTCCCGTTTGCCAGCACTTGGACCATATCCCTCTCAAGCCTTCTTATTCATATACCCATCGAGCTGCCTTTAAAATGTTGTAATGGTACCAGCCTCCACCACTTCCTCTGGCAGCTCATTCCAAACACATACCATCCTCTGTGTGAAGAAATTGCCCCTTAGGTCCCTTTTTATATTTTTCCCCTCTCACCTTAAACCAATGCCCTCTATTTCTGGACTCCTCCACCCCAGGGTAAAGTCCTTGTCTATTCATCCTATCCATGCCCCTCCTGATTTTATAAACCCCTATACGGTCACTCCTCGGCCTCCAATCCTCCAGGGAAAACAGCCCCACCCCATTCAGCGTCTCCCTATAGCTCAAACCTCCAACCCTGGCAACATTCTAAACCCTTGCATGTTTCACAGCGTCCTTCCTATAGGAAGGAGGCCAGAATTGCGCACAGTATTTCAACTAATGTCATGTACAGCTGCAACATAACCTTGCAGCTCCTCCATGGTATACTAATAAAGGCAAGCATACCAAATGCCTTCTTCACCATACTATCCACCTGCGACTCTCCCTGTATTCCACGTGATCTAACCTTGTTAACCAGTTTATCATTAGGAACCTTGTCGAATGCCTTCTGCTGAGCGTTTCCAGCAATTTCAGTTTTGCTGCAGCCTCTCTTGTTCAAAATAAGTAAAAATGACAACTGCTTTTTGAATTCCATGCTGGGATTTGGTACTCGCTTACATTATTTGCCTATTCCCAACAATCTAGAGAAGATGATGGTGTTCCTTCTAAGACTAAATGCCTTGTCAGGCTACATCAAAGTGTGATTAGAACTTAATCACACTGGTGTAGGACTGGAATCGCATCAAGAACTGACAGGTAAATTATCTTTTGTTTTGACTCGATTGTTCGCAGACCCACCCCCTTGAACACGTCATTGTGACTCAGCACTGGAGGAGGAGCTGCTCCGAATCATTAATTGTTCCTTCATTGTCCTAGCTCATATACCAAGCATGGAAAACGCCCAGTGACAGGCTCAAACCAGGAGGCTGGAATAGCAGCTTGGTGTGAATCTTCCTGGAATATTTGTCGGATTTCTTGACAGGCTGTACTCTTCAGCAGAACGCCCTGGCAGTACTCACTCTATCAAACAAAGATTGAAGATTTGTGCTCCATGCATCTTCCTGTATTATGTGGATCTAAAGTATGCATGTGTCATTTCAGACTTCTGTCCCTCAGATCCAATTTCTCTACATTGTGCACACTACCAACCTAGATTTGTAACTGGGAGAGAAATACAAAGGGATTGGCCAATGGACAAAACCAATTCCCCAGCTCGTTTGTATCTCAGAAAGCCTTTTGGATGATTAGATTACTTACAGTGTGGAAACAGGCTCTTCGGTTCAACAAGTCCACACCGACCCCCTGAAGAACAACCCACCCAGACCCATTCCCCTACACCTAACACTACAGGCAATTTAGCATGGCCAATTCACCTAACCGGCACATCTTTGGACTGTGGGAGGAAACCCACGCAGACACGGGGAGAATGTGTAAACTCCACACAGACAGTTGCCCGAAGCGGGAATTGAATCCAGGTCTCTGGTGCTGTGAGGCAGCAGTGCTAACCACTGTGCTACCATGTCGTCCTAAATGTGTGGGTAATTGCAAACCCCTGAGTTTCAAATATGATTTGAGACCAAACATCATATGAAAAGGTGATTTTCGCCAATTGCTGTCACTTCAGACCAGACAATGCTCAAGCTTCTTTGTTTAACTGTTTATTCATGCACCCCAGGGAGGTCTACCCATCAAGGATGGTGTGCAACACAAACATTACTATAAAAGACAATAGATGTATTGCATTTCTGCTGGTAACATGTTTCCAATCAAAACGGTGCACATTCGATTGCACCCTCGGGTGCTGGTCTGTGCAGAGATTACACATTCTCCCTGTGTCTGCGTGGACCTCCTCCGGGTGTTCCGGTTACCTCCCACAGTCCAAAGATGTTCAGGTTAGGCAGGTTGGCCATGCTAAAATGCTCCATAGAGACCATGGATGTGTGAGTTAGCCATGTGGGGTTACGAAGATAGGGTTGGAGGCTAGGTTTGAATGGGATGCTCTTTGGAGGGTCAGTGGACACTTGCTGGGCCGAATGGCCATGTGTAGGGATTAGATGACTATATTATCCAATCATATTCAATCTAGTGCACATCTTCTAATGACCCGTGATTATCAAAAACCCTACACTGTCCTTTTTCACACATATATAATAACTCTATTGTTTTGGAATTGAACCTGGAAAGGAAAGCATCAATCCAATGCACGTCATTACCAAATATATACATATATCATATACACAATGCAGTGTTGAAAGCTCCACATATGGAAACGTGAATTGTCACTTGTATGTCATTCCTCAACTTTTCTTTCTGCAATAAAATGAAAAACACAACAATGAACCTGCAGATGTTTTCATTTCGAGTTTAAAACTGCACTCATTAAGGAGGAGATAATAAAGGTTGGTATGGAGCATGAGCTATGAAGGCAGAATGTGAGGGCAGCATGGGCGAAGCTGTGAGGCCAGGGAGTGGAGATGTGAGGGTGGGAAGTGGGATTGGGGAAGTTGGTTAGTGGGGTCAGGAGCTGTGAGGGTGGGGATGGGAACTGTGAGAGTGAGGAGTAGGGGGAAGCTCTGAGGGTGGAAATGGAGGGGGCAGGAGCTGTGAGGGCAGGGGTAGGAGCTGTGAGGGTGGGGAGTGGGAGCTCTAAGGATGGGGAATGGGAGATTTGAGGATGGGTAGTGGGGTCGGGAGCTGTGAGTGTGGGATTGGGAGGGAATCTGTGAGGAGGGGGATGGGAGCTGTGAGGTTGGGGGAGTGGGAGATTTGGGAATGGGTACTGAGGCTGGGAACTGTGAGGGTGGGATTTGGGGAGTAGGAGCTGTGAGGGTGGGGGGGATGGGAGCTGTGAGGGTGGGGGAGTGTGGGATTTGAGAATGGATACTGAGACTGGGAGCTGTGAGGGTGGGATTTGGGGAATGGATGCTGTGAGGGTAAGGTATAGCAGCTGTGAGGCGAGGAGTGAGAGTTGTGAGAGTGGGTGTAGGAGCTGTCCAGTACAGGGAGTTGGGGGAAGGGGTCAGGAGCTGTGAACATGTGCGTTCAGAGGGATGGGCTGTGAGAGTGGGTATTCACGGAGGACAGAGAGTAAGGCAAGCTAAGAGTTGTGAGGGTAGGGAGTTTGGAGGCAGGAGCTGTCTAAGAATTAAAGAATAAAACAAATGAGATGATGACCATAGTGCTCAAGTGGATTTTATGTAAAATCACGTACAATAATGCAAAGTGATAATCTGATATTAAGTGCAGACTAACCTGAGTCCTTGTTGAAGACTCATGAAAAATACTGATGCCAGATTTCTGACCAACCAATTAACCAGTATTATCCAGCCACCTCCAGTACAAATCCAGATCAAAACCACCAAAAGCTAGTAGATATTGGTCTGATTTGAAATGGTTTTCATTGTGGTACAGATATCACCTCATGGTTTATTAAATCTTATTTAGTGAGCAGCATGGTAAACATTAAGGAGATTTCAGATTCCAGCCTTGGCCTATATGGATTGCTTGTTCACAGCTGACTGGGAGATTCTATTTGACCTCCACAGTCCTGGATTGGGTGAGGGGTGATAACATTGATCAGTTACCACAGCTAAGTTGTCATGTTTTCTCAGGCAGGGGTTGGGAACTATCAAAACATTCGTACTGTTTTGTCAAAATACATTCAGATGTAAATTTCTTCCGATGTATAATCACAGCAGGAAGTGAAAAAGTTGCAGTCTACCAACTCCAATGTATCTGGGTCAAGTGCAGCACCATTCTGGAGTGACAACTTTATCTCCTTTCAGTAACATTTGTGAGAAGTTTTCTACAACAGCTCCATCTGTAGGTGGCTGACTCCTGGCTCCAGTATTACATTGCAACACTTCTTGTAGCAGACTTGGGGAAAAGTGCCAGATAAGAACCCAATTATAGTGAAGACTGTAAGCTCCAGCACATCCTTGGATCAATATATGCTGTTGCCTTGGTAGTGGGCAACAGGACAATGTCCATGAAAACATTTTATGTCCACCAGATATTAAAACAACTCCACAGAGGCCGATATTCCGTCACCCTTTATTTACACATGCACAGTACTTGACACTGGCCTGGCTTCTCAGAGACAACTCTCAGAGAGGACAGAACCTCAGGCACTTCTGTTTATATCTGTCAGCCAGGGCTCCCTGATTGGGACTGTTAACCTGGTCCAATCAGGGAGCTCCTATTCTTTGGGGTCCACCTGGCTGACCTCATTACAATCATTATATAGTGATGATACAGACAATTATCTTAATGTTCTGCCTGCCCTTTTGTGAAATATTCTAGGTATGTTGTCAATGTTTTTAAAAATACGCACTTTCTCGGATGGTGGCTGTAGAATTTGAATTTATTATACCATGTGCAGGATTGTTCCTTAATAAATGTCCTTCTCTCTTAAACCATTTAACATTAGGTTAGATATGAACTGTTAGGTCTAGTGTCATGTCAGCTGGATCAGACCCACATCACAGTGTGTTCAGTCTGACAGTCTAATCGGGTGCTGTCTATTACCTGACAACCATACCATCAGGAGCAATCAATACTGTAGCAAACTGCTGTCACAAATAACTGCCTCATCACAAAAGCAGCAACAGCAGGAGTAATAGAAGCCCTTCATATTGTAGAGGTGGGGGAGGGGCAGTGGGAATGAAAGGCCTTGTTGAAAATTTCATTTTCCTCATTTCGGAGAGCGAGAGCCAAGGACATGCAAGTTCTGGGCCTCCTCCCAATGCACAATCCAAGCCACCCAGCACCTGGAGGAAGAACACCTCACCTTCCACCTTATAACCCTCCAACCACATGGCATCAACATCGACTTCACCAGTTTCCTAATCTCTCCTCTCCCCCCACCAACCTCATCCCAGATCCAACCTTCCAACTTGGCACCACCCTCTTGAACTGTACTACCTGTCCCATCTTTTTTCCCACCTATCTTCTCCACCCTCCCCTCCAACCTATCATTATCATCCCTCCTGTGCATCTACCTATCGCTTTCCCAGCTACATTACCCTCAGCCCCACCCCCACCCCCTTCCTCCTGTTTATCTCTCAGCTCCCTTCCCCCCCAACATTCCTGATGAAGGGCTTATACCTGAAACATTGATTCTCCTGCTCCTTGGATGCTGCCTCACTTGATGTACTTCTCCATCGCCACACTCTGATCTCCAGAATCTGCAGTCTTCGCTTTCTCCTATGCAAGAGTTAAGCGAAAAATCGAGGGCTGCGTGTATAGAGAAAATCAGCAAGTGATCTGTGGCTTAATTGCTATCACTGAACTCGCATTGGAAAGTATGCCCCTCACTGTGTGAGCACTGTGGACGGCACCTTCCCAGTCACTGAACGATGTGGCCAATAACGAGAAAGGTGATCAGCTCTAAGGAGATTCCTAATGTCAAGAGCAAAACAGTCCCATTTTCCAACCATTAGCATGCATTAAGATCCTCGCTATTATGCCATTTCACCTCATTAATATGTAGTTTCCTTGCTGACACCCACTACATAGAAACAAGGTGAGAGTTCCCAACATGAAAGTCAGAGCAGGTTCCTGGTGACTCCAGTTTGTTATTTGCTCCTCTGGACCTCCATCTTGAACATAAGTCACCGACATCTCAGGTCGTGCTCCATGGACAGTGACTGCACACGCAAGGTGCCAATTATCCTCTAACCAACATGTCCCAGTCAAATAAAATGAACTGTGCAGCTTAGACTTAGACAATAGCATTGGTGCCGGTAATCCTGGGAGGTCCTGACAGTGCCCTCATCTTCTGTCCACAGTGAGTGGGGGATGCAATGAGATGTCATAGGGGATTGGTCCATAGCTCATGAAGCAAGACTGGGAAAATAGCGTGAGAAAACTCAGTTGGTCTCACAAAGAGAAACCCTCTTTGCAAATTCACCAAAATTAAGAGTTAGGCAATTTAAAAATTCCACCCTCTGATACCATCCACGGTGAAATAAACTGCAGATTCTCTTGATCGGTGAAGCGCTGTCTGGAGGGCTCCTCCATATCTTAGCATTTTCTCCAGAAGAAAGTAAATCAGGAATAGGAAGGTACATTAAAGCTAAGGTTGAGTCAGCCATTAATCTTGCATGAGGTAAGATGGAAGACTGCGAATTGACTAAAATACCTCGATTTGCAACTCTGAGACTGTGATTATCGTACTGAATGGCTGCCACCCATTGCGTCTCATTAGTTTACTCGTACATAATGTTAGCAAATAAAAAGGTGCATTGAACCCACTCCATTGACCCCTATGCCAGTGCACTTCTTCAACTTTGAAATGAATGTTTGTAAATGTGAGCTGGTGTTTATGTACCTTTCTCGCTTACAAATCAAATTGAGAAATTGACGTTTCCCGTATGCTTTGTTCTCCTTCATATTTAAAATGGCTGCATTTGGGCAGTGTCCCACCAGCCCATTGAACAAAACAATCAGAGAAAAGCTAAAAACAGGTGTCAGTGTATAAATACCGCTTTCTAATGTTCTTCCAGCAATTCAGATTTGTCGACCTTTAAAGAAAGAAAGTTTGCATTTTGGGATTTGAATGTTTGAAAAAGAATGCCTATGTCCCAACACCAAAGTACATCTTTTTGATTGTATGCACCTGATAAAGCATAGAGCCAAAAGATCTAGAATAAGCACCTTTTGTTGGTTGACTTCAATAGTTTTTGTCTCTTTTTTCAGTTCCTGGCCAACCAATTAACTTCAAAGCTACTCCTAAATCTGAAACCAGTATTGAGTTGCAGTGGACTGCACCCAGAGAGGAGAAAATCATCAGCTATGAGCTTTACTATCGTGATGAAGAGCTAGGAAAGGAGGTAAGAAAATGATCCAGTTTAGCAGCAGGCTGAAATACTCATTTGGTCTAAATCCCATTTTCAACTGTCTGCATTGCATTTCTTAAGAAATGTTGTACAAGACTCATAGAGTTGGGAAGGCTGATCTATTAGTTTGAGTAGAAAATGGGTTGACGGTTAGAAAACTGAACAGGAATAAATGGGCAATTTTCAGCTTGGTAGGTTCTTACTAGTGAGACGCCATAAGCATTGATCCTGGGCCCTCAGCTAGTTATGAAAGATATTAGTGGCTCAGGTAAGGTACTGAGTTAAACTTATCTAGATTTGCTAATGATACAAAGCTAGATGTGAATGTAAGCAGTGAAGAGGACAGAAAGGGTTGAAGTTTACTTACTGTGTCCCGACCCCACCATACAGAGGAAACCCTGATGAAGAATTCGCAAAATGTCAGTGTCAGTACCCACAAGGCAATTTTCAAGGAGACTGGGACTTAACCAGGCCTGATAGAATAGCTTCCAGCACTCTACAGTAAACTAGCCCAATGCCAACAGTGGGGACTGCCTAGATAGGGGACAAAAGAAGAAGCTTCGAAAGGTTAAAAGCTGTTTAATAAGTTGTGGCAGCTGTCAGGTTGTCAGAAAGGGAGCCTGTCCACAGCAAGGCCTCTGGCAAAAGGGGCTGGGGAGGAGGGCATTAAATTCACTGAGGCACTGATGGCCCTGTTGGTATTCTGCTAGGACCTCACCACAATTTATCATCCTGACTTCAGCTCCAGTCTGCAAAATTCCAGATGGAATGTGTCATGGCGGGCAAGTTAAATAGCCTCATTGGCTACCTGCTGGTGATAGACAGGTCATTGTGACTGCACCCTGATCCAGCTTCAGCCTGAATAAAAATTGCCTGTCCGTGAGTCTATGGCTGCAGACCCACCCACTATCTGGAAGAGAGAGATTACAGCTTTGCCCACCTCCAGGTACCATCCCCAGCCACCCTCTGAATTAAAATATTCAGCCCAAGAGAAATGTGGGCAGGTTCTGGTGATTGGGCAAGAAGTTGGCAGATAGAACATAACTGGAGGATATGAGATGATTCACTTTTGGAGGAGGAAGAGAAATACTGAATATCTTTTAAACAGAGAGAGACTATCAGTGTTGGTGTTCAGAGAGAGTAGGGCAGTGGAGTTAAATTGCAAGAGTAAGGAAACCCTTCTGCAATCAGACAGAGCCTCAGTGAGGTCACACCTAGTGTTTGGTCTTCATATCTACGAGGTGCTGCATTTTGGGAAAGCAAATCTTAGCAAGGCTTATACACTTGATCTATATGGACTTCAGTAAGGCGTTCGACAAGTTCCCCTTGGGAGACTGGTTAGCAAGGTTAGACCTCATGGAATGCATGGAGAACTAGTCATTTGGATACAGAACTGGCTCAAAAGTAGAAGACAGAGGGTGGTGGTGGAGGGTTGTTTTTCAGACTGGAGGCCTGTGACCAGTGGAGTGCCACAAGGATCGGTGCTGGGCCCTCTACTTTTTGTCATTTACATAAATGATTTGGATGTAAGCATAAGAGGTACAGTTAATAAGTTTGCAGATGACACCAAAATTGGAAGTGTAGTGGACAGCGAAGAGGGTTACCTCAGATTACAACAGGATCTTGACCAGATGGGCCAATGGGCTGAGAAGTGGCAGATGGAGTTTAATTCAAATAAATGTGAGGTGCTGCATTTTGGGAAAGCAAATCCTAACAGAACTTATACACTTAGTGGCAAGGTCCTAGGGAGTGTTGCCTAACAAAGAGACCTTGGAGTGCAGGTTCATAGCTCCTCGAAAGTGGAGTCGCAGGTAGATAGGATAGTGAAGAAGGCATTTGGTATGCTTTCCTTTATTGGTCAGATTATTGAGTACAGGAGTTGGGAGGTCATGTTGCGGCTGTATAGGACATTGGTTAGGCCACTGTTGGAATATTGCATGGAATTCTGGTCTCCTTCCTATCGGAACGATGTTGTGAAACTTAAAAGGGTTCAGAAAAGATTTACAAGGATGTTGCCAGGGTTGGAGGATTTGAGCTACAGGGAGAAGCTGAACAGGCTGGGGCTGTTTTCCCTGGAACGTCGGAGGCTAAGGGGTGACCTTATAGAGGTTTACAAAATTATGAGGGGCATGAATAGGATAAATAGACAAAGTCTTTTCCCTGGGGTGGGGGAGTCCAGAACTAGAGGGCATAGGTTTAGGGTGAGAGGGGAAAGATGTAAAAGAGACCTAAGGAACAACTTTTTCACGCAGAGGGTGGTGTGTGTATGGAATGAGGTGCTAGAGGATGTAGTGGAGGCTGGTACAATTGCAACATTTAAGAGGCATTTGGATGGGTATATGAATAGGAAGGGTTTGGAGGGATATGGGCCAGGTGGGACCAGATTTGGTTGGGATATTTGGTCGGCATATACGAGTTGGAATGAAGGATCTGTTTCTGTGCTGTATGTCTCTATGACTCTCTATCTAAAGAAAGCTACAGTATTGTTGGTTTTGGGGTTTGCAATGAAAGTTTGCTGCGTTGACTGCAATGAGAGGGTTGATTTATTTTGGGAAATCTTGGATAATTGGTCAGGGCTTTGGAAAATGATCGAGAGTTGTTTTGAAGCATTTAAAAATCTGCAAGGACTAGACAGTGTAAATACTGTGAGGGTGTTTCCCCGCATGAATAGTACTGAACCAGGGTTCACACTGTCTTGTGATTAAGGAGATTCGTCAATGCGATGCACTTTGATTTCCAAAAGACATTTGACCAGGTGTCACATATAAATATGACCTCATGGCATGGGGGCTAACATCTGGATAACAACAATCAGAGATTATACACAAATGAGCCATTTTTGGGTTTGTATACCATAGGGATTTGTGCTGAGCTCTCATTTATTTGCAGGCTATATCAATGACTTGGATGAAGATAGCAAATGTACAGTGGCTCAATTTGCTGATTCCACAAAAATAGGTTGTAAAGTAAGTTTTGGAAAAGAGTAAAGGGAGATAGGCAGCTTAAGTGAAACAGCAAAGGTTTGGCAGGTTGACGAGATGTTAGAAAATGTGAACTCGTCTTCTTTGGAAGGAAGTCTGGGAAAACAACATGTTACTTAAATGGAGAGAAATTGCAGAACTCTGCAGTGCAGAGGGATTTGGAGGTTCTGGTACATGACTCACATAAAGTTAGTTTACAGGTACAGGAAGTAATTAAGATAGTCAATGGAATGTTGTCATTTATTGCAAGGGGGATGGAACATAAAAGAAGGGATGTTGAAATCATCAGTAAGCTCACATCTGAAGTATTGTGAACAGTTTTGGTCTCCTTATTTAAGAAAGGATGTAAAATCTTTAAAAGGAGTCCAGAGAATGTTCTCTCCTGAGTTGAAGGATGTATTTTATGAGAAAATGGGCCAGCCCTGAATTATTTGGAGTTTGGAAAAATGAGGAGTGATCTGGCTGAAGAATATAAAATCCTGAAGGGACTTAATAGAGTGAATGGAGAAAATAAATTTCTTTTTGTGGGAAAGACTAGAACTAAGCAACACAATTAAAAAATAAGTCATCTATTTACATCTCGTATGGTCATAACTCTGTGGTTCTGTCTTCTCCGGACAGTAGAATCAGTAGAATCATAGAATCCTTACTCTGTGGAATCAAGCCTTTCGGTTTTGGTACCACCTTCAGGTGACTGTCTGTGTGGAATTTGCACATTCTCCCCATGCCTGTGTGACTTTCCTCCAGGTACTCCGGTTTCCTCGGATAGTCCAAAGGTGAGCAGGTTAGGTGGAATGGTCATGGGAAATTGACCATTGTATCTATGGATGTGTAGGCTAAGTGGATTAGTCATGGCAAATGCAGGGTTTCAGGGGTGGAATTGGGGGTGAGACTGGGTGGGATATTCTTCGGAGGGTTGGTGTGGACTCTGTGGGCTGAATGGCCTGCTTCCACACTGTAGTGATTCTATGATTCTAACATATTTTGTCCATTACAGCATTACATTTAAATTTAATAATTGAGAGAAAGCCACTTATTTGTAGTGTACAGAAAACCACCTCCAGCAACTAATAATATCTCAGTGACTAAAGAATGAGAACATCTGAAAATGGTCCAATTAATCATATGCTTTGATTATAAAAATAAGATTGCTACTTTGATCAGTTTTGACCAGGCTTTAAAGGGTTACACAATACACTTCAGCAGCTAAATAATTATGCTTTATTTAGTGTAATGCTACTCTGAGAGGTTTCAGAAAAGATTTACAATGATCTTGCTGGTACTGGAGGGTTTGAGCTATAGGGTGACGTTGAATTGGTTGGGGCTATTTTCCTGGAGCGTCAGAGGCTGGACAGGTGACCTTGTAGCGGTTTATAAAATCATAAGGGACAAGGATAGGGTAAATAACCAAAGTCTATTCCCCAGGGTCAGGGAATCCAAAGGTTTAAAGTGAGAAGGGAAAGTTTTAAACAGGACCTAAGGGGCAACATTTTCATACAGAGGGTGGTGCATGTATGGGTTGAGCTGCCAGAGGACATGGCAGAGACTGATACAATTACAAGATTTAAAAGGCATCTGAATGGGTATATGAATAGCAGGGTTTAGAGGGACATGGGCCAGGTGCTGGTAAATGGAACGCGATTCATTTGGGATATCTGGTTGGCATGGATGAGTTGGACCCAAGAGCCTGTTTCCATGATGAATATCTCTACAATATGACAAGATATCAACTAATATCTAATCTTAAAATGTTGTGTCAACAACTCTTATGTCAAATGCATATGGATGTCTCTTTTCCGCAGGAAGTGATAACCTTTCAGCCAAGCACTGCATACAGTGTGACCGGGCTACGTCCGAACACTCTGTACTATTTCCGTTTGGCTGCACGCTCTGAACATGGCCTTGGTGTCTTCACCTCCCAGATCTCTGCACGGACCCTCCAGGCCAGTAGGTTTCATTCCATGTTCATCTCTTAGAATACTATCAGAGCAAAGGATGCTGGGATTTTATGTAAACTACAAGCGAAGCAGCCATGTTAAAAATTGACATGGCAACTGTTTACACCTATTCAATTTTTTTTAAAAAACTGAGTAAACTTTTGTTTTTAAAAATATTTTCAATTCAAAATTAAAATTTGAACTAAGGTTTTTAAATTTGTAGATTTTTTTTAATCTACTCAGATTGGACCCATGACTCCTCATTTCAAATGCTTTGCTATTGAGAATACATTAGCAAAATCAATATAGACAATCAAACCAAATTACAGTGGGCACTGGTCCAGATAGCAAACCTATCCATACCTTGGCAACGTTTTACTAAGCTCAGCCAAATACTTGGAAGTTTTGGATCTGGATTGCTATTGCAGAGTTGTGTTATAAGGATGGTGCGAAGGGAATTGTTACATTAAATTCGATCAAAGTTGAATGTTGCAGACTGAAATTTCTTACCTTTATGGGGAGAAAAATCCATTCCCACCAATCCTACTTTCTCCAAATGTTTTTCTTCTGTGTGGAATTGAATCATTTGAGGCAAAATGGAGATCCAGAGTGAGTAATACTAGTGCTTTCCAGAAATTGTTGGACCTTCAGAACCGGGTGCATTCCCCTTTGGAACCTCATCCAACTTGCAATATCAGCAGTGCTAATGAACTGCAGATCTCAGTTGTTTGTCCTGTGTCCCTGAGCAGGGTTAACTCTCCAAAAGCACAGAACTATTGACTATGTAAACAAGGTCTCTAACTGAACAAGGATATTTTTTGTGAACACCCTTTATTGCAATGAACTGTGTGTCATTTAGATAATGCTGTCAATGAATGGTGAAGTAAATACTAATGGTCTCTTCATGCGTCATGCAGTCATTAGTAATACGCTCCCTTTTTCCAACAATGTACTAGTTTAATCCATTCATATTTATGTGGCAGAAAATTCAAGTTACGTTTCAGCAGTAAATCAAATTCCTGAAAATACCCCAAAAGAAAGTTTGTCTTTGTCTCATCATGCAATCCCAGCAGCCTCTTCTCTGTGTCAGTTTGAGGAGATTCATTTTTTGGTATCTGTTGTTAGCAGCTCAGCAACTTCCAACTTTGGATCAAGCAGAATAATAATTGTTTCTTAAGGCAATGAGTTAGAGATCATTTCTTCCTCATGGTTTCTTAGGGGACTTGACTACTCATCATATAAGACATTGGAGATGATTTCAGGCAGTGCAAAGACTGGGACTGGAATGTGAGCTGATCCTAATTGGCAATGCAGAATGCCCCCTTGGTGCCAGTCCGTATGTTGGGTGCTATGAGGAGGGGGGTGGTGAGTGTGTGAGAGATTGTGCTGTTAGATTGCAGTTGCCTTTGGTGGGGTTGGAGTGAAATGCAAAAGTGGTCCTTTATGTAGTTGGGGTAAGAATGAGTCATAAAAACATTAAAATTAGTTCCTCCGTACGGGAGGAGTGCACGGGAACAACTCAGAGCTGGCATGGGATGATCAAGACATGAGAGACACCTCACCTGGATTAAGGAAATAGAAAACTAATCCTTGTATGGGATAAAAGGGAGGCGTGAACATTTCTCCAGGCTGTTATAGGAGGGAGGGAGGTGAATGGAATATTCTTTTGGACCTGGGAAGGAAGTGTCTACCTCCATTTGTTGGAGGTGGGGAGATGTAAGAGAAGCACACAAAAGCAACTGGAGGGTGTCTGGGCTGCGTTTGGAAGGCAGATTGGGCAGAGGTCCCAGTGAGAAGGATGAGGTGATGTTTGAATGAGTGAGATATATGATGAACATTCAACTGGGTTGGTAGAAAGAGGGAAGGGACTAGCATCCCTGGTTGGCATTCTCTCATACAGAGTCGCCAAGTAAGGATTTAACCAGTGTGGCTTACATTTTATCACTAACTGTTTCTTAGTAGGGTTCTTAAGGCATCTGCTAGTTGGTGGATCACCAGTTACATGTTTTGTAGAGGACTGGACTGTATTGAACTAAAGGAGAAAAATACAATTAATTGAAATTTAACCAATGTTCATTTTTAGTTTAATGGATTCCATTGTAAATGAAGTGTATCCTGTGATTATTTGATCACAATTTTGACAAAGTCCAATAAGCTTGGCTAATGTACACGTCCTGCTGCTGCATATCACTTCCAAATCGCATAATATTATCCATCACTGTTTACCTCATCATCACAATCATTTCACCCCATGTTGAACCATGGACTCATTCAAGAATAAAAGTCAGCATTTAATACTTAAGTTTTCTATAATTTTTTTTTCCCTGAATTCTACTGGTGTGGATCAATTTGGAGTTTAGGTTTTACCATGACAGGTAAGTGCACCAGCAGTCCTTGGAACAGGAGCAGTCAGGCTTGTTTAAATGACCACAAAATCATTTAGACCATTTTGGAATTTCAAACTAAGATCTTTCAATTAATGATGATCCAGATGTTGGAGACGTGACTACACTCAGCTCCAAGAACATCCCCAAAATATGTTTCTTGTTACAAACAGGTTCAAACCAAGTGCCAGACATTTCCCTTCCCAACTTTCTCTCTTACACCAACTGAGATACATAAAGAAAAGCAGAGGGCCATATACTGTTGTGTGATTTTCCTATTTCTAAAAGCCTTTCACATCCAACAGAGAGACATTCACCAAAGAAACTACAAGGCTGTGTATCAACACAGAGACACACTTGACCTTGCATTCCATTTTATTATTTGGTATATCACTTGGCAGCAGATATCATTGCCACAAGGGCTGACTGTTGAAACATATTTATCCCATCCCCGACTTTTCCAAAGTAATTCCAGCACCTAAGTTTCTTCGGTTGAATATTTAATAGGTGTTTCTTCTAAATCTAATGAGGGTCCGTGCAAAATTGGCCAAAGTAAAACTCATTGCTCTGGAAGTCTGCTTGTGGGCCGCATTATACAATGGTACTATGAGGTAAAACATTCTCTTGCATGGCCAGAAATTTCATATCGGCCTAATGTGAATGTATATTGGCTCAGGGTATGAACTGAAGTATACAGACCGTGACAGTCCTAGATTCATTTTATTTGTGCTTGGTTAACGAGGTTGGGGATACTTCAGTCCTCTGGGACCAGAAAAAGGATAAATTATTTGGTGTTCCTGCTCCTCACTGCTGTCCAATAACTCCTAGTGACCTTTGTCCATTTTTTTGAATTTCCTTTTTTTCAGTTTTTATATTGAAGTAAATCTGATTGTCCTATCATGACCTGGGAAGTGTTAGCTTATTACATGAAGAATACTTTTAATTCTGAGACTTTTCAGATTAAGAGTCAGCTTGTATAAAACTTTACTGATCCACTCTAAGAGGAATTTTGTATTTTGTCAGAAGGAAGGGGTGTATACTTTGACTTTACAAATATTTAAAATGTTATCCAACTCTGATTAAGCAGAGTTTGTCCACTCCCTGCGATGTGGTCCAAACTGATTGATTGGGTGTTTAAAACTCTTCATCACTCAGACTGACAATAAATGCACTTGGCATTGATTCAATGAGAAAGTTTGGAAGGCTGCTGTGGCACAGTGGTCATGTCCCTACCCAGGACCAACAGGCCTGGATTTATTTCCCCTGAGGTCTGTCAAACAAGTTACTTAAAATAACTGAGAAAGTTTGAATACCTAAACATACAGATATGTAGACACTCATTGACATGTACGTATATAAACAGGCATATGTATGAAGAAGTAAGGAACAAGCATAGACAATTGTATACATGTATGCAATGACCAGTGAAGAATGGTCATATTGAACAGGAATAGACAACCAAAATAAGAATTGCTGCAGTAAGAAGCTGTCATAAAACATTAAGTTGGTTTAAGGAATCCATTAAACTAAAAAGAATATTTCCAACTGTAACCCTTTCAGTACTGAAATTTAAAAATGTGCCAATTTGCCCTCAATCAATTGTATAGAAATTGGACTTTGACAATTAACTCTATGTACTGAAAGGACTTTACTGTTTATGACCTGGGTTTAGCTAGTTTCAGCAGAGATCACAAGAAGGTTTTGGATTTTCACACACCCTTAATCAATAGTACCAGGTGAGTCCAGATGGAGGCAGACCAGCCAGAACGTGGTGAATGCCTGTCAAGTCATCCTTTGATATTCGTCATGGTCGAAACAGATTTATAGGTGACATCCTCAGATACAGGCTGCTTCTGGCAGTTCCTATCCACCCACATTTCTCTCAGCTTATCCCAATATACTTGATGAATGAGGACGTTTTCCAAATCAAAAGAGCCAGGCATATCTGCACTTTCAAGACATTTACTTCATTCACAGGTTTAAGCAAGAAGAGGGGGAGATTTGGCTGTTAACTTTTCATAGCAAGCATCAGTCCCATTCCTTATCCCTATTATTAGTTCATTATTTATTTGTGTTCTGTAATATGGGGCAACATGGTGGCTCAGTGGTTAGCGCTGCTGCCTCACAGTGCCAAGAACCCAGTTTTGATTCCAGCCTTGGGCAACTGCCTGTGTGGAGTTTGAACAATCTCCTTATAGCTGCGTGGGTTTCCTCTGGGTGCTCCAGTTTTCTCCCACAATCCAAAGGTGCGCAGGTTAGGTGAGTTGGCCATGCTAAATTGCCCATGGTGCTCAGGGGTAAGTAGGTTAGATGTAAATGTAGAGTAACAGGGTGGGAGAATGGAATGGCCTGTTTCCACACCGTAATGATACTATAATTCTATTCCGCCACCTTTCTCAATCCAAAATGAAGTTTGCCATTGCTCCCAGAATATGTAAGGAAATGTACATTGTTCACATATCCATGCTTTTCTGTTTCAAACCTCCACGTTCTCCATTGTTAACCACTCCAAAGAAATGAAATTTGTTTATGTGGCCAGAACTGTCCATTTGATTGTCACCTGTAGATTTGTTCCATGAGGAAAAATGATTGGATGCCGACGATCAAAGTGTCATGCCGGAAGGGAACTGAAGCAGAAACAGCTTCATTTATGGAAAACAGAGAGAGGTTGCTCCAAATTGGCTACTTTACTCAATAATCTGAATTGCAATTGAAGAGTTATTGGAAACAGGCATCTGCTACTGTGTGCTACTCTGTCTTTTCAGGCTATTTTCTCATTCAGAGATGGTTAAAGTCAGTAAGATCAAACCCTGTTGAGATTCTCCTGACGCTGATGGATGAATGAGTAAATCACAGGGGTTAGCATTCTGCTCCCACATGGCCTGTTCCACTAGAGTGAAGTGAAAATCCTGTCTGAACTGCTGAACTTATCAAGTACTTTATATTGACAATTCTATCCCCATCAGCTACTCCTTGCATTGCCTAACCAGTGATGCCACATCGTATCCATCAGATTGAATATAT
The DNA here is from genome assembly GCF_020745735.1 of Hemiscyllium ocellatum. NCBI lineage: Eukaryota > Metazoa > Chordata > Chondrichthyes > Orectolobiformes > Hemiscylliidae > Hemiscyllium > Hemiscyllium ocellatum. The sequence goes on from NC_083428.1 coordinate 38,694,179, forward strand.
TAGATACTCTTAGATTACAGTGGTGAAAATCCACAATTCCTTTGCCATCTTGCTCTCATCAAAACATATTGTAATAATAATTGATATTCACAATAGATAAAAGAATGTTGCATCATCAGGACACACCTCGATTCTTACACAAGCATATTTATTCAGAAATGTTGGCTGTGCTGTAAAATACTGCGATACACATTCATATGATTGGAAATTGTATCCAACTTGGTCTACCCCATGAGGTACTCAGCAAATAAAGTCATAGAGTTGTAAAGATGTACAGCACAGAAAAAAGACCTTTGCGTCCAACTTGTCCATGCCAACCAAATATCCTAAATTTGCCAGCATTTGGCCCATATTCCTCTCTAACTCTTCTTACTCATGTCCCCATCCAGATGCCTTTTAAATGTTGTAATTGTACCAGTCTCTACCATTTCCTCTAGCAGCTCCTTCCATACACACCGCACTCTCTATATGAAAGAGTTGGCCCTTATATTCCTTTATATCTTTTCCCTCACACTTTCAACCTATGCCCTTTAGTTTTGGATTACCTACCCTGGGAAAAATACTTTGGCTAATTACCCTATCAATGCCCCTCATGATTTTATAAACCTCTATAAAGTCACATCTCACACTCCAGGGAAAATAGCCCCAGCCTATTCAGCCTCACCCTGTAGCTCCAATCCTCCAACCCTAGCAAACTCATTGTAAATCTTTTCTGCACCCTTTCAAGTTTCATATCTTTCATATAGAAGGTAGACCAGAATTGAAAGCAGTATTCCAAAAGTGGCCTGACCAATGTCCTGTACAGCTGCAACATGATCTCCCAACTCCTACACGCAATGCACTGACCAATAAAGACAAGCATACCAAACATGTCTTCACGATTGTCATTTCACAAATTGAAATTCTGTTCATTTTAAATGTCCTTCCTTCATATTGGTTATTATATGTTTTTACAAATCCGAAACTATCCTCAGTTTAACTTTTCTAAGTCACTTCTGTGAGTAGGCAGTTATATTTGGCAGCTCCAAGATGTTAGCCAATGCTGAACTCCAGTTAGTCAGCAGTTATTCACAAACTGGCCAGCAGTGATTGCGAAAATGCCTCAGCACTACTGGGCAAAATTTTAAATCCATGACTTTGAACAAAACAAATTTAAGTTTCAGGCAAACCCAGCTAAGTTGTGATAGGTTCAAGATGAAACACTTTGCCTGTCCATTCCAAAAGGAACGCATTCTGGAATATTCCATGTGGGTTTTGTGGAAGCTGCTGATCCCTGAGGTCTAGAATGCTTAGCCTGCTTTACTAAGGTTTGGCCAGTTATATGCTGGGAGAGAAAGGGTAGGTTTAAAAAGACATTGAGAGCATGCAAAGAAAGTCTTTAGTGTAAAGCTTGAAGGAATGTCAGGTACGTACCATTGGAAAATACTTCAATTTAAGCTGGCCTTTAATTTCTTTATGTGTTAAGTTATTTTCTTTTTCTGTGCATGGCTTCAGGGAGTCCTGGAGTATTTTGTGGAGTCTATTTTTCTTGTTTTGTTTTTAATTTGTCCTTGGAGTGACTACACCATCCAGCCCTCCCCTTTTATATATCTTCCTCACAAAGTGTCTCAGCCTCATTCTCTATCCAAAAATTGGCCATTACAAATTGTATTTCAAAGCACCCATGCACTGGTTTCAAAATATGAACGCAAACCATCTGGATTACAAGAGGTATTCCTGGTTTGTTCTAGAACTAATTTGATTTTCAATGCAGTCTCTTCCCTCCATAACCTCAAGGATAAGGCAAGGCATGTCTGACTGTGGGCTTCTCCATCACTACACTTGCCCTTTGACCTCTGATAGTACTTTTAGCCTGAACAAACTGAATGCATACTTGCCTTTTCTTCCAAATTAGTCAGTGCAGCAAATGACATGAAAACACCTAGTGAGCCTGTTGTTGCTGCAAAAATGAACAGTGGGTTCAGATTGAAATATTTACATAATAACCTGTGTTAGATTCATCTCCTGACATTCAATTGATAGTCAGTATTTGGTAATTAACATTGATACATGACAGAGTTCCCAAGCAAAGAGGATCACTGTTCAGTTTGATTCTTTTTACCTGGGTATGCAGACTGCCAGTGTTAAGCATTGGATAGTGTGCAGGAGATCAATTAACCAGCAGTGCATTTAATTGGAGAAATGATTGAGACAAGCAGGTGTAAATAAGAGGATGTCCAGGCAGTAAAAATGGAGCATGGCTAGCTTATGCGGAGGCTGAGATGGCCCTGAAGGGTGGCAGTGGTGCCATCGGCCAACAGGAAGATGAAATTGCCCACAAAGCGAGAGGTTGATGTGGTTGCTCAACCCCCCCCCACTCCCCCCAGAGGAAAAGCGCTAAGTTCTTTCTCACTCTTAGTCTGAGCAATCTCATTGAAAAGTAGCAATTGCACCACAGTGGAGGATGGTTCAGATTGAAGTGTTACAATCCCTTGGGACTACAAGAGAGAAAATCACTAATAGACAAACAGTGCTTTGAAGTTCTAATTTTTTATTCCCTTGTCTGAGGACTTTGCTGTTACAATTATCTTGTACTTATATATCTCCAAGAATCAAAACTCAAAATCCTAAATTATTTTTGACAGATTTGCTCAGACTCATGAATCAAATACCTTGGGGATCTATTTTGACTGTGTCCCCCTATGTTACACAGCAGTTTATTTTTTATTAAGTTACTGGGCCTTGGTACATGTTAATGCTGTATACCTAAACTATAACATACATAAACTAGCACCAATTAAATCATTGATTCAGAGCTCAATGTGATGGTTATTCATTAAGCCATGTACCACTGCCATTTATTGCAGGGGTAGGAGTGACTTGTGTCCCAGTTGCTTTTACCAGTGCTCCTTAGCCAGCTTGTATCTCTTAGTCTTTTATCACAGCCTGCTTGGCTGTGCAATAATGTGATCCTTCTGCATCCTGGAAAGGAGCTCATTTAAATCAGGACTATCCTGGCACACTTCAAACAAGTGAATGGGATCTGTGAAAATAACTTAGTTTCATATAACTATGGTTGGATCCTTCTTCCTCATGCTGTTTATTTTTTCCCAAACTATATAAGTAAAATTTGTTTTAAGTATCTTACAGAGCATTTCCACTTACAGAAAATTGCACAATGTATAATAAAATTCAACTCGTCTCCATAAAGCATGTTCCACACAGGTGCTTTAATCCATTTGGAATACTTTTAATATGGACAAAATACATTCCATATCAGGCATACAGCCGGAGAACAAAGTTCTTCAAATAGAAACATATTGAAGGTGCGATGGAAATAAACATTTCTCCAACCATCGTGTTACACTGTGAGATGTCTTTAACGCACTGTCAACTATTAAGTGCTCAATTTCCACCCAGTAAGTGACCTCTTGTGGTCACAGGACAAAGGCTTGGCAAATGGCACCAGCTTCAGTTTACATTGAGAGATACGAGTCCTTTTTTGCAACAGTAGACAAGCAGATGTCAGGGATGAGCACAATCTTGTGTCTACATACCTGCACTGAATGGTTTAAATGGAGCAAGTGCAAAAGAATAGGATGGATTGATGTACATAACCATTAAAAAGAAATCCACACATTTTTCCATTAATAATAAGCTCCTTATGCAGAGTTTGTTCATTCTGACTTAATCTTCCACTACTCAATGAAGTCAAACTACCCAAAACATCCGGATGTAGACAAAGGAAATCTCCCTTGCTGGACCCTCTAGTTTCGATATAGCCTACCCAGTGTTGAAATGGCAGTCTCCCCTTGTTCGCCAAAAAGAAATACCCCTCGTAACCTTTGAAAGTAAAGCAATTGTTTATCAGCCATGCAGGTCTAAATGTCAATCAATATACATATTTTGTACTCTTTCAATAAATTAACACAGTAATTCAATGATTTGAAATTAAAAATAACTATTTCCAGTACAGTTCTTCTCCTGTCAATCTAATCTACACACCTCCTCCACCCTCACTATTCATTCTCAGCTATATTAATATTGGGAGCAACTTGTAGAAGTATTTTATAGAGGGAATTGGGTGACTGGATGAAGAAAATGGGGGGGGGTGGGGAGAAGGAGGAAATAAAGCAATTACATTAAATAAAGCAACAATATAAAATGATGTGGTTACTCAGCAGAGCGGCCAACGTCCAGACTGTCTTGCTTTCTCAGTTCGGTGAGGTTGTGCAGAAGCGACCAGCCCGTTGTGTTTGGGGGAGCATTTAAATTATAATGAAACTTTGTACAAAAAAATTGAATCAGAAGTCATCCCAATAGCACTCCTACCTCAATTTCTTACCCAAATAAGATTTGTTTAACATTTGCTTTGATCACTCTAAAAGATTTGAATCCTTCTTAAGTCAGAGTTGCTTCTGTTTAAGCATCATACCAGGTTTTTTAATTCCTTTAGAGTCTTCCGTTGTTTTCTTTTTCTGTTTCATCTCAGTTTTTTGAGGACCTTTTCCTTTCGTTTTTATCATTTTTCTTTTTGTATTATTGTATTTTACCCTCTTCCCTCCCATTGTTTTTTAACTCCTTCCTCTACCGCACCCCCTCCCTGCAATAGAACCATCATCCCCTCCTCAAAACGTAAAGTGCAGCAGCCCCAGTTCCACCAGCATTCTGGTAAGTTGGTGGCCACCGCCGCCAGAGAGTCAAAATGGCGACCTGGCAAAGTACAGTATCAGGTACCAAATGGTGCAGGGAGAGGACAAGCAGCTCCACGAGGTGAACGACATTCCACCAACGACCACACAGATGCGACTGGAGAGCTTGGCGAAATGGACAGAGTACCGAGTGACAGTGGTCGCACACACGATGGTTGGACCAGGCCCAGAGAGTGCTCCCATATTTGTTCGCACAGATGAAGATGGTAAGTTCAGGCAACTATTCTATCTAACATTAAATGTTTGATGTTACAATCGTCCTAGAAGTCACCCGGTCTTCCTTGTGCATGTACCTTGCATGGAACTGCTACAGTAATCCAGCAAGGTGCACATAATATCAATAGGAGGCAAATTTCCATTAGGGTGACACAATCAAGGAAATCAGTCTTGTTGCTCATTTATCTTTTCACCAAATCACAGTGAACTATTCTCAGTAACATCTTGAGCCTGTCATGAAAGGGCAGTCTGTCTGTTTAGTCATCCTAGGTCAACTGTTCCAAAATTTCTGTCCTGTTTTTCTCATGGAATATTTTCAAGTGCATTTTCTGGGTTAGTTTCACAATCTGTATTCCACATGTTGCCTTTTATTTATATACATTCATCATCATTTATAGAAAGAGAAAAATGATCGAAATGGTGTGAGCATTGGGCCATCTGCCCCAAAGAATAGTACACCTTAGAACTATTTTTTCAAATAACCTTTCTGACCTGTACTTTTGTCATCTGTCTCTGGTTTAGTGGCAAATATTATGAAATTTCTTGTGATTGTTTACAATGTTCACAGCTCTCTATTACTCAAACCCTTGTTGTCTCTAAGGGAATCACATTACAATGTTTTGAATGCCTTGTTTGCCCATGTCACATTTGCAATTTAGAGCATTGTCCCCTCTTAATGAGTTCTGCTTGTTGAATAGTTTTTTCAGTCAGTTGAGGAAATACATTGAAGCCAAGGATTAGTGTCGGGCCAACGACAGAACAATCAAGCATGGACTCACTAAGACAGTGAGCCAATAATTTGGGGGAAATCTTTTTATGCAGAAAGAACTCGTACAGTTGAGGATGTCATTAAGTGGAAGACTAGGTTAAGCCTTTAAATTGGTGATAGCTGGTTATGTGAGAAGTGTGAGGGAGTGAAATTAGTTTCGGATTGCTCTATCAGAGAGCTGGCGCAGACAAGGTCAATCAAATTGCCTCCTTCTGAATGTAATTGTTGTAGTTCAGATGGAGTGCTTTGATGGCCATTTCTTTCTCTGGACTTTGCGACCTTAGAGAATAGGAGTGAAAATAGGGAAAATTGAAATAGTTTAGTTATTGCTAAACCATGTATTTGCAGCAACAAAATAAATTGGAAATGAATCACTGCACAACTTTCAATGCTATGTTTAACTAGACAAAAGTGAAGCTGTTGTTCAGCCCAACAGGTAGCGGAACTTAACAAAAGCCATTTTGGGATAATGCCAGCTCAATTATCACAGTATATAATTACAAAGAGAGAATAATCAGTGAACAGATTGAAATAAAAACTTGTGGGGGAAATTATAAACCAGAGTAATAGCAAGAGAGTCATTGACATTTCGAACACTGTTATTGAATGATTATGTTCCATTTAAACAAACAAAAACCTCAGATTGTTTCTCTATCTGATAAATGCCATCTACCAGTTCAAATTGCTGCATGAGGAATTTCCACTGAGAAGAGATGAGAAAGGAACATGGTAATTTCACATTGTCTTGAAGTAACTGCAGAAACTTTTCCTTTTTGCAGGAATTGGCTTCTTTTCAAAAACAAAAGCCCTCTCAACTTGGCTGATCTGTTGCTATCCTTTGAAAGACTATTTTAAAACATGGTCCTGATGATGCCATTACTAAAGCTGGTATTAATCAGTGCCTTGTGACCGAGATAGTATTGACAAAGGTCCCATTATTGATGATAGATGGATTGCTGATGGGATATTTTTGAAGGTCATATTCATATAAGCCTTGTCTTAAGTGCCATTGGCAAAAAAAATCTACTTTGAAAGTGGTTCATCTGAAATATTCACTTTGCAGTTAGTGAGATCGACTAATTTTGTAGGGTTTGCTCAAGGTTACATCCCATTAAGGTTCAATCACAACTGTTAAGAATTTCACAACTGAAGGGGTTTTGCCACATATTATGGTTCAGGTTCATCAAAGCCTGGATGGAAGAAATGAATGGCTCCTCTAGTGATCCAGAATTCTGAGTTTGTTTTATTCTCTGTAGTTTTGTTCTTCATTTCCAAACCTTTCCCCAGAAGGGAGGTGCTACCAGCTTCCTGGTGATTTGTTTTCGCTGCTCGATGTTTCAGAGGACCACATAGAGTCATAGAGATGTACAGCATGGAAACAGACCCTTCGGTCCAACCCATCCTTGCCGACCAGATATCCCAACCCAATCTAGTCCCACCTACCAGCAGCCGGCCCATATCCCTCCAAACCCTTCCTATTCATATACCCATCCAAATGCCTCTTAAATGTTGCAACTGTACTTCCTCTGGCAGCTCATTCCATATACATACCACCCTCTGTGTGAAAAAGTTGCCCTGTAGGTCTCTTTTGTATCTTTCCCCTCTCACCCTAAACCTATGCCCTCTAGTTCTGGACTCTCCGATCCCAGAGAAGACATTGCCTATTTACCCTATCCATGCCCCTCATAATTTTGTAAACCTCTATAAGGTCACCCCTTAGCCTCCGATGCTCCAGGGAAAACAGCCCCAGCCTATTCAGCCTCTCCCTATAGCTCAAATCCTCCAACCCTGGCAACATCCTTGTAAATCTTTTCTGAACTCTTTCAAGTTTCACAACTTCTTTCTGTTAGGAAATAGACCAGAACTGCATGCCCCTCATGATTATATAAACCTCAATAACATCAATCCTCAGCCTCAAAAACTCCAGACCTATTCAGCCTCTCCCTATAACTCAAACCCTTGTAAATCTTTTCTGAGGCCTCTGAAATTTGACAACATCCTTCCTATAGCAGAATCAAATGCAGTATTCCAAAGGTTGCCTAACCAATGTCCTGTACAGCCGCAACATGACCTCCTAACTCCTGTACTCAGTACTCTGACCGATAAAGGAAAGCATACCAAACACCTTCTTCACTATCCAAATGGCTAGTTCTCCTTGTATTCCATGAGATCTAACCTTGCTTCTCAGTCTCCCAAAGGGAACCTTGTCGAACACCTTACTGAAGTCCATATAGATCACATATACCGCTCTGCCTCATCAATCCTCTTTGTTACTTCCTCAAAAAACTCAATCAAGTTTGTGAGACATGATTTCCCACGCACAGAGCCATGTTGACTATCCTTAATCAGTCCTTGCCTTTCCAAATACATGTACATCCTGTCCCTCAGGATTCCCTCCAACAACTTGCCCACCACCGAGGTCAGGCTCACCAGTCTATAGTTCCCTGGCTTGTCTTTACCACCCTTCTTAAACAGTGGCATCACATTTGCCAACCTCCAGTCTTTCTGCACCTCACCTGTGACTATCGATGATACAAATATCTCAGCAAGAGGCCTAGCAATCATTTCTCTAGCTTCCCACAGAGTTCTCGGGTACACCTGATCAGGTCCTGGGGATTTATCCACCTTTAACCGTTTCAAGATATCCAGCACTTCCTCCTCTGTAATATGGACATTTTGCAAGATACTGATGCAAAATACTCATTTAATATCTCCCCCATTTTCTGCGGCTCCACACAAAGGCCGCCGTCAGTATCAGAGAGGATCTGAGCTCCAGGGATGGAACTAGTCCATGGAACTGGCACCAGTACAGTCCAAGGTTTGATCTCCATCTGAACTCACCTGACGTTAGCTCAGCAAGGTCCAAAGACTGATAACAGGTCATCATCTGAATTGCCTGGATGTCAGATGAAGAGAGTCAGGTTTGGCCTTGATATTGATCGAGCATTCAGTTAGCCTGCCAATGGTTATGCAATCGAACAAGGTGGCAGTGAGCGGCTGTTGACTTGACACCTAACCCCAGCCTCGATCAGAAGACTTGAGAAAAATAAACCTAATAAAAATAAAAGTAGTTAAAGAACTGATGATGCCCAGTCATTAAAAAGGCTCTGATTCCACACTGTTAAAGCTGTTTATCAAACGTAATATGGCCATCACCAACTAATTCTACATTTTAATTTATTTCATAGGGATTTAGACCATGCAGACAGGCAATATTTGAGAGAAAGTTGTGTATATTTATTCCAACTACTTCCATTTCGTGCTGCTCCTGGCTTTCTCATGCCCACTTGGCAGAACCTGAGAGTTGAACCTGGCTCTGTCCTATATGCAGATCAGTTATAAATATCTATCTGTGCAGGTTCAATCCTCCATACTCCAGCATAGAGGGCCACCACTGAAGGGTTGATATAGTTCTGTTCCACTGGACAGTTTAGTTCTGCTGATCCTGCCTTAATACTTAAATCAGGTGTTCAGTTGGGAACTAGAGTATGGTATTGTTGTGCAAGATGTAAGGGATAAATTTGTAAGGGTCTTCCTCAGGAGTTGTCCATTATTCCTGATTCATTTTTGGAGTCTGAAAGGCTTTTTCACCTTTTAATGAGACAGACGGCTGACTCCAAAATTCTCTAGAGTCATCTTATTTAAACAGCCAGCATTTGTTTTTCCTTTCTGATGCCCTTATTGTTATTCTTGCAGTGCCCAGTGCTCCACCTCGTAAAGTGGAGGTCGCAGCATTAAACTCCACTGCTTTGAAGGTAATGTGGCGCTCGCCTGTCCCAAGTAAACAGCACGGCCAGATCCGAGGCTATCAGGTGCACTATGTGGAAGTGGTGGATGGAGAGGCCAGGGGACAGCCGCTGATAAAGGACGTCATGCTTGCCGATGCACAGGTTAGGAAGCAAGATGAGAATGCAATGATTGTTGGTACAGCCGTCCCAGTAACAATTGTGGGTTGATGGTAGCAGTTGCTAATAAGCCACAACTGATTGAAACATTCGCCATGTATGTAATACAGGAAGGAAATGTCCACTGTGTATGTGAAAGTCTTACTGTGACATCACATGAGATGCTACCTGAAAACAATGGCAAAATAAGACAGACGAGACATTTAGCTACTGAGCCAGTTGTTACGTTTGGGAATAGACTGCCTAAAATTTAATGGAAACAGATTCTGTGACTAAATACTAAAAAAAAGTGCAAGGCGGTGGAGAAAGAGTTTGGGTCGAATGGGGGTTAGCTCTTTCACAAGACATACTTTGATAACTGAATGCCTCCAATGCTGTACATTTCTGTTGGGGTGGTGTTGGTGCTTCTAGAGGTGAGGGATGCCCATGCTAGTGATTTGTGGTATCAGGCAAATCAGAGTGCCACCGACAAGCATCTGCAGGATAGAATACACTGTGAAGTAGAATAGATGGCCCAAACTCACCTTAAAGCAGACATTCCATTTACACTTCCATTATCAAGTTAAATAGCAGGGTATGATTGATCTCAGTGAGTTCATTGCTGCTCCAGAATATTTGTAGTGAGCTTCTGGATGTCATTTGTCTTTGTCCGAGTCTCACTTAGATATGACACAGACCTCCAATTTTGATAAACAGAGACCACCTTCCCCACCACTGACCACTTAGCCTAGAGGCAATGATCCAGTGCATTCTAGCCTTGAGAAGGTAAGGGACAGCCAATTCTGTTTCCTGGTGTTTATGCACATGTCAAGTGATCATTATCTCGATGGTCTCGGAATCAAAGGAGTTACACAGTTAAGACCCACTCTCGAGCTGGAGTCTGTAATCCATGGCGTGTATTGTCAGGGATTTGGTCATTCAAGCCAGATCCTCAATGCCTGTTTTGATAGATTATATGATCCCGTGGCACCATTTAAAGAACAGTGAGCTTTCATCGTGCTCAACTCTTCCCTCAACCTAGACAACTGGAGTAATTGGTCATTTGTTTTTGTGGACTTTTGAGGGATCATTCTGTCTGTAAACTGGCTGGTGGATTGTGCTATAAAACTGCATGAATAAAGTAACTGATTGCATGTGAAATCCTTTAAGATGTTTCTGAGAGACCTGGTTAGGTGCATAATAACTCGAAGCCTGTCTTTCGTCAATCCAAGTAATGCTGACTTCTTTGACAGGGCATTACCTTGAACCCAGAGGGTGGTGTTAGATGATACAGAAGCTCACACATTCTGTTCAATAATAGACCTGTAAAAATGTGCAAACCCCAGTAAAGTTATTTGATCGCATTGTCCATCGTGATATCAATGAACACCAAAAAGAAGATTCCCTCTGACAGAAGACACGGGCAGATGGTGAGGTACATCAGTACAAAAATCTGAAGGTATCAGTACAGGTTGAGAAATTGATTAAAAAGGAATGTGGGATCCTGAGCTTTATAAATATATGCGTAAATGTTTAGAGATTATGATGAACTTTCACGAAATCTGGTTTGGCCTCAAGTGAAGTATTGTCTCCAGTCCTGCTCTTTGAGCTTTGAGAAAGATGTGAGAGGGTGCAGAAAAGACATATAAGCACGCTCAAAGGAGCGAGGAACTTAACTTCCGTGGAAAGATTAGGGAAGCTCGCATCCTTATCCTTTTAGAGAAGATATGACTAAGAGAAGATTGATGTGTTTGAACTCGTGAGAAGTCTGGTCAGAACAAATGGGGAGAAACGGTTTCCATTGATGGAAATGTCAGGAGTCAGGTTTAAGGACTGGTGAAAGAATCAGTGGGGACATAAGGAAAGAGTTTTAACAAAGCAAATGGTTAGGATGTGAAATCTGCTGCCTGAGGACATGGTTTGGCAGATGTTATACACCAGACCCAACCCCCTAAAGTATATTATGTAGATAGCCTGGACCCTAATTTTTATACTTTTTAAAAATGTAAGTGTAACACACTGTCTTCCAGATATGATTTGATTGGTCTGTCAATAACCTTTAATCAAAACACTTTATTCTTACAACACATTTAAAATATTACAGAAAGGAGAATTAGCATAACAATTATTTTGAAATACTCAACAAGATAATGTATTATTTAACTACTAATCATCCAATGTAGGTAGCATCCTGTTTACACACCCTTGGCAAAGACCAGCAACACAGTTGTGGCTCTCACATGGTGTCTCTCTCCAGTTCAGCAGAAAGAAAACTGAAAGAGCCAGTCTGCTCTTTTGATTTATTGAGAGGAAGCCTCGCTGTCTAATACTTCACTCTCACAGCAGAGAACTCAAGCCCTTATCTCCAGCAACCAGCAAAACCTACCAACTAACTGAAAGCCAAACTAAAATCCTTTAATGGTTCTGTGTGAGCCTGACCTTGCCCACTCATGATCCTTTTGTCTTATGTTAAAGAAAAATCACCCAGGGTGAATGCAAAGCTGTTTATTAACTACCTGTTGAAGGAGACATTTCAGCACAACAGTGACAAAACAATGCAAGACAATCAGTCAGAACACATCTCTTAAATGCACAGTATCACCACACAGATTTACTCAAAGCTTTCAAGTAGGATTACATAAGCACCTGAGAGAAGATATTCACAAGGCTGTGGGGAAAGGTTGTGGGAGGGGACTTTTTTTTAAGATTCTCCCATGAGATGTAGGTGTCACTGACTGGGCCAGTATTTATTGCCCGTTCCTAGTTGCCCTTGAGAAGGTGGTGGTGAGCTGCAGTCTTGAACCACTGCAATCCATGCATTGTAGGTTGAATGACAATGTCATTAGGGAGTGAATTCCAGGATTTTGACCCAGTGATGCAGAAGGAACAACAGTAGATTTCCAAGTAAGGACGGTGAGTGGCTTGGAGGGGAACTTGCAGGTGTTCCCAGGTATCTGCTGCCCTTGTTCTTCTAGATGAAAGTGGTCATGGGTTTGAAAGGTGCTGCCTCGGGATCTTTGATGAATTTTTGCAGTGCATCTTGTAGATGGCACACACTGCTGCTACTGAGCACCGATGGTAGAGGGAGTGGCTGTTTCTGGATGTGGTGCCAATCAAGGGGCTACTTTGTCCTGGATGATGTAAAACTTCTTGAGTGTTGTTGGAGCTGCCCACATACAGGCAAGGGGGGTGTATTACCTCATAATCCTGACTTGTGCTTTGTAAATAGTGCTCAGGCTTTGGGGAGTCAGGAGGTGAGTTACTCGCTGCAGTATCCCTAGCCTCTGACCTGCTCTTGTAGCCACTGTGTTTATGTGGTGAGTCCAGTTGAGGCTCTGGTCAGTGGTACAACCTCCGCCTCCCCCTCCCCCGGATAGTGGGCTATTCAATGACAGTAACACCATTGAATGTCAAGGGGCTTAGATTGTATCTTGGAGGTACCATGATGGACTGAGTTGGTCACAACACAATGGAACCTTTCTCTGACTATATGAAATTGGAGTCAACTTTCTGTATTGATTGAATGAAGTGACTTTTAAATTTTTTGCTGTTTTACTGATTTTCTTTAAACGTCATGCATAGCATAGCAGTATGGTCAATTCCTGATAAACAACTATTTGATTTAACTTAAAACTCAAATGGGCCAAAATCCTTCCAATTCGCTCTTAGTATGAAGAAACCCAAAGGACCTAATGCCTTCCTATTTGCTTCCATTGTGAGGAGCATCAATGAACTAATCTATTTCTCATTCATTCCTATCATGTAGAATAAAATGGATTAAACCTCTCTCCATTTGCTCCCATCAAATGGGATTCAAATGGACTGAAACTTGTTTGTTCCATTTGTACAGAATTAACCCCTTTCCAGTTACCCTGTTCTGTAAAGTTCCTCAGTATTTTAGTCCAGAGTCTTTCTCCATGCATACAGTTAAATGGTAACCTCTAATCAATCGATTGAATCTCCAACTACGAGACACAATCTAATCACTTGTGTGTAATGCTGTTAGTGTGCACTGTCTTTTCTTGTTTGGGTTAGATTTAATCACTAAATGAATGATTAAATAGTCTGCTCTGCAGCATTTGCAAATTGTTTATTTCGAGCTCTGGCCTTTCAAAGATCTGATGTGTGGGATAAGGCCTTTTAGCAAAGTAAATCTGCATTTGCCAGATATGCAATTTCTACCAAATACAGTTATTTGTTTTGATTAAACCTGAAACATGAATTCCTGGAATGACATTCTGTGCAACGGGGGCAGATCCTTGGGCCTGATTGGTCTATTCTGGTATTTACATCTTACCAGAATCTCCTTCCATGTTAGTGACATCTTCCAATCATCCTCACCCCTGCAATCCATCTCCCACCTCTGCAACTCCAATCCCAGCTTCCCACTGCCACCTTCTCATCCCACCTACACCTTGTTCCTCCTTACAACCTGAACTAGCCCTGTTAGCTTCTCCTTTATATTTATGTGTCAAGTCTTCCATTAAATATGTGAATATGCTAACCTCTTTGGTCACTTCCTGGAGCAGCATTGAAAAATCTTCATCCTCATCCTTTTCTGCATAAGCAAGTTGCTCCCAGACCTGATGGACGATCTGTTATCTTCTATATATTTTTCTATTCCTTCAAACCCCTTCATTGTCTTAAAGATCACATTTAGGTTCATATTTAATCTTTAGATTTCCAGAGAAATTAATTCCAATTTAATTACTGTCAATTATTTGCATCCTCTCAGTTCATGGTAACCTCCTTGTAAACAATTTATTACGGTACGGATATGTCATTTTTAAGAATTCACATTTCTGGCCGAGTGAGAAGGAGAGAAAGACGAGCTCATTTGGGTGATGAGGTCAGCGGTTTCTACGTGATGTTCTAGCCAATGAAAATCAGACAAGCCTCAAAGTCCCCTGCACCAAAAATCCCATATTGGGTTGACAAGTTCATGATCTAGAATAACCTATAGAACTTTAGATCTCGTGATGAGACATGTCAAACTCATTGCATTGATCATGTTACCTCACCCATGTTGCCAGGGGGCACCACCTCACCCACACTCAGCAGCCCTCCAACACACTCTGTATGAGTCAAATCATAGAATATAAATCTCTCAACTGGCTTTCATCCATAACCTGTGTTAGGTTGGACACGGCTGACACGAGAAAGGAGGGTGCTACATTTGTCCTCAGCAGAAGTGACTAAGGAGAGGTGGAATCAAAGAATCAAGTCCACATCAATGTTCCCTGCCATTTTTTGAGTATACACGAGTGATTTATTTAAGCGTGAGGCCTTTTTAAGACGTTCTGCTCAGTTGCACACACTGCAGTTTATAGGAACGACTTTCACAAAGGTTTTCATGTTGCTGCATGCACACGCAGCTTACAGGAGACATTACACATCATCACTATCCACAGTTGTTTTCTGGGAATCTATATGCATGTCAACATGTTGTTGCACGAGTTTCTGAATGAAAGTGTATGTATCCGCATCAACATGCGAGAGTGTTTGCTGTGGATTCGAGTGGGGCATCCAAGACAATGCATTTATCTCTGTGCATATGTATCTGAATGTGTGTATGTCTACATGTTTGAGTGCATGCATGTGAATCTGAGTCTGTGTGTGCATCTGTGTGTTTACATGCACAACTAGTGCATGTGTATGCATGCAAGTATATTTGAGAGTGTATGTGTGCATGCATATTTGTTACATATATATACCAACCTGTCTATGCTTATGCAAATACATTTCTGAATGTATGTTTGCTTATCTAGTGTGTGTGAATTGTACATGTATATCTTGACAGTGTGTGTATATATATATATAATATATATATATACATACACACATATACATGTGTCTATATAATAGAGAGAGATTAAATAAACTGAGGATAAATTGGCAAGCAATATCAAAGCAGACAGCAACCACTTTTTTGAATACATAAAAAGGAAGAGAAGAGGCCAAGGTGAATTTAGAGATTGAAACTGGGGAAATAACAACGGTGAGCCAGGAAATGGCAGAGGGATTGAATAAATTCTTTGGATCTGCCTTCACAAAGCTGCTAATAGCATTCTTAAAATAGTAAAGAATCAAGGTGGGAGGGGATAAAGAGGAGAGAAAATAAATACAACAACAATCACTGGAGGAAAAAGTGCTAAGGAAACAAATGAGCCTGATTGGATGCATCTTAGAATATTAAAAGAAGTAGTTACAACCAATGGCACTGGAGATAATCTTCCAAAAATCCTTATATTCTGGAAAAGTCTCAGAAGTTTGGGAAACTGCCGATCCACACCAGAAAAGAACTGAAGAACTAGGAGCTGGAGTAGGCCATTTGGCCCTTTGAGCCTGCTCCTCCATTCAATAAGATCATGGCTGATCTTTTCGTGGCCTCAGCTCCTCTTACCTGCCCTCTCACGGTAACCGTTAATTCCTTAATTGTTCAAAAAAAATCTATCTTAGCTTTAAAAACATTTCCTGAAGTAGCATCGACTACTTCACTTGGCAGGGAATTCCATAGACTCATAACCCTCTGGGTGAAGACGTTCCTTTACAATTCAATCTGAAATCTGCCCTAATTTTGAGGCTATCCTAGTTTCCCCCGCCAATGGAAACATCTTCTCTAGGTCTATCTTCATAACTTTACATATTTCTATATGATTTCCCCTCATTCTTCTAAATTCCAATCAATATAATCCCAGTCTAAACAGTCTGTCCTCATAATCCAACCCCCTCAACTGCAGAATCAACCTAGTGGTATCTCTGCGTCCCCTCTAGGGCCAGTACATCGGTTCTCAAGTAAGGAGACCAAAACTGCATGCAGTACTGCAGGTGTAGCTTCACAAGCAGCCTGTACAGCTGCAATTTAGCCTCCCTGCTTTTAAACTCATCTCATTAGCAATGAAGGACAAAAAAAATTCCATTTGCTTTCCTAATTACCTGTTGTACTTGCAGACCAACCTTCTGTAATTCATGCAGAAGGACACCCAGGTCCCTCTGCACAGCAGTGAGCTGTAACCTTTTACCATTCGAGTAATAGTCATTTTTAAAGTAGGTCTTACCAAAATGGATGACTTCACATTTATTAACATTGTATTCCATCTGCCAGACCTTTGCCCATTCACTTAAAGTATCTATATTCCTCTGCAAAGTTTGACAGTCCCCTGCACACTTTGCTCTACCACTCATCTACAAACGTTGACACACAACATGTGGTCCCCAAATCATCTAATTAAATCGTGAATAGCTGCGGTCTCAATACTGATCCCTGAGGCACACCACTGGTTACTGATTGCCAACTAGAATAGCACTCATTTATCCCCACTGTTTGCTTCCTGTTAGTCAATCAATCCTCTATCCATTAATACATCACCCATAACACCATGCATCCTTATCTTATGCAGCACCTTGTCGAAAGCCTTTTGGAAGTCTAGGTACACCACATCTACTGGGTCCCCATTGTCCACTGTGGTCATAATTCCTTCATAGAATTCCAAAAGATTAGTGAAGCATGACTTGCCTTTCATGAACCCATGTTACATCTGCCCAACGGGATAATTTCTATTTCAATGCATGGCTATTCCTTTCTTGATAATAGACTCAAAGGTCTTCCCCACTACATATGTTAAGCTAACTGGTTTGTAATTCCCATCTAATGCTGTTATTAAAAAAGTGGAGGGGAAAAAAGCTAAGTCTAGGCCAGTCAGCTTTTGGGAATTTGTTACAGTCCATTACAAAGGATATAATAGCAGAGCATGTACAAATAGAGTCATAGAGTCCTACAGCACTGAGAAAAATGTTGCCCCTCAGGTTCCCTTTTATTCTTTACCCTCTAACCTTAAAATTATGCCCTCTAGTCCCCGATTCCCCAACCCTGGGAAAAAGACTGAGTGCATTCATTCTATCTATGCCTCTCATGATCTTATACACATCTATAAGACCTCCTCTATGCTCTAAAGAAAAAGGTCCTAGCTTGTCCAACCTCTCCCTATAACTCAGACTTTTCAGACCTGGTAACATTCTTGTAAATTTCTTCGACACACTTTTTAGTTTAGTAACATCCTTCCTATAGCAAGGTGACCAGAACTGAACACAATAGTCCATGTGCGGCCTCACCAACGTCCTGTACAACTGCAACATAACTTTGCAACTTCTATAACTCAGTGCCCTGACTGATGAAGGCCAGTGTGCCAAAAGCCTTGTTCACTGCCCTGTCTACTTGTGACTCCAGTCTCAGGGAATCGTGCACCTGAAATCCAAGGTCCCTCTGTTCACGATATTCCTTAAGGCCCTGCCATTCACCATGAAAATCCTATCTGGATTTGACTTTCCAAAATGCAAGACCTCACACTTATCTATGTTAAACTCTATTTGCCATTCCACAGCCCACTTCCCCAGAGCTCAAGGTCCTGCTGCAATTTCTGACAACCTTCCTTACTGTCCACAATACCTCCTATTTTAGTGTCAGAGAGACCTACAGCACAGATATAGGTCCTTTGGTCCAAACTGATCCTTGCCAACCAAAATGTCCATCCACACTAACCCAATTTCCCTGCATTTGGCCCTTATTCTTCTAACCCTTTCCCATCCATGCATTTTATCTCAACCACTTTCGCTGGCAGCTCATTCCATATGCATACCATCCTCTGTGTAAAACAAGTTGCTCCTCAGGTTCCTTTTCATTCTTTCCCCAATAACCTTAAACTGATACCCTCGAGTCCTCAATTCCTCAACCCTGGGAAAAAGACTGAGTGCATTAATCCTATCCATGCCTCTCATGATCTTATAACTTCGATAAAATTCTCCCTCAGTCCCCTATGCTGTAAAGAAAAAAGTCCTAGCTTGTCTAACCTCTCCCCATAACTCAGACAACTGAGTCCAGGCAGCATCCTTGTGTCATCTATAAATTTACTAATCAAGCCTTGTACCTTCTTATCCAAATCATTTATATAGATAACAAACAGCATAGGGCCCTGCACCAACCCCTGAGGTACACCACTAGTCACAGGCCTCCAGTTCGACAAACATCCTTCCACTATTACCCTCTGCTTTCTACCATCAAGCCAATTGTGTATCCAATTTGTTAACTCCCCCTGGATTCCTTCCCCCCGGAACCTTCCAGAGTAGCCTACAATATGGAACCTTATCAAAGGCCTTACTGAAATCCATTTAGACTACATTTATCACCCTGCCCTCGTCAACCTTTCTGGTCACTTCATCAAAGAACTCTAACAGATTTGTGAGGCATGATCTCCCACGGACAAAGCCATGCTGACTATTCCTAATCAAACCCTGTTTTTCCAAATGCATGTATATTTTATCCCTCAGCATCTTCTCAAGTATGTAACCTACTACAGATGTTAAGCTTACTGGATTATAGTTCCCAGGTTTTTCTTGAATAAGGCCACTACTTTCGCTCCTCTCCAGTCTTCTAGGATCCCACCCATAGCTAATGATGGAAAACTACCAGCCAGGGCCTTGCAATTTCTTCTCTAGCCTCAAGCCTCTAGCCTTGAATATATCTGGTCTGGACCAGGAGATTTATCCACCTTCATTCATTTGAATAGTCCAACACCTCCTCTACTGTCCCCAAGATATTGCCACTAACTTCCTTAAGTTCCCAATCCATAGTATAATCAAAATATAATCAAACAGAGCCAGCCTGCTTTCATGAGGTGAATTCTATCTCGGGCAAATTTATTAGAATTTTTAAGAGGAGGAATTAATCAGATTAGATAAAGGGGAATTAATGGATTTGATATACTTGGATTTCCAGATTTTATTGCTTTGATAAGGAATCACACATTAGGCTACTTAATAAGATAAGAGCCCATAGTGCTGGAGGTTGGATATTAGCATGGATAGAGGATTGGCTAACTAACAGAAAACAGAGAGGACATGGCATCTTGTAAATAGTGGTGAGTTATAGGTAGCAGTGCTAGGGTCCTAGTTACTTGTATATTAATGACCTAAATGAAGTGAATACTATTGCTGACTTTGTGAATGACATATAATAGCTGGGAACGCCAGTGGTGAGCTTGGCACAGAGTCTGGAGATGGATATAGACAGATTAAGCTTTTGAGCAAAAATTTACAGATGGAATATAAAGTGGGAAAATTTAAGGTTGTGTACTTTAACAGAAAGAATAGAGGAGCTGAAAATTACTTAAATAGAGGAAGCCTACATAAAGCTGCAACACAGTAGCATTCGGGAGCCTTGTACATAAATCACAAAAAGTTGGTACACAAGTTCAGCAGGTAATCGGGGAAGGCAAATGGAATATTGCCTTTGTTTTAGTGGGTATGGATCAAAAAAGAGGGAAGTCTTGCTAAAACTGTATGACAGGGTAGACATAGAGAGGTTGTTTCCTACTGTGGAAGAATCTAGGATCAGAGTACAGTCAGAATAAGAGGTCATCCAATTAGGACAGGTTTGAGGAAGAATATCATCTCTGAGAGTCATGAATCCATGGAATTCTTTCCTGTCAAGGGCTGAGACAGACAGATGTTTGATCTGTGAGAGAATCAAGGGTTATGGGGAAAAGACTGCAAAGTGAAGTCGAGGATAATAGATCAGCATAATTTCATCAAATTGGCAGAATATATTGGACAAACTAAATGGCCAACTTCTGCTTCTACATTGTATGGAATGTTTATATCTTGAGACTGTGTGTGTGTGCGTGCATGTGTGTGTGTGCGTGTGTGCATGTGTGTGTGTGCTCAAACATGCCAGATAAGGAATTACTCTGAATTTTGTAATCTTGTCCAATATTCCCCCACTGCCTCCCTCTGTACACACACTGTCTCTCTCACACCACACACACACACTCTCTCTCTCTCTTTCTCTCTCCCTCTCTTTGCACTGAAGTTGAACTTGTCTTGACCATAGAACAAAACGTGGGATAGCAGATTGGCTGTCTGCTTTACCTACCTCCCAAAGTTCTCTTGAAAGGGGATTGGACAGGGTGGAAATCAAGCGGAAGATTGTCTGTTCCTCATTTGACATTGATGCCAAAAACTGTCAAAGTCCCTGAAGAAGGGAGGTCTTAATCTGGTCTGTCTCTGCCAGATGCCACGTTCTGATCCAACACAGTGGTGACATGCTGGTCCAATAATGACAGATGGGCTTGAATCAGCTCAACTCTGAGTGTTTTGGTGGCCAAACCAAACCCGGATCCAAGCAGCCCACCTCTAATTAGGAGCGGCACGGTGGCTCAGTGGTTAGCATTGCTGCCTCACAGCTCCAGTGTCCCAGGTCCGATTCCAGCCTTGGGCGACTGTGTGGAGTTTGCACACTCTCCCAGTGTCTGCGTGGGTTTCCTCCCACAGTCCAAAGATGTGCAGGTCAGGTGAATTGGCCATGCTAAATTGCCCTTAGTGCTAGGTGCATTAGTCATAGGGAAATGGGTCTGCGTGGGTTACTCTTCGGAGGGTCGGTGTGGACTGGTTGGGCCAAAAGGCCTGTTTCTGCACTGTAGGTAAACTAACCTAATTGATGCCCAAAGGTGGGCAGATTGCCCACCTCTACCAAGCAGACACTTTAAATATGACAATGAGGTTGCAATTTCCCCACATGACCACCAATCCTGGCACGTGGCTCTTGGTCAGTTCTCCACCACCACCAGATCCTCAACTATGGAATGCCTTCTGCCGCATCCTGATCCAGCCCCCCACTAACTTCAAGCCCTACTCCACCACCAGTTCGCCTCAGGTATCTCAACTATTCCCAGTTCTCAGCTCACTTCAGGGGAGAGAGAGCTAAACATTCTTTTGATTGAGAATATTGGGATTTGACTTCCTTTCATGATCTCTGTTTTCTCATGTGGATTTTGAAAGGCTCAGTGTTCTTTGAATTTGTTCCAAGCAAAACCACCTCGAACCTCTTCCCTCATCTTCAATTCTTTTTTTTGTCTCTTTCTTCTTGCCTTCCTCCTGTTACTCAGTGGGAGACTGACGACACTGCAGAATATGTGAGTAAAATGCCTGATTCGCTGTGTTTTCTTGGGTTCTCCTGATCCTGTGGAATGTCCTCTCCTTGATGTTCAGAAATGCTACAAATCGTTCTTTTCTGGATTTGTGTAACGTAGTTGCCATGTTTTGTTGTAATTTATGCTTTTTGTTTTAAGCACTTAATTGCGAAGTTTCCAAACTTTAGAACCTCCAGCCAAATAATTCCCTTTTCTTTCATCTGCCAATGACACTCTATAATCCACACACTACAAAAGATGAATCCCCGAACGACGCAATCCTGGTACCACACCTTTAACTGGTGCTGTGCCCTGTGACCTGAGAGTATCTCGGGGTCAAGGGTTAGCCTCAGATTGCCAGTCAGAGCTGGCAACTGAAACATGAAATGATTTCAGCAGAATCTGTCTCTGTGATGGGATAAGTCCTATTACAGTCTTGATTTCTGGTCTGGCATCTGTACAAAAGGATTCTGCTCTGAGTTTTTGGTTTGCATGTCTTATGGCTCTTGGTTTGTGTGTTTTTGATTTGCACATGAAGCTGTTTAAAGTATTTGAACTTCGCCCATTTAGATTCTCACTCACACCCATGTGTTTCTATCACTAGGAGATGGTCATCTCTGGACTGCAGCCAGAAACAACGTATTCCATCACCGTGGCAGCCTACACAACAAAGGGTGATGGTGTGCGCAGCAAGCCGAAACTCGTAGTCACCAAAGGTTCAGGTCAGTCGCCAGCCAGTCTCGAACTTGTGTAGTTGAAGCAATAGAGGAAAGTGCTGTTTAGTTGCTCCTCTGTTAATTGTAGTGTTTTCCAGTGCTTTTCCCTTGCTCACTATGAATAAGCCATGAATCTCACTTACTAGCGTCAGCAGAGTACGTCCTTCTCACAATGAAGGTGATTTTGGCCTCACCAGTTACCTGTCTAAGAGGGGTTATTGGGCAACGTCGAAGAATAGAAACCAATTTTACTGTCCTTACCTTGAAGGCTTCGATGTCGATTACATTTTCCTAACAACATCCCAAGCGACAGCTGCATTTGAACTTGGCTTCACACGCTGCATGGTTCAGCCACTCATTGCCTTGAGCAATGAATGTGTCACACTCAGGAACTTACATTGCAAATCTTTTAGCAAACAAACATCTCTCCACTTGTTTTAACATTGTTCTTAGGAGTATTGATAAATGCCTGAGAGGAAAGTTGAAATCAAGGTGTTGAGTACAAGAGCAGTTGGGTGGATATTAGTGAAGGTCTTAAATTAGGGCAGTGGGAGAAAGCAATGCTCCTGAGGTGTTGACTCCAGGAGAGAGAGATGGACAGAGTCACAAGACATAGATAAGTGAATATCTGAAGTTTAGCCTACTTTGAATTGATTTCTGTACTTGTTTATGGGACTGTTGCTATGAAGGAAATGTCTTATTACAGTTTCATGGCAAGGAATGATTTCCTTGTCACTGTTTCTCGAGTGGGACGATAATCTTGTTGTTTTTGAAGTAGGCGCGTGTTAATATTTAATATTTCTTGAGGATATATGTTGCCAAGTGAGGAGGTGGGATTTTGTTACTACTCTGTTTCTAGATTCAGGTGAGGAGTCATAGAGTCATAGAGATGTACAGCACAGAAGCAGGCCTGTTGGTCCAACTTGTCCATGCCAACCAGTTATCCTAACCTAATCCAGTCCCATTTGCCAGCATTTGGTCCATATCCCTCTAAACCCTTCCTATTCATGTACCCATCCAGATGCCTTTTAAATGTTTATTATTGTGCCACCCTCCACCACTTCCTCTGGCAGCTCATTCCTTACACGCACCACCCTCTGCGTGAAAAAGTTGCCCTTTAGCTCCCTTTTAAATCATTCTCCTCTCACCTTAAACCTATGCCTTCTAGTTTTGGACTCCCCCACCCTGGGAAAATGACCTTGGCTACTCATCACACTCTATGCCCCTCCTGATTTTATAAATCTCTCACACTCCAGGGAAAACAGCCCCAGCCTATTCAGCCTCTCCCTATAGCTCAAACCTGACAACAACCTTGCATATCTTTTCTGAACCCTTTTAAGTTGAACAACATCGTTCCTATTCCTGGAAGAAGAGCTACAACCTTCTTATTAATATTGTGTCTGTGTGTGTTCCTTTGCATGCCTGTGTGCACGTCTGTTAATGTCTCTGTGTGAGTGTGTGTGTGTATCTGAGGTGTTTAGTGAGAGGGGAGGCTTACAATCTGCCTGCTGCCAATGAAGTTAGCACAGGACTGACAGCTGGGCTGCTGTTGCATATGTGCAGGAGACAAGCAAGCAATGAATCCTCATGTTTTATAGAGCTGTAAAAGAGGAATGTTTGCATCACAGCCTGCAAATATTCCACAGAGACCATCTGTCCTGTTTCCTGGAGAGTAGAATACTCTCCTTGGTGCAGGAATGGAGAGCAGGCACAATGTGCGGACTTGATCCTTTGAACTTGAGCTTTGTTATGTATTAATTAAAGGAACAATACCCTAGGAATTATCGTCGATCAGAATAATGGATACCTACAGCATTCATAGGACGTTCATCTAGCAGTTATTTTAATGGAAGTTCAGATTAATGCCTGCATTAACATAGCAGACAGAGGAATGTCATACCAATATGTTAAGCAGTCATCAAGTGGTGCTGTTATCAGAAACGTCTTGCTGACGGAGTTTATCCCGCTTGCTGTGAGAACTGTGTTAGTTACTAACTGGCGTGGAGCCAAGTAACTGGATCACTTCAAACCATCAGCTCTCCAGTAAGTGTGAGAAATGTTCTCTTGCTGAGCATTTGCTCATGTTTTCATCCAGAACCAACTTGCCTTCCCTTACCATCACCTGGTGTTGTGTGTAATGGTGGGATCCCAGGTCAGCGGGTGCATTGAACAGGTGAAGTTGTCACTTTTTCTGTCCACTGCAGCCTGATTTAAATTTTCTTTAAAAATGCATTTTCTGCAGGGTTTGACAAATTCACGCATGTTGATGTCAGTCCTTTGAGAAGGTCTCTCAATAGTCACAGAGAAGGACAAAGCAGTGAGTGAGATTGAGCAGGTCCAATGTTGGAGCAAAGTTTGGAAATCTGACAAAATATTGACTGGACAATTGTTATAATTGTCATTATAGCATACAGTCTGCTTTAAACTGGGCTTACACTCTCCGACTCCATTTTGTATTGCGGGCAGTACCAATGTGTGACATTACTGTAATGGTTCCCTTTCTCTACCACCACAGCATTTCTAGCATCAAATTGGATAGAATGTAAGAGTTATTCAGCGCATCATCTCTGTGCTGGAATTTATAATGTATTTGAGCCCTCCTGCCTAGCCCCATCCTATTCCAGCTGCTCCACAAGAAAAGTTGATGAGACTGGGAAGAATGAGAAAGAAGATGGACCATCAGTACCTTACCCAGGGATCATGTGAAACACTGTTGGGAGTTGCTTTTGCCTGGAAAACAGCTGAGAGCAGACCAAGGAAAGGAAAATCAAGAAGGTGGCTGGACGTAACAGAATGAGCAGATGGAACATGAGGGGACAGGCATGGTTTCATAACCACCAAGGGAAGGAAACAGGAGGCTGTGGTGTTACTATGTGAACATTTTGATTTTGATTTGGTTTATTATTGTCACATGTACCTGAGTACAGTGAAAAGCTTTGTTTTGCCTGCAGCATAGCAGATCATGACATATGAGACACAAAAATTAAACAGAGGAAGAAATACAGAGTTAAGGCTGCAGAGGTGTACAAAAGGCAAGATCAATGCTATACCTGAATTTTGAGGGGTCCATTTGGTAGGGAAGAAGCTGCTCCTGAACCTGTTGGTGTTTGTATTTAAGTTTTTGTATCTTCTGCTTGACGGAAGAGGTTGAAAGAGGTTGTTTCAGTGGAGGTCCAAAGGAAGTTCCACACCTCACATAAAATGGCTGAGAGAGAAATTGAGAGAATGCATTCATTAAGCATTCTTTGGATCACATGACCAACTGTACTTTTAATGTACAGAAACAGAGCTGTTAAAAGTATACACCCCACCATCTCCTCCGCACCAGCCACAATATACTGGGACACTGGCAAAGTCATAGATGTGAATTTAAAGCAACTTGAACATTGAAGTGTTGTGACCTGACATGAAAGCAACATAGATTCTGTTCCCTGGTTACTGATGGCAGTTCCACATTTTAGCTGGATGTTTGTATTTTGATTTGAGCAAGATACAAGCGGTGTTGTGTGTGGGAAATAAAGAAAATACCATATGGAAACCTAAGGGAGAAGACTGTTTATGATGCTAAATGCTGTGAAGTTACACTGTAGGTAGGTTACTGTCAATAAAAGGCCTAAATTCAAATATAATATATATTCTTGCATTTGTGAGCATTTCCTATGAACATTTTTTGTTATAAATTTCGGTGACAGCATGTATAATAGAAACTGTCAATGTTTAACTTGTGCACTGTAATTATATCCCTAATCCACTCACCGTGGTAATAGTGCATGCCACAACTGGCAGGAGTGTGTAATTACAGCACGATTAGGTGACTTCAGCACTTCTGGTTATTAATACTGACAGGAATTTATAAAGCAAAGACAAAACTTAGGACAGCAGGTATGACTTTCAATTGGACAATAATTAAATTCTCAAACAGTTATTCCCCACCCTTTAGCCCTGTTTTTTTGTTATCAGAAAACAAATAATTCTTCCTTATAAGATCATAAGACATAGAAGCAGAAATTAGTGAGAGTCTGTGGAAGATCAAGTAGTTTACACATATATTGCGTGTACACACATATAAAAAGCTCTTTGTATGTGCACATGCATATGTAACTAGAAGTCCTTACATTATTTTAACAGGCGAGTTTATGTTAAACTAAGCTTATCATTACACAGAGGCACTGAGAAATCGCTGAGAAAGGAACATTCTAGTCCAAATCCCCATTCATTTTGAGTAATTTGCTATTCTAAAACAAATGCTCAATACTGACAGTGATTTAATCCCAATGACCACAGTGTCAGTTTGTATAGTAGATGCTGTCACTTTGCTGATCCTCCAATAAAACATTTTAACTTAATTGTAAGTCTTAATCTGTACCGAGGTGCGTTTTTCCCTTTGATAAGCACAACCTTCTGTGTTTAATTTTTACTCAGCTCACTCGGTGTGATCTATTCCTCCTCCATTTTCCTTTCACTGCTGTCCTTCCTACAGCTGCTGCTGCTTGTTGATGAACAGGGGTTGGTGGGGGGGGGGGGGGGGGGGGGGGGGGGAGGTGGGAATGTGAGGTGCCTACAGGAACCTTACCTGGATTTCTTTTACTCCACTTGTGTGAGAGACCAGAGTGCTATTGAACAATGGCAGGCGTCGCAATTGACCTGGCACAAGAATTGCTTGAAATCAATTGGTGCAGAAATTATGGCTTTCTTTTCCTTCCGATTGGTGTGCAGTGACACCCTACTGTTAATTGCCCTGGTGTGGCCCATACGGAGAACAGGTTTCACCTCAGTATCCTGGCAATATGAGTTGATCAGTCCCAGTGAACAGTCAGTGAACACCTTTCCCCCTACCGCCCCCTCCCCATCAATAGTCACTCTGCCCCAGAAGTTAGTGGACACTATTGCTGTCCCGTTTCCCCCCCAAGTCAGGTGCTTACCTTCACCCCCACTCAGTGCCCATCTTTGCACCCCTAGTCAGTGTACACCTGCACCCCACTCAACGCCCATCTTTGCCCCTTCAGTCAGTGCATAGTTACACCCACCCTCATCAAAGGGCTCATTTACCCCCCACCCCATCCCTCCAACTGAATGGATATAATTAGTGGGCGGCACGGTGGCACAGTGGTTAGCACTGCTGCCTCACAGCGCCAGAGACCCGGGTTCAATTCCTGAACTCAGGTGACTGACTGTGTGGAGTTTGCACATTCTCCCTATGTCTGCATGGGTTTCCTCCGGGTGCTCTGGTTTCCTCCCACAGTCCAAAAATGTGTGCAGAGTTAGGTGAATTGGCCATGCTAAATTGCCCGTAGTGTTAGGTGAAGGGGTAAAGGTAGGGGTATGGGTGGGTTGCGCTTCGGCGGGTCGGTGTGGTCTTGTTGGACCGAAGGGCCTGTTTCCACACTGTAAGTCTAATCTAATCTAATAAAGAGGTGACGAGAGCATTAGGTAACAAAAACACAAGGAAAGTAAATGACATCAAATCACTATTTCCTTGATTATTTTCTAACCCATTACCTTTTCTTTCTCCTCGATCTCAATAAAGTACCTGGATAAATGAAGTATCCGTGCATACAATCATGATACAAGTTGTTGACCTTGTCATTGATTTGTTCACCGTTGTGAGATTGAAATCGGCACGAGTTAATTTTTTGCTGGCATATTGTCTGCCTGGAGCTGTAGCCCATGTTGCATCTGGACAGTGTTGATTTAGATATGCCTCCCGGGCTGTGCTCTTGTGGGGTTGTTGCTGACTCGCACATTGTGGTTTGGAAACGGTGAACACATTCAGGTAATGACTGCAGTCAGACGCTGGCTGGCTGTTGGCTTGTTGGTGCTTTGCCAGCAAATGGTTTTGACAGGAACAGATTGGAGCTGCAGCGAAGCCGAGGATCTTAATGTAACAGAGCTCTTGCAGTCATTTACTGCATATTCTCTCAATGTCACAGCCCGAATTCTTCAGTCTGTGCAGTCAAGTATCCTCTGGTGCGGTGGACCTCAGCAGTTTGCAAGTTGAAGAATGACCCAAAGCCTCTGTTGACAAATTTGATGTTAAGAATGGAAACAAGTTACACAGTGCAGATAGTTGTTGAATATGGCTGGCAAGTCCAAAGCTGATCTCAATTCAGTTTGGGAGAGAAACACTTCATCAGGTCTTGGCTCCCTTTGAGTTTGTAATTTGGGAGTGGGAGGAACAACAAAACAAGTCCGTACATTGCGACACTTTTGACTTCGATCATAAAGATGGACAGTCATGAAACTGCAACACTTTCACAGACTAGAATTCCGTAATTACAAAGTTTTGTAGATGCACTGTAGAAAGCATCCTACCTGGATGCATCACAACTTGCAATGGCAACTGCAGGAAACTACACAGAGATGTGAACACAGCCCAGTCCATCACACAAACCAGCTTCCCACTATTGACTTCATCTCTACTTCCTGCTGCAATTGGAAAGCAACCAACATAATCAAAAACATCTCCCTTCCCGGTTATATTCTCTTCCACCGTCTCCTATTGGGCTGAAGATATAAAGGTTTGTGTACAAACAGATTCAAGAGCAGCTTCTTCCCTGCTGTTATCAGACCTTTGAACAGACCTCTGTAATGTTAATGTACCTTCCTGGCAGCTGTAATGTTGTATCCTGCTCTCTGATGCATTTGTGTAGTACGATCTGCCTGTAAAACACTTTTCACTGTACCCCGGTGACAGTAATAAATCAAATCAAAATTAGCCCAACAGAGGGTCAAGTGTAATTCAGCACCAACCATTCTGATGTATCTCGAGGAGCCAGCAAGTGGTAAAGTCTTTGATGCACCACAGAGAGAAAGAATGGGGTAAAGCCTCCAGGGCAGAAGATCAGAGCATACTAGTAACTAGAGGAAAAGGCAGCACATCAGTTAGTAACTCATGATAGAGTTCAGAAAAGAACTGGTGTTCCAGACACTGCAGCATTTGCAACGCAGGGCTGGGTCTGGACAGAGCAGCACCTTGAGAGATCAATGTTGATTTAAGCTGACTTTTCTGTGTGTTTAAATAAATGACAACTGTAACATTGTTCCTTGGTGTAGTTAATTGATTTCAGATAGAAATGAGAAATTCTATGACAGAACAGCCTGAAGATAAGAGATTGCCTTGGTGGAAGAATGGTGTCCGTCAGCTATGTTGCTGGATTCAGTCCCAAAAGCTGACTGATCCTGGCACCATTCAATTCGCAGAGGGATATCTAGCTTTATTAAGACTTGTTCTGCATGGTTCTGGATGACACCTGCACACAGGCTTAAGCAAAAAAACAGTGAATATAACCAGCTGTCCCAAACCTCCTTTGAATGTTGTCTTCAAGCTGCAGCAGAGATCCTTTGCAAAGGTGCCCAAAGCCAGCATCTTTTCTTTTGCATCTAATACTTATTTCACTTAACACATTTTTCACATGGGATGAAATAAAACAGAGTTATGGATATCTGGAAGGCATTATAGGCTAGAACCTAAATGCTAGGGAACGGATGATTTGTACAGAGAGTAATGGATACCTGGGAGCTGGGATCTAATCAGTGGGTTGAATTAGTTTCTTTAAAGAGTGAAAAACCCAGGACAAATTACAAGTTACAATTCTGTTGAGGGATTTGCTTGATTTATGGATCACACAATGGAGATTGGGGATTAGTTGCAGGCTGTAATCTAATTGTGGGGTTGAGATGGTTTAAACATAAAATAGTAGTGGTGGAGGAGGTAGTGGCATGCTGGATTAAAATGAGGAACCTGAATGTTTTATGTATAGAAAAATTGATGTGCGAGAGTGAATAATGTGCAGATATGAATCTTATTTATAGGTTGAGATGGTTTATATGTGGAATAATGGATCATGCCAATGATTGAGTTACAATATGAAATCTGTTTAGAAGCTTCTACTTGTCTGTTGCTACAAGGTGGTAAACTTCAATAATACTTGCAGTAACCATAGCAATGGAAAACTTACACATCACAAACCACTGTCAGAAATATTTTTTGTATTTGCAAATGAGACTGTCTTTGAAGTATTTTATAGAATCATAGAATCCCTACAGTGTGCAAACAGGCCATTAGGTGCAACAAGTCTACACAGACCCTCTGAAGAGTATCCCACCCAGAACCACTCCCCTTCCCTATTACTTTACATTTTCCCTGACTAGCCAGCACATCTCTGATGGGGCAATTTAGCATGGCCAATTCACCCGACTTACACATCTTTGGACTGTGGCAGGAAACCAGAGCATCCGGAGGAAACCCACGCAGACACAGGGAGAATGTGCAAACTCTACACAGGCAGTCCCCCGAGGGTAGAATCGAACCTGGGTCCCTAGCGCTGTGAGGCAACAGTGGGATCTACTGAACCTCCACGTTGTTCATTTCTGTCATTTAAGGAATCAACTGAGCACAACTCGACTGATCTAAGTGTAGATTCTCAAAGGGGCAAATCATAAAAATATTTGTTGTGGTTCTGTTCGCCGAGCTGGAAGTTTTTGCTGCAAACGTTTCGTTCCCTGGCTAGGGAACATCATCAGTGCTATTGGAGCCTCCTGTGAAGCGCTGCTTTGCTGTTTCTTCCAGTATTTATAGTGGTTTGTTCTTGCCGCTTCCGGGTGTCAGTTTCAGCTGTAGTAGTTTGTATGTGGGGTCCAGGTCGATGTGTCTGTTGATGTTCCCTAGCCAGGGAACGAAACGTTTGCAGCAAAAACTTCCAGCTCGGCGAACAGAACCACAACAACGGACACCCGAGCTACAAATCTTCAACCAGACTTTAAACATAAAAATATTTACCATGCAGTGTACAGGGACCTCCTGGGCAGGGCTGGCATTCAGAATGTATTCTTTGATTTATTTTTTGCAGGAATGGAAAACTTAGGAATATCTTATCCTCCCCAGTGACTCTCATTCTCTTCATCTCCAGATTTTTAAACTCTTGTCTTGGAGTGTCCCTAAGTACTTTACCTCATTGACACACTTCTTCTATCCAAAGGAGCGTTCTGAATTATGAGCCAGGTCCATTTACCGTGATATACTTTGATTCAGGGAGAAGAATACAGCCCTGTCGAAGTGTTTCTGGTAAAGATTGCAGCCCCTTGTACCACTGAGCCAAGCGCTGTCCATGTTGAGTTGTCATGGCAGCAGAGTGCCGGACTGAAGCTAAGTTCCACTCCTGTGGGTTAAATTGATCAGGAAGGGTTTTAAATTGCAAAGCTGGAGAAAAGCACTCGCTTCTCAGTCTAATGACTCTCACCCACTGGCAACTTAATTTTGCTTTTGCCATTTTGATAAATCTCTGTTTGGCCAGTTCATTGTGATTAAGGAAAGTGAAACGCAGGGAGCTGCGAGAACTATGGCAGGCAAATTGTGCCTAGTGCTGCATTAAATTGAATGAGAAACCCTTGCTGTTCATTTACATACAGAACTGCATCATTAATCAGGACAGCAGTCTGCCGGCTGTCATTAGCTCAGAACTCAATTTGCTTAACTGGAAAAAGCTATTGCAGTGAAACCTGTGAGATCACAGTGACAGGCCTCCTCCATCCTCATGCTGGTAGCTGTTAACTTTCTGCAAAGATGGAAAAGTAATGCCAGCAGACTGACTGCCCGTTACAAACCCCACCAGTTTAAAGATTGGATTGGAAACCTGGCGAGCGTGTAGAACAGCCTACCAATCTGCAGTCGACTAGTTTCCACCCCGCATTCCCTAAAAGAAAAATTGCTTTGCTCACCTCCCCTGGGAATGACGTTTCGAAGGTTAGGATTTATGGAGGCCTGATGCCAGGAGTGACCATTAAAAAACTCTCAAGGAATCCTTGTTCAGGCCTGATCCTGACCAGCCAGTGTTGGCAGGCTGTTTGATTGGGCTGGATACCAACTGCAAACCTTCTCCACCCAACCCCTCCCAGCATGAACCACTGGATAATGAAAGGAGCAGCATCCCAAAGTGAGTCCATGATCTCCACTCCATCCTCTAAATACTAAAGCCCATTAACCCTGTCAGTAGTCTCAGTGAGATTTGTCAATCCAGGAAAAACCATTCATTCTGGAGCTATGTATTCCATTCATAGGATAAAGGCACTCCTGACCCAGCCAGTTTTTATTGCTCATCATTCATTAGAGAAGGTGGTGATGAACCTCTGCCAGCTATTAGAGTGATCATCCCAGTTAGTACTACTTCCCTGCAGTCTTACGACAGTCTTGGAATGTTTTTCTTTTGGGTGCACAATAGTGTCTGCTTCTTTTTAAACATGATTAAATCTCCTTAGATAACCTATTCAGGCCATAAATCCCAAAACATGAAATTTAGTCAACTTTCCCCAAGAAATTAGGAGGCATCTCCTTTGCTCTCAGTCATTAATATTGACAGTACCAGGTCTGATGGCTATCACTGTGGGTTTTATTTTACTCTATCCATGCATTTCAGTACACCCAGTGTGAGTATAGAGGGTAAAAGCAACATTCCACCCATTGAAACAGTTACCAGTGTTATTCATGTATTTATTCCTCTTCATGTGAAATTATCTTCACCCAAGACCTGTTATGCATCTTCCCCCCCTTGTCTGCCTCTTCCCCAGTCTTCCTTTTTACAGTCTCTTCTCTTTACGTAGATGTCCGTCTATCACTTTCCCAGTGCCTCTGATCCTTCTCCTTCCCTCATTCCCACCTCCTCCTCGGTCCACGGCTGTGGAATTTGCCAGTGCTATTCCAATTTGTTTTTCTCTTCTGCACGGGTTGTACGCATTTTCTTCTTCTTGAGCAGCCCCTCAGAATCCAGGATGACTTGATCCTCTCATGGTCGCTGGGACAATAAGTCCAATGTATCATCGACAGACTCTTCTGCATGCAGGGTGATGGAGCCTCAGAGTGTTGGAGGTTTGTGTGCTCCTGACAACACCTCAACTTCACCCCCTTCATGCTCCTGCCAAAGTCTGTCAACGAGTTCACTGCCTACCACCATAAAATTTTGCCATTTTGATTGGTCACAAGCCAAGGGCTCTTCTAATTTGGTGAGGACATTTAACCTTCTCAGATGAAGATGCTAATCAGATTCCTCATGCGTGTAAATTGATGGAAAGAAGCATTTTGGTGAAGCAGTGAGTCTCAAGGCCATAGAATTTCCATAATTTTCATAATTTCCATAAATTGTCCTTTAGCCTTAATACTATTTTACTGACACAGCAGTATAGCTTCCATCCCTCACAGAACTCCACACTTAAACACTGCCATCAGGTCAATAAAATAGTGTTCAATACAGATAATTTCATTTTTCTTTATAGAAATGAAATGTTCATTGCTTTGTTATTGTGGATGCATTGCTCATGGATGTTTCCTTTCTCAGTTCCTGACAGGCCCATTTTGTCAGCCCGTCTGACTCAGGAGGACACAGTCGTGATCCAGTGGCAGCCTCCCTCAGCGACATTCGGTCAGCTCCTAGGGTATCGGCTACAGTTCGGGCGAACGGATGCCCCGCCTCTATCGACATTGGAATTCTCGGACCGCGAACACCAGTATGTGGCCCACGGCATGCACAAAGGTGCCACGTACGTATTCAGGCTGGCAGCCCGGAACAGCGCCGGCTTCGGGGAAGAGGCAGTCACGCAGCTGACTCTGCCTGAAGACGTGCCCCGAGGATACCCGCAGATCCTTGACTTGGCGAATGTCACCAGCTCCTCGGTTCAATTTGGCTGGCTGCCCCCTGCCTTAGCAGAAAGAAATGGCATCATTACAACATACACTGTGTCCTGTAAACAGGCAGGTGCTCAAAGCCACCCCATTGAAGTATCCACCAGATCCTCCCAGACTAGCCTCACATTGAACAACCTTAAACCGGACACCAGTTATGACATTAAGATCAGGGCACAAACCAGTAAAGGCCCTGGTCCTTACAGTCCCGCTGTTCAGTATCGGACGATGCCATTGGATCAAGGTAGGGGTTATCTATTGCCTTGTCATCCCGGGTGGCGGTGGGGCAGTTTTGGTTTGGTACACTCTCTTCTACTTACAGTCAACCGCATCCAATCCCAAGGTAAAATGTGTCAGGTCTGCTGAGGACAAGCTGTTGGTAGCTTCAGAGTGCTTCATTGCTCATGCAGGTAAGGTCATCGCTTGGGAACAGCAGGTCATACCCAGTAGAGGTGATCCTCAGTGTGCTCTACGCTCCATGCTACAATCTTAAACACACAGGTAGGAATGACTGCTGTTATGTACTTCTGACTTGTGGCAAGAAGCAGTTAGTTCAGATACTCTAGAAGACGGATAGGCCACTGGCCAAGGAGACCTGGTGGTCATGTGGACATCTGATGAATCCTCAGTGCCCAGTTTACCAGATGAAGCGTTGACCAGTTGAGTGGATCCAGTAGGGCAGTGTTGGTTGGGGCAGGAAGCTATTGGTGATCTCAAAATTGCAGCCTATGGTGGGTATACAGTGGTCCTCTGCAGTTTATGTTAAGTGTCATGAAATTAGGAACAATGAAACAAATGGAATATTAAATTGAATATGTACAAACAAAATGGACCAAATTTTGAGAGAGTCTGAGAAATTCCTTTAAGTGCCCTATTTCAGTACTGATGTGTTCACAGTCCACTATGTTTACGGCCATTTTTACAGAATACCAGTGTTTGTTTACGGTGTTGTAGGACAGTTTTCTTTTAATTTTCCTTCTTTTCCAGCAGTTTTCCCCAAAAATTTTCGAGTAAAGCTTGTAATGAAGACCTCAGTACTGCTCAGTTGGGAGATTCCAGAACATTACAACTCTCCGATTCCATATAAGGTGAGCTTGTGTTTGTAAACCTACTTGAAAATGTGTTGCTGGAAAAGCGCAGCAGGTCAGGCAGCATCCAAAGAGCAGGAGAATCGACATTTCGGGCATGACCCCTTCTTAAGCCCTCCTGAAGAAGGGCTCATGCCCGAAACGTCGATTCTCCTGCTCCTTGGATGCTGCCTGACCTGCTGCAATTTTCCAGCAACTCATTTTCAGCTCTGATCTCCAGCATCTGCAGTCTTCACTTTCTCCTTTGTAAACCTACCATCTATGTTTGGTTGGCATTAACTTCTTATTCATCACTCACTCAAGGATCACTCATGAACCCACAAGGCCTAATTTCCTGATGAAGGGCTTTTGTCCGAAATGTCGATTCTCCTGCTCCTCGGATGCTGCCTGACCTGCTGTGCTTTTCCAGCACCACTCTGACCTAAACTCACAAGGCATTGCAAGTGATGGGACCTTGACCTGTACCTGAATGTTTCTGTTGGGAATTGGCCCCTCCCTTGAGTACGTCAGACCACATAACTCTGTTTTGTTGATGCCTTTTCACCTGTTTTGGAAGCTTCGATAAATCTGCCACCTAATGACATTCCCTTACTTTGCCGTTACCCAAGAAAGGCAGATGCGGCAGAACCAAGTGATGTCTCAGTCAGCATCCTGTAACAAGGTAGAGATAAGTGGAGTAAATAACCCCCTGAGGGTGACAGGTCAACATGAAACTGATGAGAAGGGAGTCTCTGAGTTGTGTTATGAATAGCAGTGATTGGTGCACCTAACATCCACAATAAAAGGACAACATTAACAGCAATATGTCAATGTAAAGGGTTTAAAGGATATGGAAAATGTTACAAAAAACTGAGCTGAAGCAGAACTTCAATGAAATACATCCGTTTAAGCCCCACCCTGACACTTAGAACAGTTCTATAAGCGCTGCATTTTAACAGTTTAGTTACTTGACCCTAATGTTTTATGGGGATACGGTTCCATTATCAATTGCTAGATAATAATTGCACAGGTCCTGATTCTTATATTTAATTAGTAAAAGTTTCCTTGATGCTTCAAACTATAAACCTGCTGCTTAATTTTAACATGAATAGTTCACAGCAGCTCTGCTGGATTTGGGGACATTATTAAAAATAATTTTAGAGGCAGTTACAAATGTCTACAAAAGCTTATTCCTATATTCCATTTCCAGAAACATCCACTCCTATTCCAAACTGAGACAGAAACACAAGCATTTGGTTTGTGCTTAACTTGTCAGAATGTTCATTCAGGAAAAAAAATGGCAGGATCTAAGGCAGTGTTTAAGTAGGAATGAAAGGGATAAAGTGCATCCACATTTGATGAAATGTAAGAACTAATTGAGGGTTGCAGCTATAATTGTAGGCATTAATATACACATGGAGTGGGCAGTGTTGTGGGCTGAATGCAGTGCCGGCATTGAACATCATATCCACAGTTCCTCTGATGTGAGTTCTTGATCTCAGCCATTAAAGGATTGGAATCAACTATACCCCCCATTCAATTAGGTACCAGTACTCGCTACTCACTCATGAATAACTATTACCAACGAGAGGTGCTTGTGGGCAACCGATGACTGGTCTCAGACCATCCCCAAGCAGGGAACTTAAGGAGACGAGGGAAGAATGAGCTTGTTTGAAATGTCCCAGAATGGGAGCATATGACTTGACATTAGAGCAGAAAACAAGTAGCACCAAATTAGTTTGAGTAATTAGCCATGAAATAAGATAACCACCAGATAGCAATAGAAAGTGACTCTGTATGTCAGAAAATAGATGTCCTGATAGACGACAGTCTGTGGAGACAGTGGGTGGGATATCAACAGACTCGGTCAAACATCAAGGGCAGCGTAAGTAATATTCCATTAACACTGTAGATGAGAAACATCACAGTCTGGGATTATTACAAACCTGTGAAGTTGCCGTCTGCTTCAGCGGCGCTGGTAAAATCAGCACTTATTTTGTCCTGACTCGCAGTTTCACAAACATCTCAAAATTTTACTGTGCCTGGGGATTTGCTCCCCAGCCTGTTTCCAAACAGTTGTCATCATCTATATGCTGGCTTCAGTGAAACGCAAACACTCTCAAGTCATGCCGTGAGAATATAACAATGAAACAATTCAAACATCTGATCATAACACCTACCTCACTGACAGCTCTGACTCATTCTGGGGTCCAGCTGAACTTCTCTATCCTCTACAGCCTAATCCATTTCCATTCCTTGTGTGAGCCCAGAAATCAAACATTAACAAGTTATACAGCCATAGGGGCATTGCGACCAAGTCCAAACCTGTCCCTGTCCAGCCATGGTGTTCAACTTTCTATCTGGGATTGCTGGTTACTGTGCAGAATTAGGGGTTTTAATTGATTAGTTTCTTTCTCCATTGCTTAAATGTCCATCTTGATTGAGACCAGCTAATGCAGCACAAGACAACTGAATCAAGGACTGTTTTATTTTTACTTCATTCATGGGATGTGAACATCACGAGTGAAACCAACATTTTTGCCCATCCCTGGTGGTGAGCTGTGCTCTCGAACCACTGCAGCCCATGTGTTGTAGGTGCACCTGCCATTGCAAAACGAAGGAAAATCCACGATTTTGACCCAACCACACTGAAGGACTTGCTGATAAATTTCCAAGTCAGGATGGGTGCGTGTGGCCTAGAGTAAAACTTGAAGATGGCAACATATCAGTCCATCGGCTGCACAAAAGTGTATAACTGGGTCAATTCCTGATTGGAAGGATGTGACTCGTGGGTCACTTCAGGACTGAAAACTGGAGATTTGGCCTTCCCATTGGTTTAAGTTAGCAGCTTGAATTCTATTATCTAAGGAACCTTGATGAGTTGCTACACTGCATTTTGTAGATGGTACACACTGCTGCTACTGTGTGTTGGTGAAGGGAGTGAATGCTTATTGTGTGTGTGCGTGGGGAGCAGATGATTTGTGGAGCTTCTTAGGTATTTTGGAGCTGCATTTATCCTGGCAACTGAGAATTTGTCATCACATTCCTGATGATGAACAGCTTTGGGGAGCCAGGAGGTAAGTTACTCACCGCAGAACTCCCAGCCTGTTCTTACACCACAGTATTTATATGGTTTCTTTCCTGGCCTGTATGGCTTAGCTGCATAATGAATGATTACTTGGCCAGCAGAGGTGGTTTTTAACAGTGGTTTAGAATCAGTTTGTACAAGTAGTAGAATACCAGAAAGACAGGATGTTTTCCCAGGCACCAGTCATACAAAATTGTGAAAAACAGTCTTCAAGTTGGAAAAGAAAGACTTGCATGTCTATTGTATCACATTTCTCTGAAATATGTTAAAACAATTTGCATAGAGTGCAGTACTTCCAAGTTCTGACAGCCTGTAGCATGTCTGTGGGTGCTGGGTCAATTATAATTTTAATGGCTGAGGTCAATTGGTTTTTGTCAGGTGTGCAGTTATGAAATCTCTTAACATCCACTGCAATAGGCGAACAGAACCCTGTCTAATGCATTAACTGAGAGCAACTTTTCTGAGAGTGTTTCACTAAAGGGTCAGCTTAAATTATTTGCTCAAGTTGGCACAGTGGCTCAGTGGTTAGCCCTGCTGCCCCACAGTGGCAGGGACCTGACTTCAATTCCACTCAGGCGACTGTGTGACGTTTGCATGTTCTCTCCGTGTCTGTGCGGGTTTTCTCTGGGTGCTCCGGTTTCCTCACACAGTCCAAAGGTGTGCATGTGAGGTGGATTGACCATGCTAAGTTGCCCATGGCGTGCAGGGACGTGTTAGGTGGATTAGTAATGGGAAATGCATGGTTACATGGATTGGGGAGGGGGGATGATTCTGTTGGGGGGGGGGGGAAATGCCCTTTGCTGTCAACCCTGTGGGCTGAATGGCCTGCTTCCATACTGTAGAGATTCTAAGTCCTGAAGAGAGGCAATCTTTCAACTCAGGGGTGAGCTGACAATTGACCAAGTTGAC
This sequence comes from Hemiscyllium ocellatum, assembly GCF_020745735.1. NCBI lineage: Eukaryota > Metazoa > Chordata > Chondrichthyes > Orectolobiformes > Hemiscylliidae > Hemiscyllium > Hemiscyllium ocellatum. Next base: position 38,733,153 of record NC_083428.1, read on the forward strand.
CAAAATCAAGTCAAAACTGTTGTGCAGCACCATCACTGTACTTCCTTATGATGATTGGTACACTTTTGGAATTATTTTATGAAAATTAAGCTGGAGGAGGCCTTCCCAGCTCTCAAGGCTGCTCTGCCATTGAATAAGATTGTGGTTAGTCTGATTGTAACCTCTCATTCACTTCTCTGCCTTCCTTGATAGCCTTTTCACTCCCCACTTTGTGCAGCAAGAACCTATCCCCCTCTGCCTTAAAAAAATGTTCAAGATTAGATTCCCTACAGTATGGAAACAGGCCCTTCGGCCCAACCAGTCCACATCGACTCTTTGAAGAGTAACCCACCCAGACCCATTCCCCAACCCTACATTTATCCCTGTCTAATGCACCTAACTCTATGGGCAATTTAGCATGGCCAATTCACCTAACTCGAACATTTTTGGATTGTGGGAAGAAACTGGAGCACCCAGAGGAAACCCATGCAAAAGAACACGCAAACTCCACACAGACAGTCGCCTGAGTAGAATTGAACTCAGGTCCCTGGCGCTGTGAGGCAGCAGTGCTAACCACTGAGCGACCGTGCTACCCATAGAATTCAAGGGCTCTGCTTTGTCGGGAAGAGAATTTCAAAATTAAAATCAAAAGAATCCGGATGCTGGAAAGCAGAAACAAAAACTGAAATTGCTGGATAAGCTCAGCTGGTCAGCATATATGCTGTCAGACTTGCGGAGTTTCTCCAGCAATTTCCGTTTTTCTTTCCAAAGACTCTCAACCCTCTTTAAGAAGAGTTCTGCCTTGTTTCTGTCTTAAGTGGGCAACTCCCCTTCTTTTTAAACAGTGACCACCCTGAGTTCTGGATCCTCCCTTTCCTGGAAACGAAATATGCTGGAAATCACAACAGCTGAGGCAGCATCTGTGAAGAGAGAGCAAGCCCAACATTTTGATTCTCTTCATCAAGAGCTTGCATGGATGCTGCCTGACCCGCTGTGATTTCCAGCACATTTTATTCTCAGTACAGATTCCAGCATCTGCAGTAATTTGCTCCTACCCTTTCCTGTCAAGACCCCTCAGAATTGGATGTTTATCAACTCACTATAAATTTTATAACTTACTCATCAATGGCAGGATTTTATGCAGGTTAGTCATGTGGCACAACTGGTAGTGTCCTCATCCCTGAATTACAAGGTTCCAGGTTCAAGTCCCACCATAGGGCTTCAGAGTAGAAATCAAGGCTGGCACTTTAGTGTGCTGCCATGGGATACTTTTAGGTGGATGTAAAAGATACCATCATATTGTTTCAAAGGACAGCAGGCAACTTATCCGCAGTGTCCTGAGCAATATTGATCTGTCAATCAACAATGCAGAAAGCAGGTTATTTGATAATTATTTCCTAATAATTTGTGGGAGTTTGTTGAGCACAAATTAACTGTTGTGTTTCCTGCTTTACAAAGTAAACACTTCAACAAATGCTTAATAGCTATAAAGAATTCGGAGTTGTCCAGTAGTTATGAAAAGCACTAGATAAATGCAAGTCATTCTCTCTAGCTCAAACCTACTTGATCAGTATGAAAAATGCTGGGCTAAGGAGTAAAATTGGTGGATCTGAGATCACTTCCTAGAGACTCCATGGTTCAATCCCACCAGGTCTCTGTTTCAGGCCTGACTGGTCCCAGGCTCATCTCCCACCCACCAAGCACCTTCCCCCCCTCCCCCTTTCTCATTTTCAATTTTCTGACAGCTCTGGGATAGGTGATAACAGCCAACACAGTTAGCCTTAATGTTATTGACATGCGGCAATCAGTTGACTCTTGTGGCTTCAGCGCTTGTTGGTCATAGCATGGCTGTGGGCACATTGACAGGTTCAGATGGTGAGTGGTGCTGCCATTGTCAGGCATTGTTTATGACAGCATTGCATTTTCCTGGATTAATTGGTGAGGATTAGTGTAAATAGGTTCAATGGGCTAGCAGGTCTCTTCCATGTTGTCTGACTCTAATTACTTCTCACAGTTTGGTTTCTTTCTCGGGATCGTCTGATGTGAGTCTATTCAAGAATGACGCTGTCTCCCTGTCTGCTATTTTGAGTCTAAAGTATCGCCACCTCAGCTGTCATTTTTTTTCCTCAACCATGTTGCTGTCTGTGTTTGTTTGCAGATCCAGTATAAAAATGGTCAGTCTGTTGTCGAGGTGGACGGGCGAGCCAGCAAGAAGCTGATCACCAACCTGGAACCGGACAAAGAGTACTCCTTCGTGCTGACAAACCGCGGCAATTCGGTGGGAGGGCTGCAGCAAACAGTGTCCGCTCGCACGGCCCCTGCCATCCTCAGCGGCAAACCTTACCTCATCAAGAAGGTGGACCCTGACGGGACTCTGATGGTCAGGATGCCTGAGGTGGAGCCGGTGACGCCAGTCATGTAAGAAAACCACAGAGTGTAAAGTGTTCTTCACACTGTGTCACTCTGGTTTGTCAGAGGGGTGGGATTGAGGGACTCTGGCAGAAACTGGCCTAAACAGTTTGTAGCCTGAATGGACCGTGTCTACTCTCTGGCTGTTTACCACCACATGGACACTTCACATCCTTGTTTCACCCTGTCATCATCTAACTTCACCCGTGTATTCTGAGGGCTGTTGTGACACAGTAGCAATGTCCCCATCCCTGGGCCAGAAGGACGAGGCTCCAGTCCCATCTCATTGAGGTGTGTAATGGTATGCCCGTGCAGGTTGATTAAAATTATATATAACTATGCTTTTCATCGTTGTAGATGCTGCTAGGTAATAACAATCAGGAAGCCATTGGTTTTCCCACAATGCTATCCCCTAACCATGCTACCCACCACCTTACACGTGGAAACTGAGGCCCATTGTTGTGGCTCAGTTTTTTATTTCTATTGGGATATGGGCACCGCTGGCATTAATTGCCTACCCGTATCATGATACCTGAACTGAATGACCCTGCTAGGCCATTTCAGGGGACAGGTAAGAGTTGACTAAGTTGCTATGGGTCTGGATTCACATACAGACCAGGCAAGAAAGGACAGCAGATAGCCTTCCCCAAAAGGACTGGAGGGAACCAATTGAGTTTTAATGACCATTGATAACAAATTCACAGTCAATATTCTCAAGACAAGCCTTTGATTCCAGATTTTACTCATTGAATTTAAATTCCACCAGTCACCAATTCAATTTGAACTTAACATTAGCTTAGGCCTCTTATCTACTGATCCAGCTCCATTACTTGTTTTCTATTCCAATGAATATCAACCAATGCAGCATGTTCCAGGTTCAAACCTGGAACCTCCTGGTCTTCAGCATCGGATACCACCGTACATTTATCATTGGCACTAAAGCAAAGTACTGGAGACCCAAAATACAAACAGAAAATGTTGGATTACCCAGCATGTGTGGAGGGAGAAACCAAATTAATGTTTCATCCATCATTGAGCAGTCATGCAATCCTCCCCATTTCTGCTATCGGACTGAAAGCCTGAAGTTCTTTTGTCCTCAGGATGATACATACAGAGAGATGGCAGGCTGGGCATTGTCTACATAATGTACGGGAAGAGCGAGACTCTCACACTCCTGAGGCATGGTTTGGCAGGGCTTGAATGTCTTTCACAACAGAATAAATCCGATTGCCAGCTGCCTCCCTGTGTCATCGTTTTGGAGTCACGAGTTGCATGTTTTTGCTTTGTGTTTCAGAGCCTACTATGTCATTGTGGTGCCATTGAAAAAGTCTCGTGGCAAGTTTGTGAATACCTGGAGCAGCCCTGATGAAATGGATCTCGAAGAGGTACATGACCAAACTCGGTTTACAATAGCAAGCGGTCATCAGGCCAAGCAGCATGTACTCCCTCTGCAGTTTCTCCACCTTCTGGATCAGTGGCGCTGGAAGAGCACAGCAGTTCAGGCAGCATCCAACGAGCAGCGAAATTGACATTTCGGGCAATTCCTGATGAAGGGCTTTTGCCCGAAATGTTGATTTCGCTGCTTGTTGGATTCTGCCTGAACTGCTGTGCTCTTCCAGCACCACTAATCCAGAATCTGGTTTCCAGCATCTGCAGTCATTGTTTTTACCTAGTTTCTCCACCTTACTGATCCCTCCCCAGCCCCAATATCCAAAAGGTCCCAATAACTTGATATCATCAAACAGTATGTACGTGTGTATGGGGAAGGAGAGAGCATGTCTATCAACTCACTCTTGGAGATCATCACTCCCGTCTTCTCCGTGTCCTCTCATCCCCACACTCACATTGCATGGGGACTGTGAACCCTGGCTCCTTTCCCTCTGCCCAGACTCAGCAGATTTGAAGCTAGCCCTCACATCCCAGTGCAATACCAACCAGCCCAGCACACATCACAGGTGGCACCTGAAGTGGCTCTGGACCTGATATCACAAGGGTATGATGTATTTATTCACTGAGCTGTGAGGACAGATACAGTGGGAAACCCAAAAGCATGTAGCTTTTTCCGTCAATGCCAGGGCCCATTCAGCTGAGAGATTGAAACAGATCTTCATTTGTTCCAACATTAAATCGGTATGCGTGAAGTTACGGAACAATGGGAGTGTGCTTCTCTATATTCTGCTGCTCAAATGCTGCCGTTCTGGAATTAATCGGATTAAGCTACCGAAATAAATATAGTCCTGTAAAAGGGAATCTCGAACTTTAGGAGCAAAGGACAGATCCTGTCAGACAGATGCTGTGAGTTGTGCTTTATGTGAAACCTGTGTCCCATGTTTTACCCATGTCTCAAGTATCTCCAAAGATCACAGAACCTGAGCATGGGTTTACTCAAAGAGAAAAGTATGCGGTCCCATTTTGAAAAATATTCAACTTCGTTTTGAAAAATATGCAATCTTACAAAAAAACTACGCAATCTCTTTGAAAAAATATGCAATCTCATTGAAAAATACACAATCTCATTTTTACCAAAACTGCACGATCTCATTGAAAACTATGCGATCTTATTAAAACATATGCGATCCCATTTTCAAAGCTGTGCACAATCTCATTTCAAAAAACTGCCCAAACTCATTGAAGAACACTGAAAGAAAGTAAAGAAACCTCTTCTACTCAAAAGGAGATAGGTACACCTTCTGAAAACTGAAAAACTGTCTGTAATAGATTTAGTTCCACCTTCATGCACTGAATGATGCATTTGGTTCCGCACTGGTACACTGTATGATTTATTGACCAACGAAAGACAACAAATATTCAATTTTTTTTGTACAAATCGTTGGGTGCCTGCTCCTCACTCTGTGTATCCAGGCTTCAGTTACTGTTGTTCAACTGATCAGGTCTCTCAGCCCTAACTCACTGTTATTTACCGCTCTCTCTGGTCTGTTCCATTATGCCTGATAGCCCAGTCTATCTGCCCCATTGCTATTCATTGATTACTGCCCTGTCTGGTCTATGCCTGTATTCCTAACTGTTCTGTCCCTCTGCCATTCACTGCCCTGTAATTTATCATCAGTTGTGGCCCACTACTGCCTATTACACTGGCTTCTGTTTATGCATTTGTTTCCACAACTGCACACTCCTGCTCACACATGATCCTTTCCATTTCCACCGGTTCCTGCACTTGAGTGTTAAACATGCTGAAATGCACATTGCTGGAAAGAATCTGAGGGAACCCTAGCCATTCCAGGTGTATCTAGCTGACTTCCTCACAGGTCAAACTTATATACTTTTCAGACATGTACTTATTACACTTTGATGCATTCTTTTGGTTTCATTTGCAAAGTCCCATGTTGCCGGTCCAGATAAGTTACCACTTTTCGATTGCAGCTACTTCACGATCTGACCCTGCGCCGGCGCAGAAGCCTCCGCCCCCGACGGCAGCTGGGACACTCCAAGCCCTATGTGGCGGCTCGTTTTGACATTCTCCCACGAGAGTTCATTCTCGGGGACCGGCGGTTTTATGGTGGATTTGAAAACAAGCCGCTTGAGGAGGGTAACAAGTATGTGTTTTTCGTCCTGGGTGTCCTGGACATCCCAGAAGCGGTGAGTGAACATCTTCTGACAGAACATGAAACAAACATCTCCTACCTTCAGTGGTGACATCCATTTCCTCAGAACTCAACCCATCCCCCCTGCATTCTCATCTTCCTTTCCTTTACTCTCCTGTTCTCTCCTGGGGGTGAGTTAATGGAAGATCCCAAGCTTCTGTGTTGGGTAATCTGCAATGTGTCTCACATTTTACATCTGTAAGAGATAAGAAACATCATTAAAGAAGCGTAGAATGAACCTTGCTCTGTCACTGGCTATGCTACACAATATCAGTAAACTGCATTTTTATGATGCCTTTAACATTACAAGACAGAGCAGGCATTTCACAGGATTTCATGGGAAGTTGATAAGCGTGTCATATTATCACTAGACTATTAATTCAGGTAATGTTCTGGAGACCTGGGATCAAATCCCACCACAGCAGATGGTGGAATTTGAATTCAGTAAATATCTGGAATTGAGGGTCTAAAGATGACCATGAATCCATTGTTGATTGTCATGAAAAACCCATCGAGTTCACTGATGCCCTTTAGGGAAGGAAACTGCCCTCCTTACCTGATCTGGTTTACATCTGACTTCAGAACCATAGCTTTCATTCTTAACTGCCCTCAGGACAATTAGGAGTGGGCAATAAATGTCGACCTAGTCAGCGATGCCCACATCCCATAACTGAGAAAAGAAACTGAGAGTGTACCATGTCAGGTGATACATAGTAGATGATCAAATAGGTTTGTTTTACGAAGCATCTAAAAGGGAAGGTTGGGTAGAGAGATTTAGTAGGTACTTCCAGAGATTAGGAATCAGGAAACTATTGAGCTGGCGGTAACGATGGAATTGTAAACATTAGACTTGGAACTAATTGTCTCCAATACTGCTGCCTGAAGTGAATGAAACCTATTGTTTACCATTACAAAATACTTGGCTAGTTTGTATTTCATTTGAAGTTGAGTTTATGACATCGACTTGTTGACACGTAGTCGCTAGTTAGATTTTTATTCCAATTTCCAGCTCTAGAAATCCAGGTAAAATGGAATCCAAGCTAGTAACTGATAACTCAGTATTGGCATTTGAGGATAGGCTCTAGTCTGACCTGGAAGACATAGAGTCATAGAGATGTACAGCACGGAAACAGACCCTTCAGTCCAACCTGTCCATGCCAACCAGATATCTCAACCCAATCTAGTCCCACCTGCCAGCACCCGGCCCATATCCCTCCAAACCCTTCCTATTCATATACCCATCTAAATGCCTCTTAAATGTTGCAATTATACCAGCCTCCACCACTCCCTCTGGCAGCTCATTCCATACACGTACCACCCTCTATGTGAAAAGGTTGCCCCGTAGGTCTCTTTTATATCTTTCCCTTCTCACCCT